>NW_026126485.1:8577500-9157500 GCF_943737965.1 Phodopus roborovskii
CTTGGGCAGATTAACAATAAAATTGAAAGTTTCAATTGCTATTCTTTATTGCTGCACTGTCTTTTTCCATGTCATTTGCTCCAACCCCAATGCTTGAATTCAGCCACACATTCTGGATCAGGAGCCCCAGGGATCTGAATGTTCCATCATCCTGGGTTATCCTGAGCATAATAGAATATTGCAGCTTTCCATTTATAAACCCTGAGGTCTTGCATATTCATAGATATAGAGGCTGTTTTTTCAAGCAAATGGTGATTTCATAATGATTCTGAAGAAAAAATAAAATAAAATGAGTTAGTTCAACTCTGCCACTCTATAGAAACATGAAATTCTACTTTTTAAACTTAAAACAGTGGAACTGGGGTGATAGATGAGTGACCTTATTTCCTAAGCTCTGAGTTCAATCCCTAGCAACAAGTAAATTTGTTTACCAGTTCATAATAAACAATGTTGTGGAGGTAACATTTTTTCCTAACAAAAGTTTAGTTCTGACATAATCTATTTTACTAAATAAAAATACCAGTCTAAAATTGAAATAAATCACAGTAAAATTAATTGCTTTGATGAAACTGCAACACTGAAGTAGCAAATCTGAATTAGAGGTATGATTTAACTGCCTAAAGTTTGCCCTTAGCAATGTTTGCATTTTATTAAAATATAATTTATTCCCTACCACCCATCTAGCCACCTTATTATTGTATCAGAATATCATCCAAGCATTGACATCCAAGCTTTTATAAACAGCTGAGTATTTCTTTGTTTCTATTTTCTTGTAATATTTCTTTTCAACTTTATTTGTATTAACATGATATTAAATACGGAAAGTCGAATAAAAGATGTTCACTCTATGATATTTTCTATTCAGTACTATTTCATATAATGATTTTCTTATTTTAAATATATTTTATTATTTTTAATTGATGTGGATATGTCTGTGTGTATGCCAAGGTTGTGCAGGTAGGTACATGCAAAGTCCAGAAGAGCACAAAAGATCCCTCCCTGGACATCGAGTTACAGGCAGTTGTGAGTTGACCACCAAACCATCTCATCACCTTCATAGGAAATCTTTTATTTCATTTAGTTTACTTTTGAGATAAAGGATAAAGTAGACTTTGTTAATTCAGCATCTTCTGTTTATAAATTTTAGTTCCTCACCTCCCCCCAGATTCTCCCTACTTTCCACATACCCAAATCCACACTGATTCTTTCTCTCAATAGAATGCAAACCAAATCTAAAATTAATAATACAATTAGATAAAATCAAAACAGATAAACAACAAGAGTACAAAACAAACAAACAAACAAAGAAAAAGGTTCAAGAAACATATAAAAACTTAAAGACGCATACAGTGCCACAGAGAAATCCCATAAAAACACAAAACTAGAAACCATAATATATGTACAATGGACCTGGAATGTTTAGGGAAAACAAAAACAGAGCCCTGATGAAGCATTATAAGACAAAGAATTTCCAAAAATTCTATTGAATTCATTTTGGGTTGCCTTTCTACTGCTGGGCATGGGGCATGTTTTTAAGAGTGATATGTAGCCATTCAGTGATGGATCATGCCTTTAACTTCAGCACTCAGAAGGCAGAGGCAGTGGGATATCTATGAGTTCAAGGCCAGCTTGGTCTACAGAACAAGTTACAGGACAGGCTCCAAAGCTTCACAGAGAAATGCTGTCTCAAAAAACCATAAAAACAAAAACAAAAGTAGTTTGTATATTCAGTGAGACTCCATTAGAGAAAACTAATTGTTTGTTTGCAAGCAATTATCAATAAGAGACAGCTTTGACTTAGGGATGTGGGCTTGTGTCCAGTTCTTTCAGCTCTGAGACACCATCAGATGCAGACTAATACAAGCCCTGTGCTTACTACCTCAGTCTCTGTGAGTTCATATGTGCATCATTCCTGCTCTGTTTAGGGTCCTCCATCCCCTCTGGCTCCTACAGACTTTCAGGATTCACTGGTCCATGGGAGGTGTGTTTGATGAAGCAATCCCATTGAAGATTCAGTGTTAAATCTCAATCTGTGAACATTGGCTATCGTGGGTCTCTATGTTTGGTCCCATCTACTACAGAAGGAAGCTTCTCTCCTGGTTGCTGAGAAAGAAAATGGGAATGGGCAATTGTTGTAAAAGTCCTTTTATTGCTGTTTCTTTGGCAGAACTGTATTTGGTTTTCCTTTAGGAACCTAACCTATCTAGGTTCAGGTTCATGCCCACCCATGCAATGTCAGGTATTGATTCCATGTCTCAGAGTGGGCCTTAAAACAAGTCAGATATTTTTTGGTTACTCCCATAGCCTTTGTGGCAGTATAGCATGACATATGTTGCAGGCAAATCACCAATGTTGATCAAAGGATGTAGCTGGGCTGATGATTATCTTTGTCCTTTGGTTGTGTGCAAAGTACTTCTAATTCAATGAACACAAGTTGGTAGAGGTGAAGAATATAGGTAGATACCAGATAACAATTCCATGTTCAATAAGTTAGGTAGGTGTTTTCTTTAGCAGTCAGGTAGTATTATAAGTTTCTGGAGAAGAACCAATAACTTTGTCAATAGCATGTGTTGTTTGATGGGTCTCATTGAGCCTTTTGACCAACAACTCACTTAGATGTAATCCATTCACATGGAGTCTTTGTTTTGAGATGAGTGATGTCCATTTGGAGCTGCATATCCCCCAATATTCAGTGATTCCATTTAGGTCACCTTCATGTATTTATATATTTTAGACAGTGCCTACTGTACCAGGTTTCCATAGAACCATTCAATGGCCCTTAGTTTTAGAAGTCCTCTGGATTCCCTCCATAACCTATCTCTCCATTTGATCCTCCTTTCCCAGTTCCCCTCCCTTCCTTCCATAACTGCCTATTTTATTTTCCCTTCCTAAGCTGATACAATCTTAGTCCCAGCCCCTTACTCAGTATATAATCTTCATGGTTTCATGGATTGTAGCCTGCTTATCAAAGACTTAATAGCTAGCATCCACATATATACCACATTCGTCTTTTAAGATCTAAGTTATCACACTCAAGATTGAAAAGCTTAAACATCCATTGATCAATATGTCTGTTTTTTGTGCCAAGAGCAGGGTTTTTTGTTTGTTTTGTATTTTGGTACTTTAGTTCTGTAGAGCAATTTGAGGCCAGGGATGGTTTGGGATGACTGTAATTCTAGATGTTGATATCTTTGGTCTTATCTTTGTTGGGTGAGCTTTCCCTTCCTTGGTTTCTGTTACCCTCTCTAGATCTTAGAAGCATGCTGATGCTATTGATTCCCCGGTAGGAAGTGCTTCTGAGCCCCTTCCAGGTGTGCATTGGAATCTGGCAAGAAGAAATTGAGGATGAACTGTAAGGTCAGGGGCTGAAAGGGTCTGAAAGAGGGAGGAATGTCTGAGTTTGTCAAAAGGACCTGTGGAGTCCACACTTAATGGAGGAAGAGAGAGAAGACAAGTCCATGCATATGGGCTGCTACAGGGCTGGGGAAGGGAAGTTGGACTTGGAAATGGAGGATAGGAAGGAGACTGGAGAACCCCTACCTGAAGTCCTGGCTGGTGTGGACAATGGGTTTCCAGAGAGAGTGTCTCCAGTATTTGTAGTTGGAGCAATGGGGTGTGATGAGGAAGAAAGGCTGTAGGAGAGACTGTTTAGTCCCCTGTGAATGGGGCCAAAGAGGAAGGAGAGGCTGCAGCAGGAGGTCTAGTACAAAGTTGGGAATACAACTGGGGAATTTTCATATTTTGTTTTCATATATGGATAAAATGTTAAGAGCAACATAACTTCTGGGAGGATGCTAAGCATTAGACTACCAGAGAAGATGGTAAAATGGTATCTAAAATTGCCTTAATTTAGTTGTGATTTTATTTAAGTTGGTCAAAATTGAGTTTAAAAATGAGGGAGGTGGTTCTTAGGTTGTGCTATCATCACATGGGAGGGTTGGGTGAAGCTGTTTATATGTGATTTTTTTAGTGGACCTCAGGTATATATGATAGAAGCTTGAAGAAAAATTCAGCTGTGTTATGTAGCAGTTTCTTTTTAAATTGAAACATTCCATTCCTCAAGCTTAAGAACAGAAGTCAATAAGTCAAAAATCACTTTGGAAGTTCCTAAAGCTGACCAGATTCACTAGGTCCCTCTCTCCCCAAGAGTACATAAATAAGTACTGGGTGTCACTCTCAGAGAAACAAAGGATCAAGGAAGATTCTGAGACAAGAGCAGATACTTCCTAGAGCAGGCAAATTGTCCAAAGCAAGCAGAGGACAGCTAGTTGCCTGGAAAAGGCAAAGACCAACTCAGCTGCCTTAGAAGAAACTCAGGTTAACAGAACTACCAGTACAGGTACTCTCTAACCTGCTAAGCAGCCTGAGAGTTGTTAGTGTACTCTCAGCTTCCAATTGCAGTGAGGTATCACCCATGTTTTGGTTCACCCTTAGTGATACAGTTGTCATTAGGTCATTTCTGTTTCCTGTAAGTTACCTCTCATCCATGTCTAACCCCAATAAACCATTGGCTCACCATGTTGAACTTTGGTGTTATCTGTACTTCAGTCTGTCTTGGGAGCCTTTTATATAATGACTGGAAATGTATGTTGTCCCTCCCTGGAAAAAGTCTGTCACAAAAAAAGGATGTCAGTGAAATTGTTCAGGAAGTATCCATTTCACATCATCTTCTTCCTGTTAGACTTGTAGATTAAAGACATTAAACTATTCCAAATTTACAATTTTAGTGTACATATCACTGTGTCTGGAGCTGAACTGCATGAGTTTTAATTTTTTGTTCATAGAGGACTAGAAATTTGGTGTGGCTCTTTCATTTGTTTTAAACTTGAATGAAAGTGGAAACTTTCTGAAAGGGATTGAGGCTTTTCTTAAAGGGACTGAGTTGGCTCACATCCTTAATGTCTTCTTAGTATATGAAATCACAGAGAGAAAGAGTCATTTCTCTAGAGAGCAAGCCCTGTACAGAATCTGAACCTGCCAATGGGTTAATCTTGATGATCAGAATCAAGAACTGTGTGATGGGAAGTGAAGTCATATTGTTTGTAAGTCACCAATGCTACAGTATTTAATTATAAAAGCCCAAAACTTTTCATTTCATGTTGAACTTTCAGAATTAAGTCCTTTTCAGATGCCAAATGATTAGACAATTTGTGTCTCTAACACAGAACTCTCACATAAACTGTAGACTTATATCACCTCCCCTCAGCTTGACATTTCTACTGAAGTGGTAGGAATCTCAAGTTTAGTTGAGCAGATGGACTTCTGATTCACCTCTTCATCAACAACTAACTCCTCCCTCCTTCTCAACCCAATAAAATGCTAATTCCATCTGTTCAGATGCCCAGATTGAAGAAAGGGAGTATCCACAAAGCCTTTCTCTTTCCCACTCCCCCACTATCCAATTTATCAGTATATACATTCAGACTCTGACAACTTCTCATCACACTCTTCAAACAGAACCCCAGTTGGATGCCCTACCCCACTCTTGTCCTCTTGGAAGTTCATTTTCTACAAAAAAAAAAAGATGCAGTGATTTTTTTAATGAAAATTATAGCTGGTTGCTTTCCTGCTTTATTGTACCATTTGTACTCGAACAAAACCCCAAACTTTCCTGTGTTCCTATACCACCATTATGTCCTTCTCAATGTCTGTGACCAGGACTCTCATTTTTGCATTGGCATAGTCTGTAAGTGCCATATATTTGTTCTCCTTCTGTGGGTTTTCTGGTATCCATTGTATTTGGAAAGCCCTAATCTCTGATCTGAGCATCACTTATCCAATTTCATTTGTATCTCCATTATGTGTCACTTTCTTATACAGAACATTATCAAACAGCCAATACACAACCCTAAAGTCATTTTCCAGCACACAAACTTTAAATATCCCATTGCTTGTTTACTTGTGTAATTACTTATCTTCTGTCTCTTACCCCATTACCATTGAATTTGTTGAAGAGAAGGATGAAGATTGATTTGTTTGCCAATGAGTGTTCTGGGATCCAGAATAATGCTGAAAGTATAGTAGACCTCCAGTAAATGTCAAGTAAAGGACATACCCTTCTTATTGGGGATTAGATGTATAAACACAATCATCTAAATTCTCACAATTTCTGAAATCTGATTTCTTATAATTTCATTATTTTTATAAACACTAATACTATAGATTTTCAAATACAAGTGACTCCTATTTTGATGAACACCAATCTTCAGCAATGCTAAACTATCTATTAAGGACCCAAAACTTTTCTTTGTCTGCTCTATGTTATTCACTCTCTGCTGCACTTCACAGATCATCAAAATATACACTTTATGCATTCAAGTTCAGTTCAGCACAACTTGACTCTGACCAGAATTTTTCAGGGTGACAAGTGGCCTTAGTAGTGTTCAGAATGTGGACCGTGCACTTTAATTGTAAGAAAGAATAAAAACATATATGAGTTTGTATCACTTCCTCATTTCCCTCTCCCCATCCAACTTCTCCTATGTCCTACCCTAACTCCCTCTTGAATTCATGACCCCTCCTTATGTAATTATTGTTATATCATAGGTACATGTGTGTTTAATAAATGTTGCTCTTAAAGATATGTGTGTTTAGGACTTGGATGGGGCTAATATCTAAAGAAAACTGATTTTCTTTCTCTGGATAGCTATTGGTTGCCTATAATTCTTCATCTAGCACTGACACCTTATAAAATTTTTCTCCATCTATGTTGGCATGTCAACTGGTCTCATGCAGGCAATCATGCTGCTAAGAGTTCATTAACATATAACACAAAATTGACTAGATCATGATGCTCTTATTTTTTAAGTTACCTCCAGCATGGACCTTGCTCAGGAAAAATTGTAATATTTAAAAGCCACATCATCAATGTCTTCTATGACAAAGTTCACAAAAATCCGAAGGAGTGTGGCTAAGTACAAAACCCTGGATCCTATCCAGTCTATATAATCCAAGTGTTATTGAATATGACACAGGTCTGCTGAAATCAGCTTATATTTAGCAATAACATGTTGAACACACACACACACACACACACACACACACACACACACACTGTCATCATCATCAAGAATAAGAATAAAGGCAAGATAAAAATACACCTGAAATCCTTACCCTGGCCCAATACTTGAATATAAAACCTGGCCTCAGTAAATAAGTTACTGATAGCCTTTCCAGTAAATTAGAAGCTCTTTTCTTCCCTTTAATGGGAAGTGAAATAGGAAGTGAAAGTGTGTAAATGTAGAAGTATGTACATAAATTCTTAAAGTATTGCTTTACAGGTCTAAATAATGAATTGGTAGAATATAATGCTTGCTGTAAAAGCATGAGGACTTCAGTTCAAATTCCCAGAACCTCATGAAAAAACAAAAAGGCCATGGGTATCCATTCATGCCTAGATTCCCAGTACTATTCTAGTAGAGGATTACTAGGGTTTTCTGGCTGTCAGGCCAGCTGAAATTTCATGGAGAAACCATATCTTAAAAGTAGAAAAGGTAGATATTGATAGAGCAAGATACCTAATGCCTTCCCTTTGCCTTCATGTGTACACACTTCACATGCATCCACATAGACACCACACTTGAACACATTAACATACATGCCCAAAAAGCCTTTCTTCCCAGTGTACATAAGCCAATCACAATGTTAAACGTATATATATGTATGTATGTATGTATGTATGTATGTATGTATGTATGTATAACACCTGTTAGAGGTAAGAGAAGAGCTCTCTCATAGCTTGGCTGCTTTGGTTCCCTAATCTTCAGGTTGAACCCAAATATCAGTCTCTTGGTCCTTTTATTTTTGTGTGTGTGTTACAGGAGAGACCAGGAAAATATTTCTGACAACTACACATCAATAAGAGAAAGAACTTAAAACTGGAGATCAGGAAAATAAATAATCTAATCAAAAAACTAGGCACAGATCAAAATAGATTATTCTCAAAAAAGGAAACACAAATAATTAAAAAAAAATTAAGAAATGTTCAACATCCTTAGCCATCATGAAAATACAAATTAAAACTACTTAGAGATTTCATTTTACTCCATTTAGAAATGCCAAGATCAATAAAATAGATGGCAGCTCCTTCTGGTGATGGAGTAAGGGGATCACTCATCCATTGCTAGTGGGAATACAAACTTGTGCAACCATTTTGGAAATCAATCTGACATTTCCTCAGGAATCTTAGAGTAGATTTACCTCCAGATGTAGCTGTAAAACTTCTGAGTACATACCCAATGGACTTCCCATCCTGCTACATAGCCACTTGCTCAAGCATGTCCATAGCCATTCTATTTACAATAGCCAGACATTGGCACAATGTAGATGTCCAACAATGGATAAATGTATAACAACAACAGGATACATTTTCATAATGGAATATTACTCAGCCGTTAAAAAAATAAATTATGAAACTTGCTGTTAAATGGATGAAATTAGAAAAAGCAAACAAACAAACAAAACAGCCCAAATGAGGTAACTCAAACCCCAAAAGACATTTATGGTACATATTTACTTATATGTGGATGCAAATTAGACATTTTTTGTCACCAAATGAATCCTCCATTTTCAAAAATTACATATAATTGAGCTATTGGCCAAGAGGGGTTACTTGGAAACCCTAAGCAAACTAGGATATTACCAAGACTATTTGTTGGTCTGCACAAACGGAATATAAGGCCTTATCACTGAAGACAACACCTATACAACTCATTAAAGATGGAGTAATCTATCTAGTGCCTTACTAAAACCTTTTACCATGAAGACTAGTACACATGGTACTAAAAGGTACTCTGCATGCTACTTGGGAAGAAAAGTAGATACCAACCCAGCTTTAACCCTCTTATCTACAACGGAAAACCTCCTGCATGATATCATGGTATAATGGTGGTCCAAAAGTTGTGGAAGCATCCAACCACTATCTGGTTGGTTATCAGGTCTACTTCATGACATGGAGCCCATTCCCAACACTGCTCAGTTAGCTAAGAATCTACTAGATACCAGAGACATGGGGAAAAACCAAATGTTACTGTTCTGCTACAGGAATATAGCAATAAAATGTCTCCTATCAACTCCTAACTCATAGATCAGTGTCAGAGCTTTCTCCCACAATAGATCGAAACAAATACAAAGACTCATAACTGGGCAATATGTGGATAGTGATAGACGTTGGAACATCCAGTCCTCATGAGATGTCTCCATCAAATCCCTTCCTTCAGGGCTCAGAGAACTCTCTGGAAAAGGAGATGGAAAAATCATAAAAGCCAATAGGGATGGAAAATACCAAGGAAACAAGGCTTTCTAGATACAACAGGAGTGATGCACATATGATCTCAGCCGAGACTGTGGCAGCATGCAAAGGGTCTTCAGGATCTCTGCACTAGATGGTGCCCCTGCCTTGTGAGGGGAAGTGGGCACAAGCCACTATTCCTAACCTAGAAGTTATCTCCAACTCATCATCACTTGTAAGTAAAAAATTAGTTCTCTCCACAAAGTCTTTCTCACTGGATATACAAATGACACTTAATTGCAGGTATCATGTCTAGCAGTAAATGGCCAACACAAAACAAACTCAATGGTAACTCTGGAAGTTTTCTTTTCATTCCTTTTTGGATTTTTGGTTTGTTTGTTTGTTTGTTTGTTTGTTTGTGAGGGGGTTAGTTTTGGGTTGTTTTTTGTTTTGTTTTATTTATTTATTTTTGTCTCATAATGCTTTGTCTGTGCTGCTTTTTTTTCTCTTTGATTTCCTTTGGTTTTTGTTTGTTTTTTTTTCCATTCCCTACAGTTTTGTTGTTGTTGTTGTTTATACATTATGCTTTATGATTTTGTGTCTTTATGGGATTGCTCTGCAACTCTGCATTTGTGTTTCTGATACTTTTTCTTTTACTCTTTTTTTCTCTTTGTTTTGTTCTATTCAGGTTTGCTTGATTTTATTTTATTTCATATTTTTCCCTTATTCTTTTTTAGTTGTCTGTATTCCAAGGGGAGAGAGAAGGGTTGTGGATTTTGGTGGGTGGAAAGGTGAGGAAGAAGCTGGGATGAACTGGGGAGGTGGAATCAGAATCAGAATATATTGTATGAATAATCTATTTTCTTTCTTTTAGATTTGTTCATTTTATTGATAATAGGTTTATCCTTACATCCTTATTATGATTTCACTTTGCTCTACTCTTTTAAATAATCCCCTACCTTCCCTCCTACCCAGATGCACTCCCTTTCTGTCTCTCCTGGAGAGCAGGGAAGTCTTCTAAGCAATTATAGTAAAATAAGATTGAAATAAAAGCTAGCACATCAAAGTTGAATAAGACAACCAACCAGAAGGAGAAGAACCCAAGAAACTGCCCAGGAATCTGAATCCCACTCAATAGCAGACTCAAGAACTCCATAAAACACTAAACTACAAGCAAGGATATATCCTTGCTTGTACAGGGCCCATTCAGGCCCTGCCTATGCTGCCTCAGTGAGTTCATACAAGCTTTGATCGTATTGATTTGGAAAGCCTTCTTTTCTTGGTGTCCTTTATCTCTTCAGGCTCTTATATTTTTTTTTCTGCCTCTTCTGCAGGGTTCCTTAAGCTCTGGGGAAATGATTTGATGGAGACATCCCATTTGGACATGAGTTTTCCAAGTCTTTCACTCTCTGTACAATACCTGACTGTGGGTCTCTATTTGTTCCCATCTGCTGCAGGAAGAAGTTTCTCTGATGTTGATATTTGAACAAAGCACTGATCTATGAGACTAGCAGAACGTTGTTAGAAGTAAATTTTGTTTTTGTGAATTTTGGTATTGATTGCCTTAAAACAGTAGCATTTGGTTTCCCTCTGGTTCCCTGAACTATATTGTCCTGGTTCTTGGTCACCCAAGCAGTGACAGTTATGAGCAACATCTCTCAGAAGTAAGTGAAACGTCAAATCATATATTGTTGCTACTCCCCAAGCTATGTGCCACCATTGCCTTGGCATATCTGCTGGCAATACAGCATTATGGATCAAAGGGTTTGTGGCTGGGTTGGTGTTTTCTCTTTTGGTAGCCTACAGAGTACCTTCATGTACCAAAGACGCTAGAACATAGTAGTGAAGGATCTTTGCAGGAACAAGCTCAAATTCTCCATGTTGTCTTCAGCAATGGGGACTTGCTATCAATTTGCTGAGAGAAACCTATAGTCTTGGCAGCAGCTTAGGTTATTTGGGGATTTCCACAGGACCCCTAAGTCCAACAACTCAATTAGATGTAACCCAGTCCTGTGAATGGAAGATTGATTTGGTACCAGGAGATGGCAAGTTGTTACTGTCTCCTCTATTATTTACAATTTTATTTAGTGTCTTCATATATGTATATATTTTGGGAAGTTTCTACTGTATTAGGTTATTATATGAGCCCCCTAATGCCCCTTAATTTTAGTTGTCTCTCTCTGTATTTCCTCCATTGTTACCCTCTTTGGTCCCCTTTCCACTTGAATTATATGAAATACGTTGTATGAAAAAAAAAACTATTCTCAAAAAAAAAAACAACTTTATTTTCCTTAAATTCCTTCCTCTGTATTGGCGTTTATTTCCTCAATAACTCAATTCCTAGTGAGAGCCACTGGATCAAACAGAATGTCACATAGACGAATCTATGTTAATTGACTCTTCAGCATGAGGCCATGGAAAATTTAAGCAGTTAGAAAGAAACCTGAACTTTTAGAAATGGAATATACTTAAGAAAATCCCACCAAATCTTACCCATTATCATATATCTTTTGACACAATCTAGACAGCCAGGAGTTTTAGTAGTCTTTATGTCCCCCATCCCTTTCCTGTCTGACTGTCTATCAGCACAAAGATGCTGGGATCTGGTTTTCTCAGCCAGAACTTGTCATAGAAACCACACTCCACTTGATTTACTCCCTTTATTATAACCTCTCTGCATCATTTGCTCTACATGACAGTGGACTGTTTATTTGGTAAATTACAATGAGAAAAGAATGCCTTGGCTGGTAATTAGCATAACATAGACTATCAGATATATTATGGCCTAGAAGGGAATGGAAGGGTATCCTCTCATATACTCAGTCCCTAGAGTTCTGTGTGTGTTGGATCAAAACCACAGAGGGGAAGAGTTCAAGGACTTCAATCCAATCATACCCTCCTCTCTTCTGGGAGAGTTTTCCACCAATCCCATTCTGCTCAAGCACACAGGTACACAGACAGACACATGTACATAAACCTACCAGTGTTGACAAGCAGAAGCGTCCTCCTTCCTTCTTTCCCACTGCCACACATCCTTGCAGGTCTGATTTGAAAAGCTCTGGTCTAGGACACTCATCTCAAGGAAGAGCTGGATGTCTGAGTTTACTGATATCTCTTTTTGTATTCATCAACCCTGCCCACTCAATTTCTTTTGTTTGAGCAATTGTTCAGTCCAGTTGAATTGCAATCTCCCGAAAGTAGACACTCTGCTTGCATTTGTTTTGTGTTTCCATGACCCTTACCTTTCAATACAGGACTAGGAACAAGGATTTTCTCTCCACACAGACCAATGACTAATCTTGTGCACTTTTTTTTCCAAAGATGCAGTGATTCTGGGAAAGAAATGTTTCTCTCTCCCTTTCCCATTAAATTTTTTCAATAAAAATAATTTTGAGCCATTTTTGTTTCAACTTCCATAAGTTATCTTCTAGTATGTAGTTATGTGTCTGTGAGTGTGTGTGTGCATGTGGTACATGTACATGTGTGTGCTGTAGTCTAATAAGGGTGTGTGTCTATGTGTGGAAGTCAGGTGTTACCATCTAAATACATTCACCTTGTTTTTGTTTGTTTGCTTGTTTTGTTTTTGAAATAGTTCTCTCATTTAAGCCAGAATCCTCAGTTAAGTTAAAGCTAACCAACTCTGGGAATATTCAGGTCTCTAATCCCTAGTACTAGATTGACAGGTGTGTGCCACTGTACCTGGTTTTGCTGTTAGTGCTTAGAGTCTGATCAGGACCTCACACTGACCCAAAGGCAATTTATTAACTGAGCCACCTTCACATCCTCTGAGTTGTCTTATTGGTGAGTCCAAAAAAGGCTTGACTAAGTCAAATCTTCCCTTTCTCCTCAGCTTTGTAAAGTAGCTGCATCAGTGGTAACTTTATCTCTCTGTTCCATGATCCTCAGAGCAGACCCTACCAAGCAGCTGGTCAATGCTGTAAGTTCATGGTGAATCTGTAGGCTGGTATTTTTATTTGAAAGTAAAATATGAAGATATCCATTTACCTACCAAGTCATATTCTTTTCTAGCTTCATTCATAGAAAAATAGTATTTTGTGTTTTATCTACCTAACTTTTTGTCATCTAGTTGGTTTTTCAATTTGAATAAAGAAAAGAGGGATTATTATTTACCAAACCCCATCAATAGTCTCAGCCAGTCCCATGCCCATCTCTTCTTGACAACATTTTGTTCCATTAATTTCTCATAACTACATAAGCAGCCTTGAGAGCAACATATCTGGCTAATGTCTTGATGTAGAGCCTCCCTTCATACAGGCAGGGACATAGCAGCAATTGTCTATAGCTTTCTGTGACACCAGGAAGGAATACTCTTACAATGTCCTTGGACTGTTCTTAAAATATTCATGTCCAGAAGTTTCTGCCTAGACTTAAAGGTAGGATTCCATCCATATCACAAAGCCCCAGGGGGGAATCTTGATTTACCTATTCCTAAGCTCTCATCTATTCCCAAACATATACATGTGGATTCTAATTAATCCTCTACCTATTCTGCAAATTAATACCAAGCTTCCAGAGGGAAAAAGTGAAAGAATCCATTGACACAGACAACTAGTAGCCTGAAGGCCATATTTCTTGAGTGACCATTTAGACATCAGAAGAAAATGGGGATGCATAAAGACAAAGAAAACTATCTATAAATGAAAACCCTCAGAATTATAGAGTTGAGTAGAATTTCATCCTTGCTTATCTATCCATTTGTTGGCATGTATAGGTACACCTGTGAGGGTTTATGTATGTATGAAGCCAGAGATCAATGTCAGGTGTCTTCTACAACTTCTCCTCCATATTATTTTTGAGATAGTTTAATGAGAGAAATGTTCAATTTTAAAATGAAATGTGAAAATGCTCACTTATCCACCAGGTTAAGCTCTTCCACAACTTTATCCATGGAGTATTAGTATTGTTTTCTATCTGCCTGACTCCTTTGCCTCTGAGTTGGATTTTAAATTTGAGTAGAGAGAAGAGGGGAATTATTCACCAAACCCCAGCTGGTTGAAGTTGGAACTCACTAGTTCCACAAATTGGCTTGCTTGCAAGCCCTAGGAATGCTCCCGTTTGTGCCTTCAAGATTGCAAGCCCTAGGAATGCTCCCATTTGTGCCTTCAAGATTTGTGGATTAAAGGCATATACAACCACATCTTGATCTTTTACATATGTGCTGAAGACCCAAACTTGTGTGTTTGTGAAGCAACACAAGGGTTTTTACCATTCAAGCTATCTCTCCAATGCTCCCATCTTTACTTTTCCTTGAATAGATGTGTAATGTTGCATTCAACAGAAAAGATACAAGAAATGTCTCTACGAATAAAGTGACTGTTTTAAAGAAATGCTATACAATTGCTTCAAAACAATGATCACATTTAAGACTGGAAATTGACTCCTGTTATATGAATTTGTAACTTGAACATGTAAAATGAACATGAACTCCTCACTACGTAAGAATCCCCCTTGCACATCCTCCCTAAACAAAGCATACACTGGAAATATCAATCATGTGAACCAGGATGAACATGTTGAAGAATAAGCTTTTAAACTTGTTCCTAAATGCACAATCTTTGCTGATAAATAATCCACATTTTTGTATGTCCTTAAAATGATTTACATAAACCACCTTTTAAAAAAATATTGTAAATACACATTTACATGATAAAGCATGATTCAACGTTAATGTCAACTCATACATTTCCATGAAGAATTTCTTCTTCCTTTAAAATAAAAAAGCACTAGTTAAACAAAGGAAATTTACATAATTTCTATGTCTTGTTTGTGCATTTTAACTTAATCAAGCATATTTATTCTGAAATATAATCAGCTGATAACGTAAAAAAACATAATCATTTTTTGAGCAAAAAATCATTTCATATCTTCAGCAATGTCCTCAGTTTGGTAACATTGAACATTTCTTCTACGAAGAAAGCACTTGTGCTTTTGTTAAAGGTCAGACTTAAAAGTTGTATATAATGTATATAATCTTTTATATATTTTTTAAAAGATTCTTACTTTTATTTATATGTGTTCTTGTGTGTGTGTGTGTGTGTGTGTGTGTGTGTGTGTGTGTGTGTGTGCGTGTGTGTGTGATGGTAACTAAGGAACTCACAACAGGATATTGGATTCCGTAGCCCTGAAGTGACAGACAGTTGTGAGCCCCCTGACATGAGGGCTGGGAAGTGAATTTTGGTCCTTTGCAAGAGCACTGCAGATTCTTAATATTTAACCATCTCTTTAACTCCTATAACTACTCTTTATATTTATAGCATTATTATCAATATCACTATGAATCAAGTGATAACTTATAGCAACTATTACTAAGAGGGCTGGTGAAATAAAACTAGTGCCCAAATGACTGTCACCAGGCCTTTTGTGGTTAGCATAAAAAAAAAAATCTGTGAAAGTAGCAGAAGTTGCATGAAGGCAGCATGAGGGAATGATTACAAGTGGTTGGTAATAGGGCTTACTTGAAAGAGTGCTTGCCTGGCATGCCCAGAGTCCTGCTTTTGAGCTGCACAGATTGGATGTGGTATCTCATGCTGGGGGCTCCAGCACCCAGTAGGTAGAAGCTAAAAGACAGAAGTGCCAGGTCATTCTTGACTACATAGAAAGTTTGAGGCCAGCTTGGGATGCATGAAACCCTGTCTCAAAAATTCATCCATCCATTCATTATAATATAAAAACACTACAAAAAGTTCAAGAGGGACAATTAGCAACTTGCAAATAAACAAAATCAGTTTTATGAGTGCTCATCCTCAGTGTCTTTAAGCAGGGAAGAGGGAACACAGAGAGGGCGAGAGAGAGAGGCTATAGCGTGCTGATTAACAAATTCTGGCTTCTTTCTCTTCCATGGCATTTATTGAGACAGCTAACAAATCATCTACTGAAGGGAAAGGCTGACCCATGAACCTCGGCAAGGAGAGACAGCTACTTTCTCCCAGTTCCCTGAGTATTGAGCAGAAAGGGAGGAAACTGAACAGCAGTGATTCATCTGTGTCATGCACATAAACATATAATTTACTGCTAATCTGAAAAGGCATTTTAGACTGAAAACATAGAGCAGAAAATTTGCACCCAGGGATTGTTCCAGATAAACTGATATGTGCTCATTATGATCGCACAACAGGATGAGGGCAGGGGAGGCGAAGTTCACTGTTGAATTGTTGCAGGTCGGTGCCATAGTTTCTAATATGTAAGTGCCTAGGGAATAGCTGGAATTACTCTGCTATGGATATTTGATTCTGCGTATCAGAATGAACTTTATGTAAGATAAACAAGCAATAAGATTCATCTAAAGTTCATACCTGGGAGAAGGAATGAACTTCTCATTTTCTGATGGGGGATGCTTAGCTTTGTCTATGTTAGGGTCTCTGTGCTCACTCTCCATTATGAGTTGCTACTGTCTTATCTTGTGGGCTATCACTGGCTCATTTCTTCAGACAGAATAAAAGAAATGTGGCAAAGAGCAAAAGACATTAATATTGTATATGAGCTGAGTAATTAGCAGGTTCTCATTTGGCCTCGGTGTTTCAGACAAAATTTTGGGTCTTAGAAGATACATGTATTCCTTACCTTATGTGATCCAGTATAATTACAGCAGAGCATTACAGAACTCCACATGAGTGCTATAGAGCACAATGTGTGAAATACAGAAGAGAGTATTGCAAATGAGACAGGAAAGATCCCACAGGAGGTGGATTCTGAGATGAGGGCCAGATAACATGAAGAGCCCCATGGAAGCAGAGGGCTACCAACTGACTCTGATCATGCTGTGATCTCTCTGCTCCAGCAACTGGATGGTAGCATGAATTCTTTGGCTCATTAAAAGAAGGTGGAGATGTGGAGTACCATGTTCAATGGAATGCTGGAAGGCATTGAATGAAACTAACAGTCAGTGTCAAAAAGGATCCTAGGAAGGCAGAGACGTTTCAAAGGGATTGCAGTGCATCAATGGGACACCAGCAAAGAAGGAATACCTCCTAACTCAATCCCTAGTGTTCCTCACAGTACACAGCAAAAGATTTAGGATGACACAACTTATGAAATACAGTAACTACCTAACATCAACTACCTAAATTATGAAGCAGAAACCATAATCCCATTTGTTTCAAAATAATAAGAAACTTGCAAGTCTTGTTAATACAAAAAAATGTAAACAAGCATCAGTAAAATATTAACAATCCATGAAAGACAGCTTTCAGACATGTAAGATTTCACATCCCCTACTACTATCTCAAAATTTTTCTTTCCTCATACTCCTCTTCTCTTTAAAAGATTAGTTGAGAAACCATCCCTAGCTTCAAGGAAGATAGGTATTTGTGTCATGAGTGACATTTTCTTCATTGTCTAATATGAGCTATTTATTCCATTCTTGTTCCTTAATTTTTAATTCAATATTCCACCACCAGTTAGGGTACTATTTTACAAGAATAATAGCACCTGTTTATTGATCACATCCACTGGTGCAGACAAACTGCATACATTACCATCAATCTTCAAAATGGTCTCATTATCAGCATTTTACAGAAAAGCCCACCAAGATTAAGTGGTTGTCAATGGTTATGGAAATGGTATTGTTATAAAGCTCATTTTAAACCAGGACTGCCCCATTTCTAGAATAGCTGCATTCTACAAAATGCAGGCATCCAAAGACATATTTAAATAGAAAGTGTCATAACTTCAATGTTTCAGTTTTGCTAATCAACCATAGAGCAAAGAGCTGAGAGGATGAACCACATTGGGGAAAGCTTGTTATTGCCTATTACAATGAGAATTTTTTAAAGATGTCATTTAAATTTACAGGGTACCTGTATTCACAAGTAAAAATATATCAAGATGAGCAGGTAATCAACAAAAGATGGCATTATATTTGTGTACTAATTTTTTTAAATAAATTATCAAAAATGTTAAATTTTAAATACATAGACAAGTTTTACTCCAACACTCAAAATCTTTTAATTTACCAAATAAATGTCATTCCTTCCCAGTTATCTAGATACTTAAGGTCACTGAGATGGATTTGTATTATGTCCTGATCTTTAATAAATTCTGGCTCGTCCTCACAATATGATACTGCTTTGTATTTAATTACTCCACACTCCCCACTTTAATGACATACACAATGACAAAAAATAGATTATATTCCAAATTGTGTAATCATAATGACTCAAACTGTGAGCATTCTGATCAACTTATTGTTTTGCCAAATCTATTGTTAGACATAAAAGTTCTAAATAAAAAGCCCCAAGCAAAATAATGCAACCCAATTTTTGAAAGGGTCTATAAGGTATTTTTAAGTGGCATCTATTCATTTTTAAAGTATAGGGCCAGTAAAAAATACTTGCCACATAAGCCTGATAATCTGATTCCCATGATCTTGTGGGGGAAATTTAAAAAAACCTAATGAAGTGGCATAAACTCTCATCTCCATACCGTTAAGGCAAGAGTGGAGGTGGAGACAAGAGAATAAAATCTTCTGAAGCTTGAATATGGGAGTATTCAGTGCTGAGGCAGAGAAAAGCAGGGGTATCATGCCTTAAACAATGTGAAAGGAGAGAACCAACACACAAAGCCTGCCTCTGATCTGCATACATGTGTCATGGCACAAATATATGTACAAGGGGCGGGGGGGATGGAAGAGAGGGAGATATTTAAAGTAAATAAATTAATTTAAAAGTAAAATTCATCAGAAGACATCAAGAGGAAAGTAGAAACTCTAGTTAGTATCATCTCTCCAATGTTTTGCCAAAGGCCAAAAACATTGCATTCTTTTGCTGGTTGCTTCTTTGGCCAACTTTTTGGTAATATATTTTAACCTTCAATAGATCGTCATACATAATGTGTTGTTATATATTTTTTTCCTGTATAGTGCTCCAGGCTCCCCTCTCTGAAGTGAGGAAGGGCCCACTCGGCAATCCTGCTCTGGGACCAGATGTCTACCGTGCTTATTACATCCAGGCAGACTGGGACTCAACTTTAGTCTCATTCCCAAGGACTCGGATCCTAAATTGCAGAATATGACCTTCGTGGGCTTCCCAGAGTGAACAAGAATATTTCATCATCTTTACTGAATGTGTCCCTACACAGGTGTCCAGCCTAGAGATTCCTGTATCTGTTCTGGTGCTTGCTGCTAGTGCCTTCAGCTTCGGTATAAAGGGTGATGATATTCAAGAGGGCCCCACGAAGCTTAGCATTACATCCATCAGATGGTGATCATCACAGGCATCTCTATGACATTTATTTCAGAAACCTCACTCTAGTGTCTGACAGAGAGTAAGTCTGTGTGTTTGCTTAGTGAAACATATGGGTAATTAACCTCTTTAGGGGTATAATCCTTCTATCCCGAAAAGCACAGTTGGCTCTTCTTCCTGCTCCAACTCCCAGTATGCCATCCCCAGTGAGGCAAACTTTTGCACATTAACACGTCTGCATTCATGGAAGAATCAGCTTAATGTAATCACGGGTATCAAATCTATTAGACTAGGGTTGTAGAGTACTTACCAAGCACATTTAAGCCCAAATGGAATCCACAACATCCCTAAAATTCATTTTTAAAAAATAAATCTCTGACAAAATAGAATTAAATACATGGTGAAAAAAATTCACTGAGAAACATTTAAGGAGCTATTTAAATTTTTGTATTTTAATATAATCACAAAGTTGATACAAATTATAGTTCTCATTCCATTTCCCTACCTGTTTCTAATAGTATGAAAGGAAAGATAAATGCATGATGAAAAAATTTATAATCTTTTGAAAGATTTAAATTGTGAAAAAATTCAAAGAAAATTGATTTCAGGGGAAAATGTAATTTTGGGGATGATATTTCATATATGGAAATGTCTATTAGTAAAGCAGAAGTGCTTTAGGGTGAAGTGCACATGGGCTTAAGGAAATTTTTAAATTATTCATCAGTACTATGAGTTATACTGAGACAATAAGAAATAAGTAATGTTCAAGTAAAAGTCCCCTACAACAATTATTACTTTAAAAACTGTAGCAGATAATAATAATATTAAGAACAGATTCTGGACTGGTGGTAGAGCACAAAGTATGTTGCTTTTGCATGGGAACAAAGTTCTTTTCCCAGTACTCACATCAGTGGCTTGGTGCAGCCTGATTTTATCATCAAGGGATCTAGCCCCCTCTCTTGGCCTCTGTGTACACCTTCACTCATGGGTGCACATCCACAACAGGCACACAGACACAAAACTGTAAAATAACAAAATATATTAGAATTCTAAGTTCAGTGGGATACTGATAAGGTGTGTGTTCATATCTTTTTACTCAACTCATAAAAAAGGAAGCTATCTCATTTTTAAACATCTCCCTAAAAGATGATTCTAATGTATTTTGCAGTATCTCACACTAGCATGCATTAAATTCCTCTTTTCTTTAAGCCTAAGAAACAAATAGGCCCAAATTCAAAAAATATATGTAATAGCTGCATCTACATGCTTTTTTTCAGACTATATTGCCATGAAAGCATTATCCAGGAAGGAGTATTAATACCTTGGGATATCTTGAGCCTGTATTTCAAGAATGATTTGCAGATGCCATCAAAATTATTAGATCCACTAATATCTTGCCATGGTTTGAAATTAATATGTATATGTAATCAACATGAACTGATTGAAGATTTAGGTTAAGGAATATAAACAATTAAAAGGAATGCAATTACACAGTTTGATTAGATTACTCATACTCTACATATTCAAAAACAATTTTACCAAACATTTGGGACCAACCTAAACAACATTCAGTCTCTCTCTCTCTCTCTCTCTCTCTCTCTCTCTCTCTCTCTCTCTCTCTCTCTCTCTCTCTCTCTCTGTGTGTGTGTGTGTGTTTCTGTGTCTCAGTCTCTACAGCCCCAACACTGCGCTCTCTCTCTCTCTCTCTCTCTCTCTCTCTCTCCAAAGTTCTCTGAATCAAAATGAACTCTTTCACAGCGTGAATGAATGGCACTAAGTGGAGCCCAGCTGACTGGTAAACTCAAAACATACTAGAAGCTTGAATCACCAGAAGAGGAGAATGGAAAAGTGTCTACCTATGCCTGGACAACCCAGAACAAACTTAGATAGGCTTTCCTCATTTAAACACAGTCACTACCAAGCTAGGAGAGGCTCATGCTGAAATAATCTTGCTTGAGAAAAGGAACAGGATAATATAACACAAAACTGTCAAAAAGTTAATCTTGGGGGCTGGGTCTGGTTTCAGGGAATTTGCATTTTTCTTATTGCTCTGAACAGGGGTGACAAATAATGAACACTAAAAGACATTGGTCATAAGAGGAGATCATATTGCAGTGAAAGCCTCCAGGCTTCCCTGGGACAGATCAATGCTTTCATACTGTAGGTCAAAAAGCACACTGGAGATGATGTTATGTCACCATAATCTTCAGCATGCAAGTTCTCTTTCCATCCATTGTTTGATAAAACTTTTCCCTAGGGAGATGCTACACATGTCCAATCATCACAGAAGGAGTTCATAACAGATCAAACTATAGCTATCACTGAAGTCCACCTTGGTAAACCAATGAGTTTTGTTGGAATCACTTACAGGGTAAGAGGTGAGGAGTTACTTACAGGGACAGAAATTACTCAAAGAGCTGCATCACAAAAGGGCACCCCAGCATGGGTAATGGCTCACAAAACTGGGAAACTGGAACACAGTGCTCAGTCTTCAGGCAGCTCAACAGAATGGAGAGTACCCTTTCTAGCTCATTTCTTTGGATTGAGCCTCTTTCCAGCAGCTCAACTGGTTTCTGTCTGATTTCATCTTGCAGTCTTATGGACATCTTTACCATAGGAGGGAAGGAACTAATGAATTTGGTCAGTTTCAAGGATTTCCTAGAACTATTTGGAATTGTATACATTCATGCTTTAAAATTTTTGTGTTTTATAATGAATTAATCTTAATTTTAAAAATATATCTAATATTTTTACAATTCTCTAATATGTCCATTACCTGAAATCAGCATATAATAGTTTGAAATTAAAAGATAGAAATTATTAATTTATGATAATTCTGACTGGTATGTTTACACCATTTTAAATTAAAGATGCTGCTTTCTTTTAAATGGAGAAAAAAGCTACTGCATTATAGCAAGCAAAACCTCAACATTTATTATTTATTTACTTTTATATATTTATATTTTTTTATTTTACATATCGATCCCAGTTCCCTCTCTCAGCCCCTCGCATGCATCCCGGCCACCCTCCCCTTCCATACTCCCCACACACTTCAAATGTAGGGTGATGCCATCCAAGAGGGGTCATCTAAATCTGTCAAGTTATTTGAAGTAGAGACAAGGACCTCTCTCCTGTCTCTAGGTTAAGGGAGTATCCCTCCACAAAGGATATACCCACAAGGTCTTTTTTGTGCACAGGACAATATCCTGGTTCCATTGTCTGAGGTTCCCTAGACTGCCCAGGCTCTCTAGCGGAGACCTACATTCAGGGACTCTGAGTCAGTCCCATGCTGGATTACCAGCCATCAGTCTAGGGGCCCATTAGCTCCTCCTTGTTCAGGTCAGCTGTCTCTATGTGTTTCTGCAGGCTGGTCTTGTTCTCTCTTCTGGATTCTAGTTTTACTCAGTGTTTACTTGTTGGTGTTTGTTTCTGTTTCCAACAGGTACTAGATGAGAACTCCATGATGGTAGATAAGTTAGTTGTTGATCTCACTGTCCAGGAAGGACATTTATGATAGCCTTTCCATGGTTGCTCAAATTGTTAGTTGGCAGCAGTCTTGCAGGTCTCTAGACCTTTCTTTAGGTTCAGTTTTCTCTTCAAACCAATAATGACTCCCTCTTTTATGTTCTCTCTCTCTCCCTCCCTCTCTCTCTCTCTCTCTCCTGTCTTCTATTCCTACCCTGACTCAATCTTTCTTGTCGCACGTACTTTCCTCTCCTCCCCTTCTCTTTCTCCTAGTTCCCTCTCCCCTCACTGACCCCCAACTTCCCATGTACTCTGGAGAGCTTGTCCTTTCCCCCTTCTGTGAGAGACCTTATATGAATCTCTTGGAATTCTCCTTGTATCCTAGTTCCTCTGGTGGTGTAAATTATAGGCTGGTGACCCTTTGTTCTACATTTAAAATAAATATATGAGCAAGTACATACCATGTTCCTCTTTTTGTGACTGGGTTACCTCATTCAAGATGGTCTCTTCAAGTTCTATCCACTTGCCTGAAATTTTCAAGATTCCATTGTTTTTTTTTCTGAAGAGTAGTATTCCATTGTGTAGATGTGCCACATCTTCTTTATCCATTCTTCAATTGAGGGGAATCTAGATTGCTTACAAGTTCTTGCTATTACAAATAATGCTGCTATGAACATAGTTGAACAGATGCCTTTGTTGTATGGATGTGGATCATTTGGGTATATGCCTAAGAGGGGATTGCCGGGTCCTGTGGTAAACTAATTCCTATTTTCCTGAGGAACCACCATACTGATCTCCAAAATGGCGTACGAGTTTGCATTCCGACCAGCAGTGGAGGAATGTTCCCCTTTCTCCACATCCTCTTCAGCATAAGTTGTCAATGGTGTTTCTAATTTTAGGCATTCTGGCAGGTGTAAGATGTTATCTCAACGTTTTGATTCACATTTCCCTGATAGCTAAAGGTGTTGAGCACTTTCTTAAGTGTCTTTCAGCCTTTTTTGATATCCTCTATTGAAAATTCTTTCTTCAGTTCTATACCACATTTTTTTTCATAGGGTTATTTGGTGTTTTGTTGACTAGTTTCTTGAGTTCTTTGTATATTTTGGAGATCAGCCCTTTGTCCAATGTAGGATTAGTAAAAATCTTTTCCTAGTCTGTGGGCTGCCATTTGGACACAGAGGAAATCCAAACAATTTTCAGGTCCTACTTTGAAAACCTGTACTCCACAAAATTTGAAAATTCAAAGGAAATGAACAAATTTCTGGACAACTGTCACTTTCCAAAATTAAATCAAGAACAGTCAAACAACTTAAATAGACCTATAACCCCCAATGAAATAGAAGCAGTCATCAAAAGCATTCCAACCAAAAAAGGTCCAGGGCCAGATGGATTCAGTGCAGGATTCTACCAGAAATTCAAGAAAGAGCTAATACCAATACTCCTCAAATTGTTTTACACAATAGAAACTGAAAGTTCATTGCCAAACTCTTTCTACAAGACCACAATAACCTTGGTACCCAAGCATCACAAAGACACAACAAAGAAAGAAAACTACAGACCAATATCCCTGATGAGTGAGCATCGATGCAGAAATACTCAATAAAATACTGGCAAACCAAATCCAAGTATACATCATAGAAATCATCCACCATGACCAAGTAGGCTTCATCCCTGGATTGCAGGGATGGTTTAACATATGAAAATTTATTGAGTATTTTTGCATAATGTTCATCAGGGATATTGGTTTGTAGTTTTCTTTCTTAGTTGTATCTTTGTGTGGCTTGGATACCAAGGTGACTGTGGCCTCACAAAAAGAGTTTGGTAATGAACCTTCTGTTTCAATTGTATGGAACAATTTGAGGAGTATTAGTATTAGCTCTTCCTTGAATTTCTGGTAGAATTCTGCACTGTAGCCATCTGGCCCTTGGCTTTTTTTTGTTAGAAGGCTTTCGATGACTGCTTCTATTTGATTGGGGGTTATAGGTCTATTTCAGTTGTTTGTCTGTTTTTGATTTAATTTTGTTAAGTGATAGTTATCCAGAAATTTGTCCATTTCCTTTGAGTTTTCAAATTTTGTGGAGTACAAGTTTTCAATGTATGACCTGAAAATTGTTTGTATTTCTTCTGTGTCCATTGTTATGTCCCCCTTTTCATTTTTGATTTTGTTAATTTGCATGTTCTCTCTTTGCTTTTTCACTAGTTTGGGTAAGGGTTTGTCTGTGTATTTCACACAATGTACTTTAATTATACTCACACCAACTTTTCCCAGATCCACCCTCTCTATCTCCTTATTCCCAACTTTGTGTCTTCTTTTATTTTGTTCTAAATTAGTAACCCATTAACTACCCCGGTATACTTTCAGGTGTAGTACTGCACATTGGAGAATGACTGACCTACCAGGGTCCATGCCTTTAAAAGAAAACTCTACCTCCTCAAGAAGCCATCAACTAAAAGTTTGCTTTTATGAAAATCCAGGATTTCTGGAGGAATCATGGTAGCCTTTTCGTTCATAGAAAGCCTTGTGCTCACATCAGAGAAATGTAATATGGCACCAAGTGTCTAAGAGAGACCCCAGAAAACTATTCATTAACACTAACCATCCTTAAAGTTTCAGAAACTTTGAAAACCCATATTCAAGTGCATTGTGTGCTCTCTCTTGCTTTTCTTTCTTTGCCTTTTAAGATTCTCACATTCTCTGATACAGTGAAGCATGTGGCAATAAATTGTTTGTGATCTAATAAAGTTTGCCTGGAGATCAGAATGCAAAGTAACCACAGCCTATACCTTAATCCCAGGACTCAGGAGATACGGGTAAATGGATCTCTGTGAGTTTGACACCACCCTGGGCTACATGAGAGTGAATCACTCTGAAAGAGAAACATGTCTTTAATTCCAGCACTAGAGAATACATAAGGATTTCAGTGCAGTCTCTGGAGCAGTCACAGATTTGGTGGGGAGAAGTGCAATCTTCAGACGCAATCAGAGGTTCAGTGGATCATTCCTTCAGTTTGAGCATTAGTAGAGGTGAGAACTCTTAAGGGGTTGGTCAACTTGCTTTTCTGATCTTCAGCTTGAACCCTAATATCTATCTCTGGGTTATTATTCATGCTACAGAAGTACATAATGGGATGATTTCCTATTATCTTGATATTTGAAGCTTACAAATAATGGGCAGGACATCACATGGCCCCTGCATTAGGACATACTTGTAGGACTTCGAACTCTTCTAAGATTTTGATACTTGGCCATAATGTGTCTGTCTCCTTTCCTCTTGTCACTTTCATAATATCTCTATAGAGGCATGGCCCTCACCCAGAAAATATCAGGCAATTGTGAAGATGTACACTTTGCTGTGAGTCCTTGATGACATTTCTGTCATTGTTTCCTCTTCTACAGGCATAGAGATAGCTCTGCATCTATGCTGCATGAAGTCAGTGTTCAGCAATTTTATGGGTCTAATTTTATGGGTCAGAATGCATGAGTTTTTAATAAACAGGAGAACATATTAGATAGGTACAAATAAAATCATAAAGCAATTATTCGGGAATCACTTATAAAAATTACACAGTACATCTCTATGTCTGTAAGTTACAGGAAATTTGTGAGCAGGCCCCTGGTATCTGCTTTCTCATTCACAGATGTTGTATCCTAAGAATATGTTCAGGAATGAAGGAGATATTCAATAAGGACACTAACCCCTTTTATGAAGGTTCTACCTTTATATTCTAAAAGGTTCAACCAATCTCTCTCTCTCTCTCTCTCTCTCTCTCTCTCTCTCTCTCTCTCTCACACACACACACACACACACACACACACACTAAAATACCATCACATTGGGAGTACTTTTGTAAATTTAGGGAAAAAAGTATCTCTTGAATGTATGTACATATGTATATGCATGTTCCTACATGTTAGTATGGACATGTGTATTCCATGGTGTGCACCTAGAGGTCAGATGACAGTTTTGACTGTCAGTCCTCACCTTCTACCTTATTTGAAACAGGTTCACTTGTATGCATCAGTATCCACAAGGCCAGATAGCCCTTGAGTTCCAGGATATTATACTGCTTCCCCATGAGGTGGAAGAACTAAATATGTAGGCTACTTAGTTCTGCTTTTATGTGGGTTCTGGGAGTCTAGAATAAGTGCTTTACCAACTTGGCCATTTCTCCCATCAAGGAGTTAGGTTTTAGGTTTTGACTTTGAGAAAAATACAAACATTCAGACTGCAGCATTTTCCCTGGGTCTTTGGACAGTATTGTAAAAGTCAGATAACTTTCAGGTTAGAAATGTTAATTTGATAATTTGCTCAGCTTCCAAAAGGAAAGGATATCTTTACTTGTTCATGGATTGTGCCTTCTGTTCCTATGGACTGAAAAGCTCTTATACTTAAGAGACAATCAACAAATTATGGCTGTGTTAAATTAAATTAAAATTTACCACTTCCCAGCTGTGTCATCAGGTCCTTTCAGCCATATTGGCGGCTTTGCCATTATTTTTTATATCTCCTTATAAATTACAGCATCTCCTATGTGTTAGGCAAAAATGTTCCTCTATTCCTCAGCTCAACCATGAAATCAAAAGCTTCTTTCCTGCCTTTACTGAATCTCAATCATTCTACAAAATCAATTGCATGTGTCTGTTTTGCAAAAGACTTGACTGAGCAAGCAATTATAGTAGAATTATTTCTTAATGAAGAACAAACCCTTCTCTTGCTTTTTAGTATTTTAGACTAAGAATGTGGGAATTCTCTCAATAGCGACATTCATAAATGTTTTATTCATCAGTTTCTCTGTTCTTTTAAAATTTATTCTTGTTCATTCCAAGTAATAGAGTTAACTGTTTAATTCTTTCATTTTGAGAGCATGTATTTGTGCTTTTGTCGGAGAAGCACTAAATTTAACAGACTTTTAAACTGGTGTGTGTGCACATAGATGTACATATTTGCATTTTTGTACGAGACAAATTGGGAGGACTGCATAGCCCATTAAGCAGGCAGTTCAAGTGATAATGTGGGCCTCAAAACAGCCCTCATAGCAGAGGAGCAGTAGTAATTTGTTTCTGACACACTTTAAAAACTGCAGTTTGGGCAAAGTTCATTCATTAAGTTCCTTGTCCATCTGCTGAGAGAGAGAGAAAGAGAGAGAGAGAGAGAGAGAGAGAGAGAGAGAGAGATTGTTCATGATCTGATGGTGATTATAATGGTTATTTTTAAGAACAAACAAAATAAAGTCCTTATAACCTGCTGCATTGTGGCTTTTTAAATATCCACCGTGGGGGAGATATAGATAACTTGGTATTGTACTGTCATGGTACACACAAAGTCCTATGTTCAATATCTAACACTATATATACAAGGTTTGGTGACAAATGCTGTATCATCAGCACTGAAAAAATGGAGACATTGATCGAGAGTACTTATACAAATTCTAAGCCAGCCTGGGCTACATAAGACCCTGTCTTAATAAGCAATTAATAAATAACATTTTTGAAGATTGTAGCCTTTAAGTTAATATGATTCTTTTCATGTCACATTCTGGAAATAACAAAAAGACAAAAAAATGAAATTTTGTTAGTTATTTTCAACATAAAAGACAGAAAGAAGTGCAAGCAAACACACACACACACACACACACACAATCACATACTCAAACACATCACACACACAAATGAGTGAGAGTAAAACTGGACAAAGCTTAGTAAGGATGAGGGATTATACTCATGCCAGTATATTAATTTGATCTATCATTGTAGGTAAGGCCAATATCCTTCGTGGGTGAACTAAAATAAGTATGCATGGGATCTTTATACTATTCATCCATGAGTCGATGATCAACTCAAAACACTAAGCAAATTTAAAAATTGAGAAATGTATTTTTATATGGATTCACAGGTCTCAGATAGAAGCAAATGATAATCCTAAATGAAGGCAGTGGATTTCTGTCCCGATGGTAAAGAATTGCATGCACAGATGAAGTATGCTCTCCACCCCATGTCACTTTCACTTGGCTACATGACAACTTGTGTTGATGGTTTGCTCATGGTTTGCACAAATGGCTGTATTATGTCTCATTAAGGACCATAAACACCAAACAACCTAATCACAAAAGTACTGTTTCAGTGTTCATATGGCTATTTAATCAGAATTACCCAGCCAAAGATGAATAATTTCATGTTAATTACCCTGTTTACTGCTGCGGAGAGGAGAAACACATCTCTCATGTAACTTTAAATAAGCCTTATCTGAAATTTTGCCTTTAAGATAGACATGATAGAGATAGATGACAGATACATAGAGAGAGACAGAGACAGAAAGAAAAGATAGATGGAGGTAGAGATAACAGAGAAAGGAAAGAATAGGGTATAGTGAGATGACATAATATGGGGAAACTAAGAGTTGGAGTCAAGCTGGACTGGGATTAAATTATGCAAATTTCTGACCTCTGGAAATTGAAGTCTTGAAGAGATTTCCTCATTTGTAAAATAAAAATATTCAGTAGTCCTGTTTTCCAAATTTGGAAGGAAGACACTGAACACACATATTGCAGCTTTGTTTTCAGTTTTCTTCTCAACATAATCACTATACAATAAATAGGACAGATTCTGTAATTTCCCATTACACGCATGTAGTACCCACCTGTCATATTCAGCTATGCTTTTTTCCACTGTAACTACCCTGTCCTTATTCAAATCCCCAGTCATCGCTACTCTATTTTCAATTCTTGCTTTTAGTTTCTATGTGGAGAACATGTGGCATTTATTTTGGTTTTCTGTGCATTGTTTATTTCACTTAACAGAATGTCCTCCATTCCCATCCATTTCACTGCATATGACAAGGTTTCCTTTTTCTTTATAGCTAAAAAGCACTGCATTTTGTACGTGTATACTTATCAAAAATAAATGCCAATGGCCAATAAGTATGTGGAAAATGTTTGATGTCCTTAGTCATCAGGAGAATACAAATCAGAATGCTAAAATACCATCTCATCACAGTTAGAAGGGCTATAGGATGATGACAACAAATGTAAAAATTTGAAGAAATAGTAACTATGTATCACATATCTATGTAACACGTATCTATGTGAATATGATCCATGTACACTGAGAATCCCTTCAGTTTATGTGAATTTTACTTCCAGCACCATACATATATAAAAGATAAAATGTGGATCTGCAGAGACAACTAGGATGTTAAGGAACATTTGATGCTCTTCCAAGGGGCCAAAGTTCAGTTCCCATCCACTACATACCACATTGGGCAGCTCACAACTGCCTGTAACTCCAGGTCCAGATACTCTGATACTATCTTCTGGCCTCTGCAGGCATCTACACTCAAGGGCACAAACTCACACAAAGATACAGAAACATATAATCAAAACTAATTTTTTAAAGGATAAAATATTTTCAGTTTCTGTTTTCATTTTCTTGACATTCCCCCTTCTACTAAAAGCACTTATCATACATTGTCAGCCATACATTACTTTTGATTTGTTTGAGAATGTGCACATTTTGTTATTTTACACTAGTATGAACCAATGAAAAATAATTCACATATTCCTCTCTATTTCTATTTCATATAATGTTTATTTATTGAAATAAGAACATTGTTTTGGTGTGTCTTTCCATGAAGATTTTTCTAAAATTTGTTACCTCAGTTAGGGTTTCTATTTCTGTAATCAAACACCACATCCAAAAAGCAAGTTGGGGAGGAAATGGTTTATTTGGCTTACATGTCTACATTGTGGTCCATCACTGAAGAAAGCCACGACAGGAATTCAAACAATGAAGGAACCTGGAAGCAGGAACTGATACACAGGCCATGGAGGGATGCTGTTTACTGTCTTGATCCTCATGGCTTGCTTAGTCTGCATTCTTATAGAACCTAGGACCACCAGCCCAGGGATGGCACCACCTACAAAGGGCTAGGCCTTTTGAATCAGTATTTTAAAAAAATGTCCCATAAGCTTTCCCAGAGCCAAATTTTGTGGAAGAATTTTCTGAATTGAAGCTCCCTCCTCTCAGATGGCTTTTAGCTTGTTTCAAGTTGTCACAAAAATAGCAAGCATGCTTCCAATCACACTCTAGCCATTCTATGATTCGAAAACTCTGATAAACAGAGATGGAAAAAAAAATGTTGACTGTGTTGCTACTGAAAATGACTTAGATCCAATTCAAAATGAACATGGGGGAAATCATCAATAACATTTACCAATTAGTTATGGTAACGTCTTTATCCAGTACTCCCTTAAAGAGACAGGAGATGCAGGACCCTGATCTACCTCTTGAGAACAAATTTAGTGCAGGGAAGAATGCAACTATCTGGAGTTAGGGGAATCCAAATGATGCAGGCAATCAGGGTCTTAGGTGGACATACAAATCATCCCAGGAACTCAGAGTTCCTCCTGCTTATTTACAAGATGACAGAGTAAAGGACTAGGCTCATTGCTTCTTAAAGCAGTCACTGTACCACAGGCATCATTAGAGACTATATAAGAAACAGAACTCAAGACCCACATATTTTCCTCCACTTTCAGATTTATATCCAAATCAGGACAAGTAACAAATGGCCTGAGGGATTCTCTGCAAAAGGTTCCCAGGTTCCTGGTTAGTCTCTTCTATCATCTAACAGTCTAACATCACCTGGAAGACCAATGGACTATATTGTTGACACAACATGTATTCATTAAGAGACCCTTACTTTAGAAAGGCTAGAGTTTAACTGCTCTGAGATGCTGCCTTTCAAAGTTAGAGGAAATTAGCAAGCATCAGCAGATTATTATGTGCCCAGCAGAGGGGTCTTGATACATTTTGACTGATCCCTCCCCCTGAACCAAGTTCCTAGCCTTGCTTCTTTGTACCTGAGCAAACATTTTCTAATGTTTACTGACTTCTCACTTTCTTTTCTCAGATTCTGTGTGACTCTTGTTGCTTCTTTTAGTATACCTGTTCTCACATAAAGAGTTTTAACCTTTTCATTTTTGTTACATTTATTACTGTCATTATTGTGTATGATATGTGTGCATGAGTGTGGGAATGTATTGCCTTAGCCTGCAAGTAGAAGTGAGGGGACAACTTTCAGGCATGGGTTCTCTCTACACTGTGAGTTCCAAATATCAAGGCTAAGTCATCAGACTTGTGAGGGAAGCACGTTCACCTGTTCAACCATTTCATCAGCCAAGTGCTAACCTTTGGTAGATGTTGGCCATCACTCATGTAAGAAATGAAGACACACAAGGTTCCATGACTAATGGCCAAGCTCTTTGGCACTTTCAACTTCTTTAGTTATTGAGTGTCTGAGGCTTCTCCATTTGAAAGATGTTTTCCCAGTTGCTTCTAGCTTAACTGTCATTTTAACAGCACAAAAGTCCTGGCTGGCTAGATGCTGGGTAACTGATGTTCATTTCATCAGTTGCATAACAAACCGTTCTGAAACCAATGGCTTGGAAAATCACTTATTAGATCAGCATCAGTGGATATAGTGCAGTCAGCAAAGTGCTTGTCTTTCAGGTATGAAGCTCCAAGTTCAGTTCTCGGAATCTGTACAAAAGAGCCGGACTTGATACACATGCTCATAATCCTAGTGCTTTCTAGTGAGGTAGAGATGGGAATATCCCTGGTCCTTGCTAGCCAACCATCCTAGCCTACCAGATGAGCTCCAGGACAGTGAGAAGCCCTGTGCCAAAAAACATGGCAGATGAAACTTGAGGAACAGTACCTAGAAAAAAAAAAACAATTTGTGGGAGAAGGATCTATTTTAGCAGCTTCAAATAACTACATGTGGGTTTAAGAGAACTAATGGCATCACACCCAGAGTCAAGTACAGAGACAAATGAACACATGCGTTCTTTTTCGACTGCATGCTGCTACGCAGATCACTTGCTCCACTTACACAGTTAAGGATGTCCTGGCAAAGGAATGGTGTAGCCTATACTGGGATGTGTGTTCCCAAACCAGTTAAGTTTAAGATAATCTGAATAGACATAACCACAGCCAAACCTTTGTACTCCATCCTTCATTGACACTGTTTTCCCAAGTGACTTTAGAGAATATCAACTTGACAGTTCATGTTAACCATCACCAAAGCAAGCATTTGCAAAGATTATGTTAGTTAGCTGGAGATAAAGGTCAGTTGGTACACTGACCAGCATTCATGAAAACCTGGGTTCATAAGACAGACATGCTGACACATGCTAAGAAGTGGAGGCAGGGGGATAAAAGTTAAAGTTCATCCTCAAACAATATGAATTTGGGGTAAGCCAGGCATATAGGAGACCTTACATCAAAAAAATATTACTTATCATCATCATCTTAAATAGTAATATGAAACTAAATTATTATACTGGCTTCAAGTTTTTTGATCTCTTATTGACCAAAGTATATCACATGATCAAAGCTACCATTAACATGGCAGGCAGTTGTGATGTTCCACAAGGACATGCATACAAGATGATAAGACTCATCAATGAAGATTACCATGATAATCTCCTGTTTTGAAGATAGTGATACAATATCAATATCTAATACTAATTAAATGTTAGCCACCTTGGTAAGTTCTTTATTGTTTGTCTTCTTTAAATACCAAAACTATCCTATCAAGGAGTTAATCCTAGAGGGAAGGGAAGCAAACTCAGAGAGGTCCAGTACAGGATTTAGAAACATGTAACAGGAATGCCAGAACACAAAATAAGCTCTGTCTAACAAAGACCCTGTTTTTAACACCATGTGAAGTGTTTCCTGTATCTAATACACTCAAAATATTCTTGGGTCTTGGTTTGTTTTCTTTAAAATTAAAGATTTAGTTTCCATCATACAGGATCAAGAAAACAGATTTTCTGTATTGTATTTCTTTGTGAAATACCTGTATAACCACTAATTATTTTTGTAACCAGCTCCTAACATTCAAAAGATATTCATCACAAACAAATTTTAGGGTAGTGAACCAAATACCAAATCTGTGGTCGCAGGGGCTGAATTTGATCACCGGTTCTATTGTTAAAGAGATGTATGAATTTTAGCATATGAATCATTTATTCTCCATTCAAGCCTCAACATCCTCATTTGTAAAAGAATAATGCCCTTCTCACAGATTATCATGAGATCACATTCAGAGTTTGAAAAAACACACTTTGTTAGCTATAAAGCATTAGAAAAACAGCCTGATGAGTTAGCAAAGGGGAATCTGTATTGGTGCCTAACTGTTCCTCTTTTGTTAAAATCCCTTTGTGTGGCTACTGCAATTACCTAATAGCATGATAGATTAGTGTTGCTAGAATGAGTTTTCTACCTTCTAGCTAGAAAAATCATAATAAATATTTAATGTACAACATCTTATTCTCCTTTGTTCTCTCTGAGTTTTTATAAAATTTCTTCCTCGTAGTTCCTGAACATTTTCCATTTTCTTTCTTCCATCAGACCTGGAGTAGAACAGCATCCTTTTTGTATTCCTTTTCTCAAACATCACTCTCAATTAGACCCATCAATATTTTGACTCACTTTCACTTCTGCAAAATTTTGGTCTATTTCCCAGGCAAGTTCCTACTTCTTTTCCACCTCATCACCTCCTATTTATCCATTAAAATATTGTAAATAACTTCACAGACTGCCTTAGGTATGGCCCCACATATCACTGTCAAAGTATTTCTGTTGATAGTGTATTTCTCTGAGCCACTGCCAAAGCCACAGGAGCCCTTTCAGAGCAACTTGATTCTTTGTGACAGCATCTAGCCTCTCAACACAGAAACCACAGTACTTTAGGAGGCCTGATAAGCATCCACTTGTTTGATAAATCTTTATGGAATGCTCACCACCTACAGGTCACTGTGCCAGAGGAGCAATCCACAATCCTGGCCTTCAAGAGACTTTTAAAATGTGACAGGAAAGAAAAGATGCTGTCACAGAAACCTCTAACAGGAAGAAGAGGGTAAGCTCCTTGGGGAGACACTGGTCTTGTGGTTAATGTAATAAACACCTGTGCATTCCAGCTGAGCTCATTGAGAGCTAGCTGCAAGTTTGTTCCCTTGATTGTCTACAAAATGTAGGCCAGTTATTTTTTTCAGCGTGAATTAAAAGCAAGAACCAACCCATTATTTGAGGTTCTATCAAATCTCTTCTTATTTTGTTTTGGCTATTTCCTCCTTACCAGAAAATTAGGTCATTTATGCAGAATTCTGTCCAGATATAAAATCATCTGCCATCATTACTGTTATAGTCTATTTAAATGAGCATGGATGTTAGTGCACTATCATATTTTATTTGATTTTTATTACTTTGGAGGTCCCTGAGTATAGTTGTTTCCTTGGCTTGAAATTTTCCCTCCTAGGGGGAGAAGAGAAACTCAGGGGGTTTGTGAAAACCACCATAAACATAAAAGGCACCCAGACTCCCAGAATGTACAAGATTCATAAAGTCCCTTCCTAGAGATTATCTAAGCACTGCTCAGAGGTAAAAAGCTATTCATTGGATCTGTCTACAAGGTTTGCAAGGAACTCAAGTGATGTGGTTTCATGGGTCTTTCTGTTAGTACAGTTGACAGAATTACACTTTCAATAACCCCTATAAGCCTGTTCAATAACCAAGTAGGACTTGGAAAGAATAGTCTGTTTGATCTGCCTTTGCTCTGTGGTGAATAGGCATTTCTGTGCCACCTCCACATAAAAGTAGCATAACAAATGACATTATTTGATACCTTTTTCACCATTGACTGATAACTATGTGTATTTTTTAATCTCAATTTATGGACCACTTCCAATGAAAAGCCTTCCTTATTTCACAGAAGATGCTGAAAACTTCTCTGCCTTTATCATAATCTTTTTGTTGTTGTTGTTCTTGACATGTCCATCTTGTCCCATCTAGTCCCCTTCAGTATCTTTTAGTCCAGCCCTACTTAATCCACATACCTCTCCTTGCCCTGTGTTCATATATATATATGGATTTGGTCACATCTCAGTTGCTGGAGCTGGACTCGAAGAACAAGCTTCAGAATAGGGAAGTAGAAAACGGAGTATGGTGGACAGTTTAGTTTTCCATACTTTGCTTAGGAACACAACTGTTTTTGTTGGAATGTCCTGTGGTACATATGTCTCCAATGAATCCCTCAGAATTACCTTATTCATGACCAGCTAACTGGAAACCACAGGAAAATGCTGATCACATGTTGTTAAGTCCTTAGCTATGTTTTGAGGTTTTTGCTTCCCCTAACCTGTGTGCCTATTCATAAATAAGTTTCTTTATTAAACTCTCTACAGCTGTAAATGCGATTTCTGTTTCTTTTAGGACCCCTAAATTGATGTAACTAGTGGGAATCCTGCCCTATGGCATATAGATTTGTTTTATTTATTGAATGAATTGCAGAATTGTTGTTATACAATAATCCTGAAAATATAATATGGAGGCATTTCTTTAAAACACACACACACACATTTTAAAAATCAAATAATTGGGCTGGCAACGTAGTTCAATTGGCAGACTAACCAAGTAATAAGAAAGCCCTGGGTTCATCCCCAGAACCACATAAACCAGGAGTAATTGTAGAGGTTTATAACACTGATACTAGTTATATATTGAGCTTGAGCCAGGTTTCAACACATAAAGTCCTGTCTCAACAATACAACTTAATTAAGTAACTTTGGAATTTCATATGTATAACTTCAGAATGATTAATAAATAAACAAAGCCTGAAATTTTCTAAGTAAATAAATGAGTTTATAAATTTAGGTTGCCTCATTTTTAGAGTCAAAATTCAACGCAAAACTATTGTACAATGACTCATGTATATGACCTCAAATTTACTTTTTAAAAATAAGTCAGCTCTAGAAGTCATTTTAAAATAAATTTGGCCTATTTTGTGACCTGGTTGTAGTTCCTCAATGAATACATCAAAAGCTGTGCCAAGGTATATAGTTTGTTCTTAGGAAAAGAGAATATGAATCTATACATGATAAATCATGGCATGGAGAAAGGGCCAAATTATATAAAACAATATTACATTGTAATTGAGGGTACAGAAATGGCTCAGCCAATAATTAATACCATTTGTTACTCTTATAGAGGGCCCTTGTTCAATTCGTAGCCTCTTCCCAGGGTTGTATGAGAAGTAATTGAGGGATTTGAGACCCTCAAATCTACCAAACTGCTTGCAAATCATTCTGGTGTGTCTGAGGACTCAGCTTTTATGAGATGTATCTGCTTTTGAGACATCTATGTTCCTATAAGGAATTCCTAACTGACACATCTATAAAGAACTTTAGTAGAATAACTGGTTCACTAAGTCATACCTGGTTGGAATCTTTTCTTTTGTTTATAATCAATAACCTATATAGCATGAACAATGTTCGTTAACATCTCACCCAAGGAAAAGACACACAAAACAAGTACACCATTGTGATTCAGTGAGTTGGAACAACTGACCATATCTAAAACTGTTGATACCCACCAGTAGCCAGGGAAGTTAAAATCATATATCTAGAGAGGCAAGCTACTAACATAAGAAATGTTTTCATAAAACAGAGGAATAAGGAAAACGCTATTCAATACAGCAAGACTGGAGCTGTCATGAGAAAAGTACATGATTAATTGTTGAATAACTCATAAACAATGATCCCACTAACAATTCAGGACCTAATGAAGCCTTCCTTATCCATAGTAATGTTTACTAATATTGTGATCAATCAGACAGATTTCATTTCCCAGTAATAGCTGCATTATACCAAACATAAAACCATAGGACATGAGTCCACTGGGAAACAAAAATGGTGAATCTTAAATTTGGCATTTCAATTCCCATTTTTAGACTGGCTAACCCTGACATTTAAAAAAAAAATCTATATGAAAAAAATATATACTACCAGTTTCAGAATGAATTGGGATTCATTATTGTTATTGTTCAACTTGGCAAGTAGAATAAAGTAAAAGAAGGAAAGGAAAGCAACATCACTTTCTACTTTAATCATTCTTTACTAGAATGCTTTTAAAGTTTCATCCCTGTAGAGATAAGTGAAGCAATAGGAGTCACTGTCACTACAGAGATGAGGGTTGTTAGCTATTACAGACCACACTGATGTCTTTGATTATTATGTTGTCGTTAACTTCAGTGACTGCATCTCTATAGGTCAAATACATACTCATTGTGCTGCCAATCCTATTTCAGAAGACCATCTAGATGAACCTTCTCCATCTTCCCTCTAAATTAGCCTGTGGAGAGTATGCTTCTTTCCCTCTGCCAACCTTCCTCCTGGTTGAGACAAACTTCCTTTTCATGTCTGTATGACTCACTCTCTTTAAAAGAAAACAAAGACTGTCATAAGGGTGATCACGACACTTTATCTACTTCTCAAGTTGTAGTTGCTCTGAAATCACTTTAAAGATACTGTCTTGCTTTCATTAGCATATCAAGTTAATCAATGGCTAAATACTTAGAATAAAAAGGTGCCAAGATATGTATTACCATATATGAATATCTATATATTGTAGATGTATCATATGTATTATGCATTAATATGTATTATATACTATATGACATGGTATATATTATTATAGATTATACATAGTAATATATATTACTATGTATTATATATATACATATATATAATTTAACAATATAAAAAGGGTTTTTGTAAGAAAAATAGCTATAAAGGAAAGCACTAAGTAAAATATACTAAATGTTAAATGGCATATATGGCAAAAAGTTTTGGAAAAAAAGATACAATGATTCTTTGGGGCCCTACCAAGAGTAAATAAAACATGATACTAGAACATGCTAAGATATCTGTGTGTGAGTGTATGTTGGACCCTGAGAATTAAAACCAGACCTTTCTAGTATCTACACTCCCAGATATACTTCCCAATCAACAGTGCCTTCAGAGGTTCTGAGGCAACCAGGACTGGGAAACACAAAACAGAAGCTTATGTACTAAATTCGGGCTCTTCAGTATGTGGGCATTGATTTTATTGTTCTTGTTTGTATTTCATTAATAAATAAATATGTAAACTGATATAGGACAGTATAGTGCCTGTACATGTTTCTACCCACCATAGAAAATCAGTCTGAATACATGCATCATTCAAACATTCCCAGAAGAAGATGAATATAAGGTTTACATATAGGCAAAGTTGCATTCCACCTACTAACATGCTTTTTCTCTTAACAACTTTTGCTTTGATGAGTGACACCTGTCTCCTTGGAAAACCAATATTTGTTCCTAAAACCATATCTAAGATGGGTAAGAGAAAGTAGTAAATAAGGTAGGCATGATCCTTGCCCACATATAATCAAAATTGTAGCAGAAGCTAAAATTAACATAAAACAATAGCTGGAGGTGGGGAGGCAAAGTAGTTGAACTGGTAGAATGTTTGCCTTGCATTCATGAAGCCCTGAGTTCAATGCCCAGCACCACATAAACTGAGTATGCTGATACGTACCTTTGATCCCAGCATTTTGAAAGTAAAGATAATAAAACCAGAAGTTCAAGACCATTCTCTGCTATATATTAAGTTTACAGTCAGCCTGGGCTGTGTGAGACCCCATTTCAAAAAGAGAAAAATAAAAGATAATAATATAAGCAAAGCATTTGGTGTAGTTAACGCAAACTGAATTAAAGGGGGAAAAAAGCAAAAGTGCCAAATAATGAAAGAGAATGAGGTTTCAAGGGGAACAAGGAGTTGCCATGTCCCTTGGACAAGTAGGGTATTCCTTACTGAGAACATGAGACTTGACCAAACTTGTGAAAGGAATGGTGTTAACAACATCACACACCAGGTTTGTTCCTGGCAGAATGGGCCTAATATGAAAACCCAAAAGTAATGGGAGATATGTGTGCAGGGGAGGTGTGTGCAGGGCAAGTCACAAGTAATTTTAAGACTCTGTAAGAACTTGGACTTCTGCTCTGAGTGAAACAGACAGCCACTACTGGGTTTTCAGTCAAGAGGTGATCTTGTGTCTTCAAAGTGCACTCTATTTATGCCTCTGTATACCAAGATTTCAAGAGAGAAAGTTAAGATCCAATTTTCTAAGAGACCATATAATTAATTCATTTTCTTGGCAATAGAAATACATTACTGAAGCTTTTCAGTTTCATGAGCTCTCATTTATTAAGTGTCATCCTTAGTGTCTGTACTACTGATGTTCTATTTAGGAAGTTGTCTCCTGTGTCAATGAGTTCAAGGATGTCTCCTACTTCTCTTCTATCAGGTTCAGTGTTACTGGATTTATGTTGAAGTCTTTGATCACTTGGGCTTGAGTTTTACACAGATGATAGATATGAATTTATTTGTATTCATCTTCATGCCAACATCCAGTTGAAGATGCTTTCTTTTTCCATTGTATAATGTGTGTCCCTAATGCTTTGGATGGCTCTTGGGAACAAATTCCTCATACAGGATTGGCTTTTCCAGCCTTAATATAAGGGGAGGTACTTAGTTTTACCATGACTTGAGATGCCACACTTTGTTGATACCCAAGGGAAGCCTGTCCCTTTCTGAACAGAAACAAAGGAGAAGTGGATTGGGAGGGGGGGCATAGAATAGGTGGGTGAAGAAATGAGAGGAGACTAGGGCCCAGAATCTCTGGTGGGGATGTAAAATTGATTGATTGATTAATAATAAAATATATTACTATGGGTCATGTTTAAGATAGTTGAAAATATTATTATCAACTCAGATAAAGATAACCATGCTAGATAGTTTTCCTTTATAGCAAAGTAATGATGGGACCAATAGATAAATGAAGACAGAAAGAGAATGGTGATAGTAATTGATCATAGAATTCTAGATTAAGGTAGAAGTAGAGGATGATGAGGAATATCAAGATGTTACTAAACTGGGAAAGCCATGAGTTTAATGAATTGGAGATAGTATAAAAATGAAGAATTGCTGCCCAGAGATGTTTTATGGAGTTGCTGGAGAGTCAGGGGATGTGTGTCAAAAAGGCTGATGCAATGTGATAGAACTCCCATGGAGCAGGGAAGAGGAAAATGAAGGGACTCCACAGATGGAGGAACAAACATGTTTAGAAAATCTCTGTTATGGATCTACAAGAATTAAGTTAGAGTCCTCTTGGAAAGAAATGTACCGAGTGACTTCTAATTATAAAACTCTAGGGGGAAATCTACTAATGTTTTCCTTAAAAGGTCATGATCAAAATGCCTCTACATATTTATGTTCATAGACATTGATTTGTGTTGCTCTCAATCTTGGTCAGGGATGGTTATTATTGCAGTGAATGAACACACACGTAATGATTTAAAGTGCTGAGAACAAACAACTAAGAGTGCTCAAACATGGATGAGAACCATATTCTTCTCTACCCTCCAAGGCTCAGGGATCATATTGGAAAGGAGGATATAAAGAGTATAAGAAGAGGACAGGAAGGAGTGCTACAGAACACTGTCTTCTGGACTTGGTATAATTGTTACAGACATGAATTCAAAACAGCTGTCATTACTTGCACAAGAAATGTATAAGAATAAACCAGGTAAAAATTACAGCATGGATATGGAGGAAGAAATACAAAGCCCCCTCTTCTCCAAGCTAAGAAGCTACTAGCAGTTGATTGTTGCTGGGAAAATGAGGGTCACTGTTCTTTAGAAAGGTGACCACTTGTAGGTTCTCTATGCCCCAATGGATTTTATGTCCATATGGGCTTCACTTATCAGACTCGCTGGGTTAAAAACTATTAATAAGATAAAACCAGAAAGACAACATGAAATTGAAAGCACATTGTCTTGAAGAATTCTGGGGAAAATGACAGGTGGACATGATCAAGACACCTGACATACAAACAAAAAGTGTTTTAAAGCACTGTGGGGAAAATATAATCTGATTATATGATTATACTGGAAATTTACGAATGAGCAAAGATCTTGAAGTATCAAAACAGGACAACAATGGGTTTTCTTAGTTATGGGAGAAAAATGACCATTTCCAAGGAAGACTCAGGTAAAAGACTGTCCTTAGTAAAGAATAATGTATCTGCCAGAGCAAGATGCAGGCACAGCAGAGATCCTTAGTGACTGACTGATTTGACTGCTGAAGTATTTATACCTACTCCAGTGTCTAACCTACCTTTTTTCTCCCAGACAGAGTGAATTGATTTTTTTCAACAGTGGATTTTCCTGAAGCAAAACTAACAATCCAACCGTCATTGTCATTTAAACAAGTTGTGGTGATTTATTAGTTTTAATCAGAAGGATGCCTGTGACAAAACAAATACCATATAAATCAGTCATAGCAGACTCCCAAGGTACACAGTTCCTGAAAACCCCTTTTGATTAGTTCTTCTTAGCAAGTACCTTGGGGACCAAGTCCTCTGAGAGTTTACAGGGAAGAAAATCAGAGATGTCTCTCTTGGTGATAAGGAGACACACATAAACTATCACTGAGGAAGCCAAGCTAGAGAGATACTTGGGTTGGTTTGAAAGTTTTCTGTGAAAAAGTGTCATTTGAAGGTCTCTCAGCAAAAAAAAAAAATTTATTGGCAACTGGACATTCTAAAATTAATTTGTCTTGATCACCAGGCTATATTTATATCCCATAATGCCATGCATGTTGATACAAAGGAAAGCAACCAAAGAGTTTTGGGAGGCTAGAGACATAGCCTTGCAAATAAATACCTGAGTTATCTTCAAAACATGCATCAAAAAATGTCAAGCATGATGGCCCATGCATGTAACCCAGTCCTGGGGAGTCTGAGACAGTCAGACCACTGAAGGTCACTGGCTAGCCAACCTAGACTACTTAGTAAGTCCCAAACCACTGAGGCACCCTGTCATAAATCACACACACACAGAGAAAAAGGTAAACAGCATCTGAAACATGGAAACTGAGATTGTCCTCTCACCTCTACATATACAGCCGCATGAACACACACACATATATTAATATTGTATACACACACACAATTGGCATTCACTTGAAGACTAGTGTCTGTCTTTATCAATCCTCTATGAAATAATTTTCCACAACCTCTGCACAGAAGGACAATCATGGAAAGATCTAAAGCTGTATTTTGAAATTGTTTTCTGGCTACCTCCGAGACAGAGAACAAGAGAGAAAGAGAGAGAGAGATCATACACTCATCATTCCTGGCAACAAAGTTGTGCTTAGGTTAGGAATTCAGGCCTTATTATTTCAATGGAATTCCCTATGAAAAAGAAACCATGGCTCATTTAACAAATGTCTAATTCCAGAGCTAAAGAAGGGAAATTTTAAAATTAATTTTTATTTAAATTAAAAGTAAAAGTTCCCTTTCCCTCCAAGCTCTCATTCCTTCCACCAACCCCTCATCCCACCACTCCCCAGGGACGATGAGGCCTCCCATGGGGGATCATCAAAGTCTGTCATATCATTTGGGACAGGACTAAGGGACCCTCCCCCTGTATCTAGGCTGAGAGTATCCCTCCATAGGGAATGGGGTCCAAAAGCTCATTTGTGCACTAGTGATAAATACTGGTTCCACTGCCAGGGGCCCCATGGACTGCCCAAATCTGCCAACTGCCACCCATATTCAGGGGGCCTGGTTCTTATGCTGATTTTCAGTTCTCAGACTGGAGTCCATGAGTTCCCACTTGCTCAGATCAGCTGTTTTGGTGGCTTTCCCCAGCATGGTCTTGACCCCTTTGTTCATCACTCCTCCTTCTCTATAACTGGATTCTAAAAGTTTGGCTCAGTGCTTAGTTGTGGGTGTCTGCTTCTGCTTCTATCAGCTACTGGATGAAGGCTCTAGGATGGCTTTAAGGTAGTCATCAATCTCATTATAGGGAAAGGGCCTTTAAGGTGGCCTATCCACTATTGCTCAGATTCTTAGTTGGGGTCATTCTTGTGGATTCCTGGAGATTTCTCTTTCTCTTCTCTCCTTCTCTGTTCTTCCTCTGACCCCCACCTTCCTGATCCCTCATGTTCTCCTCTTCCCTTCTTTCTCCCCTCCTCTTTCTTCTACATCCCTCTGCCCCACCATGCTCCCATATTTACTAAGGAGATGTGTAAGGAGTAAGGTTTTTCCTCCCGCTGCCAGACTTGTCCCACTGCCACACCAGCCCCAATTAACACACTGAGACTCTGTATTTGATATAATTCTGTTAGCCAGTTACTTGTTTCTTATAGGCTAGCTCTGTGTTAAATATTAACCCATTTCTATGTATTTCCACGTGGTCTTACCAGCGAGATGCGCCTGGCAGTTCTGTTCTCTCCAGACTCTCCATCGTGACCCTCCTTACTACTTCCTCTTTCCTCCTTGTCTCCTAGTCCCTCCTATCTCCTTTTCTATTGGCCAACAGTGCTTTATTCATTAACCAGTATGAGAAACATATATACATAATGACGTCTCCCATCAGAGATCTTGTCCCTTTCCCAAGAAAGAAAATTTTAAAAGTAACTTCAAATTGTATCTGTCAGAATGTTAGAAGTGCTCAAAATATGAATTGACTTAGCAAAAGGAAGTGAAGCCAACTTTGACACTCTCCAAAACAACAGCTCAAAAGATGATAATAGGACGCATAAACTTGCTGAGTTACATTGGAAACAATATTACATAAATAAATGAACCGTTGAAATATTTACATCATTTTATTTCATCACTGCTGAACTAGTTGCAGGAGAACTTAACAATGGAGATAGAAACATCACTGTATCTGCAGGACAAGAACCCAGGAGTGGAATAGGTGGGTACTTATGACTTTGGAGTCTCCCAAGTTTGTGACCTTGAGGTATTCCAGAGTTGCTGCCTTCAAAGGCTCAAGTGGATTAAAGAGCCTTACTTCCAAGATCTGGCACCCCTGTGGCTGTTGAAGTGAGACTATAGCGTGCAGTGCATGAACCTCCTCTTAAGGCTGCCTGAACAACAACAACATAGCATTAAGCTTTTATAGTGTGAATGATCCAATAGAGCATAAGGCAGTGACTTCAGTAATTTTTTTATGATGTAACCATAGAAATCATATGATGACATGAATATACATTATCCTACACAATTCATGCTTGTTACATGAACGAGGAACCACATAAAGACATTAGTACTGACATGAAGATGACATTGGAGACCATCTTATATGGTGGCAACCATGGTCTCAAACACATGCACATGGAATGAATCACAAAGGAGAACTTCTTCATAGAAATAGAATGAGAACAGTAAAGGAGCTACTAAGCTACACATCAGTTATGTAAACAAAGTAATCACAATAAATTCAAGAAGTAAAAGAAGAGAATCAAGTTCCTCAAGTTGTTCTCTGACCTCACACAAGCACTACAGCTTGCACACACCCACATACATCAAAATAAATAATTGTTTTTCTTTTTAATATTGAGGTTGTGAATGTTCAGAACAAACGAAGAAATATCTCACATCAGAAGATATCAAAAAGAACTGGTAAATTAAGGCAAGAAGAGACTGAAGTAGATGCTTCTGCTACAGAAGATGAACACTCAAATGAAAATGAAAAATTGTTTAGCAAAATCCCCATCCAAATCCACAGAACTGAGGTGTCAAAAGTGGTGTCACCATGGAGGAGTGTCAACACAAAGACAGAAACTGCCTCAGAAAACAGGACAGTGATAAGAAGGTCCAACAAGAGAAGAGAAAAACATCTGAAACTCCAGGTACTAAGACAGAGAGAGAAAATAAAATGCTAAACTATGTTCCCAGCTTTGAAAATAACCTGTGTTCCAAGCTTGTGTGCAGCGTGGCCACCCTGCACTGGCCTCTGACTTGCATTGCTAAAGAGCTGAGTGTTTTCCCTTTCAGGCCCCTTCATTATGAAACCTTTAAGTCAAATACTTTGTCACTTGCTCATGAAGTCATCTACAACACTCCCCTGATAGCCATCCTTACAGGTAAGACGAGGCAGCAAAGTTTTCATTTGATAACTAAATCTTTTGCGTCCTATTAAATTCCCCATTTGCATTTTTTTTAGCAATTCTTCTTTGTAATTCAATGTATTGATCAGCAAAGTGGTTTCTGTCTGTTGAAAGAAATGGAACTCCACGTCTGGCCTCTGTTTGTTTCTGTCTCTTAATGCTTTGTACTTTTGAATTATTCATATACCCAGAGGCTCTGTGTGGTGGCCACATTTTTGTAAATCTCCCAAATAAATAAATAATGGCCTATTTAGAAAAGCTACTTTGGTTTACCTAGGACTTTGAGTGCTGGAGTCTGATAAGACCCGTGTAGAAATGCAAGTCAGAGGACAGCAGTTGCCGTATCTCCCACCTGGGTTCAGATATTAAAAACAAAAAAGATAACCAGCCTACCACTGTGTTAGCCTGGTGTGTATTTCATAGAAGAGAAATTCTGTTTTGATATCCAGCTTTGTTTCTCTGAGGTTCCCTACTCCCTCCCCAACCAGATGTAGCACATAGGTAGCTAAGTAGCAAATGCCTTTAGGAAGGTGCTTCTGAGAAAAACTAAAGGCTCTCCTTGTGGTTCTTTTTTGTTGTTCTTGTTGTTGTTAAAGCTTCCTCTAAGGGTTTGCCCCCTGAAATTATAGGTTAATATATGTTGCAAGGAGTTTGGCAAGGGTTGATTCATTTTGGCAAATGAGGGAGGAAAGAAGATACATTTCTCCATTACGCTTGTCCAGAATTTTAGTCTAGAGAAATTGATCAAGTGCTTAAATAGTTCATCACGTAGATGATGTTTATGGAATGATTTGAAGGACTTGTTTATCTCTCTACTGAGACACACCAAAGAATGTCTTGCCAGACTTTCAGGAGTCATCACCCATCATAGGAGCATCTCCCCCTTAGAGACACTGGATCTGGTTCCAACATTTTTAAATTATAAAATTTGGAGTGGATAAATTTCATTTAAAATGATTCACACAACATCACACTATTTCTCTGTCTATGTTTTTCTAGTCCTCTCATCCAGGAGGCTTCAGTCCATAAAGAGTGCTTTATGCACATACCCCTCACTCTTCCCTTTTCAGGTGAAATGCATTAAACTTTCTTTTAGTTTCACTTTGGTTTAAGATCAATATTTCGACTGAATTCATATCTTTGATATATAGCATTTCACTAGGAGAGTATAAGAAGTCATATATTATTTTGCTCTTAAGAAAAATGGGAATCTGATCTGGAGATTACCTGCTAAGCGGTTGTGAGGATTTATTTGAATTCCCGTAAGAACCTGTTAGTGTATAATATGTTACCCAGGATTTATGACCCTCCTGGAGATTTCATTCACCACATTTGAACATTTCCCTGACATGTCAAAGATGAGCCACTGTGCTGGGATTCTTGTATATTGCCATGGTACGTCTCTTGAAGTCTTGACACTCCTTAAATACCTGCCTAAAAGATAGTCCTGCATGAGAAACACAGGTACCATCCTTGCCATCAGGTCCATTTGCATATGCAAATTGACTTATTTTAAAATAATGACCCCAATTTTCTATACTTTCTCACATTTCTAAAACAAGTTTAACAACCAACGGTCTTTAGGTTTTATTAATCTTATACTAAATCATAATATACTTAATTTTACCTAATATTTATCAATCAAAATATATTATTTAAAAGAGACTCAAAATATATATACACATATACATATTTAACCTATACTTTAAGCTAAAAAATATATGAAATAGTTGGATGCTGATTTTGTTTTACATTCCATTCACATTTCAGTGGCATAATTCTTCCAGAGACTTACTCATGAGTCAAAATACTGTCAACAACATCAACTAACAGAAGACTTGTAATTCATATTTAGGAAGATGAAAGATAAAATAAAGTTGACTTCTGTGCTGCTATCAAGTATAGGAGAAGGAAAAAAATAAAATAAGGAGAGGAGGAAGTGATGGAGGAGGAAGAAGGGTGAAGAGGAGCAAAAGACGAAAAGGAAGAAGGAAGATAAACCAACATAAGTAGTATCTCAGGACAGTGGAGAACTCAAGGTCAAATGTTTTCCAGCAGTTTAGGAGCACCAACAGACATTAGCTCTGTTTATGATCAGTTATATTTATATATAAAAGCACCACATTGTGGCCAAAGAGGACAGTAAGCTAATTACTCTAACCTATTTGACTGAAGTAATTGTCCAAATGACTGTTCCCACTCAGGTTTTCACTTATATAAGTTGAGCAATTTCATCTTTTATTGAAAATTGATTTTGTTCTCTCTCATAATAATATATCCTAATTATGGTTTTACTTCCTTCTATATCTCCCAGTTACACCCCCACTTCTCCTATCTTGATCATCTCATTTCTGTCTCTCATTAGAAAGCAAACATGTTTCTAAGGAAGAATAAGAAAATAAAAATAAAAGCAAGCACATCACAAAAGGACAAAACAAATAAACAGAGCCCAAAGGGAAAAGAGCCCAAAGAAAAGCACAAGAAACAGGTATAGACACAGAGACCAACATGTTCACACACATTAGGAATCTAAATAAAACATAATACCAGAAGCCATAATATATATGTAAAGGATATGTACGGATGAGAGAGAGAATAAAAATAAAAATATTTTTAAAACAACCAAAACCAAAACAAAAAAGGTCCTGACACAACATTCTAAGATGAGGAACCTCCAAAGAAGCTGTTAAGTACATTTTTCTCATGGCCATCTACTCCTGGGAATATTGCCTGAACTTAAAATTAAAAAGTAAAACATGAAAGCCAGTTTTGGGGGAGGGGGAGAATACTTTGTTCCCCAATTAAACTCCCATGAAGAAGGCTATATTTTTATTATTTTACTTATTTATTTTACATCCAGACCACAGTTTTCCCTCCCTCCTGTCTCTCCACTCCTTCCTCCTTCCTCCCCTATGCACCCCCTCAATCTACCCCTCCTCTGTTTCTGCTCAGAAAGAGTCATGGGTATCAGCAAAGCATGGCATATCAAGTTGCAATAAGGCTAAGCACTTCCCTTGTATTTAGGCTGGGCAAAGCAAACCAGTATGAGGAATAGGTTCCAAGAGTAAGTCAAAGCAATAGGGAAAGCCCCTGCTCCCATTGTCAGAAATAGAGCAAGCTATACATCTGTCAGTATATGTAGAGGGCTTATGTTGGTGCCTTGAAAGCACCCTGGTTACTGATTCAGACTCTGCAGGTTCTTAAAGCCAGGTTACTTGTTTCTGTGGGTTTTCTTGTGATGTCTTTTACACCTATGGTTCCCAAAATTCTTCCTTCCTCTTTTCATCAGAATTCCCTGAGCTTGGCTGTGTGTCTATGTGTCTGCTTCCATCTGTTACTGGATGACAGCTCTGTGATGACATTGGGGTAGTCACCAATCAGATTGCAGGAGATGACCAGTTCAGGCACCCTCTCCACTACTGCTAGGAGTCTTAGATGGGGTAATCATTGTGGATTCCTGGGTCTAAGTTACCTCATTCACAATGAGTTTTTCTAGTTCCATCAATTTACCTTCAAATTTCCTAACTTTTTATCATGTGAACAATACTTATTTGTTTTTAAAAGCAGAGTAATACTCCATTGTGTAAGTGTACTGTTTTCTTTATTCATTCATTGGTTGAGTGGCATCTAGTTTTTTTTCCAGGTTCTGTGTATTACCAGTAAAGCTATTATGAACATAGCTGAGCCAATGACCTTGTGGTAGTTATGATGGAGTATTCTTTGGGTATATTCACAAGAATAGTTTTGCTGACTCTTGAGGTAGATTGAGTCCTAATTTTCCAAGAAAACACCATATTAATTTCCAAAATAGCTCTAAAACTTTGAACTCCCACCAGCAGTGGAGGAGTGTTTACCTTGCTCCACATTCTCTCCAGAATAACCTGTCATTTGTGGTTTTTCACTTAGCTATTCTGACAGGTGTTACCAGCAATTTTCCCATCAGCCTGGTCCCACAAATAACAGAGACACTGTATTAGATATAAAGATGTTGGCCTGTTGCTGGTGTTTCTTATTGGCTAGCTCTGTCTTAAATATTAACCCATTTCTATCTATCTAAGTATTTCCACATGGTCTTACCTTACCAGAGAGAGAGTCCAGACTTCTTCCACTGAAATCCCTACATCTTAAATCTCCTACGGTATCTCCCAGAATCCTTATTGTCTCCAAGTCCTGCCTATCGTGACTTCCTATTTGCCAGCAGTACTTTATTATTAACCAATAAGAGAAACATATTTACAGAATGACATCTCCTATCAGACAGGTGTAAGGTGGAATCTCAGAGTCTTATTGATTGGCATTTCCATGATGTTTAAAGATGGTGAACATTCCTTTGTATTTCTTCTGTTGAAAATTCTGTTTTTCTCAGTACCCCTTTTTGAATTGGATTATTTAGTTTTGTGATGTCTAGCTTCTTTAGTTCTTTGAATATTTTGGCAATCAACCCTCTGTCAAATGTGGAGTTGGTGAAGACCTTTTCCCATTCTACAGACTTCTGTTTTGTCCTATTGACAGTGTCCTTTGCCTTACAGAAGTGAAGAAAACTTAATTTTTAATATGTAGCTTTAAACAAATCTGCAATCAACTCCCAGCTTCAAAGTACATCGAACTCAGTAGCAGACTGAAAGGGTGATTTAAAAAAATAATCAAATAAGAGTACTTGTTGAGCATCCTTAGCCATCAGGGAAATGCAAATCAAGGCAATTCTGAGACACCTGTCATTATGACTAAAATCAGAAACACCAATGACAGTTTACGCTGGAGAGGATGTGGAGAGAGGAGAACACTCCTCCACTGTTGGTGAGAGTGAAAACTTGTACAGCTATTTTGGAAATCAGTACGGTTATTCCTCAGGAAAATAGGAATCAGTCTACCACAGGACCTGTCAATTCCACTTTTAGGCACATACCCAAAAGATCCATGTCCATGTAACAAAGATATCTGTTCAGCCATGTGCATATCAGCATTATTTGTAATAGCAAGAACATGGAAGCAACCTAGATGTCATACAAATGAAGAATGGATAAAGACGTGGCACATTTACACAATGGAATACTACTCAGCATAAAGGGGAAAAAAAGTGAAATCTTGAAATGCTCAGGAAGAAACCATCCTGAGTGAAGTAACCCAGTCACAAAAAGGAACATAGTTTGTACTCATTCATATATGGACTTTAGACATAGAGCAAAGGATCACCACCCTACAATCCATACCGCCAGAGAAACTAGGATACTAGGACACTAAGAGAGTCATACAAGTTCCCGTAAAGGAGGGGAAAGGGACAATATCTCCTGAGAATATTGGGCACAGGGGCAAGGGGCAGTGAGTAGAGAATGAGTTAGGAGGAAGAGAAGGGAAGAAGAGGAGGGGAGAGGTAGAGGGGAGAGGAGAACATGGGGGACCAGGGAGATTGAGTTGGGGGACGATAGACGAGAGCAAGAAAAGAGATACCATAATAGAGGGAGCCACTATAGGTTTGAAGAAGAAACTGACGCTAGAGAAATGTCCAGAGACCTACAAGGGTGACCCCAATTAACAATCTGAGCAACAGTTGAAAGGCTACCTTAAATGCCCTTCCCTGATAATTAGATTGATAACTAACTTAAATCCCATCCTAGAGCCTTCATCCAGTAGCTGATGGAAACAGAAGCAGACACCTATAGCTAACACTTAGCGGAACTCCTGGAATCCACTTGCAGGTAGGGAGGAGTGAGCAAAGGGGTGAACACCAGGCTACAGAAACCCACAGAAACAGCTGAGCTGAACAATGGGTCCCAAATTGGATCCCAAATTGATAGCTGTGAAACCAGCATTGGACTGACCTAGATCCCACAAATGTGGGTCTCAGTCAGAAGTCCTGGGCAGTCTACAGTACCTCTGACAGTAGAACCAAGATGTATCCCTGGTACAAGAAAGGACTTTGGGAGCACATTCCCCATGGAGGGATACTCCCTTAACCCAGAGATTTTGATGATCCCTGTGGAAGGCCTCACCCTCCCTGTGAAGTGGGTTGGTAATGGGATGGGAGGGGGATCAGGATCTTGGGAGGATGGGAGGGACAAGGAACTGGAATCAATAAGTAAAATAAGAAAAAAGACACTAATAAAAGAGTACTTGTTGAGCTTGCGGAAGACACCAGTGCTATCCCAGCACCTATATCCCAACTCATATCTGTCTTCTGGCCTCTTCTGACACTCCATGCACATGGTACACATACATACTTGACCCTTTCATGATAGTCCTCCAATATTTGTTTCCATAAGAAAGATGTGGAAATCACAGGTCTTTCTATGTTCCCCCATCTATGTTTGTTACTAAAATGTGTAGTTCTGGTGCTGGGGGATGGCTCAGTCAATATTGGATTATCTGTGCAATCTGAGAACCTGAGTTCAGATGCCCAGACCCATGCAAAAAAGCCAAGTATAGTTGAGTCACAACACTGGGGAGGCAAAAATAAGAGGATTTCAGGGGATTCAATAGATGTTTAGTCTAGACATTTTGGTGAGGTCCAATTTAAGTGAGAGACTCTGTATCACAAAGGTAGAGGGTGACTGAGAGAGAAACCCAATATTACCTCTGGATTCCACATGTATCTACACATATGCATATGTGTGTGTGTGTGTATGTATGTATGTATGTATGTATGTATGTATGTATGTATGTATATGTACACAAAGAAAAAAATCATAGACCCCTTAAAATCCTCTCTCACATTGGTCATTTACCCCTATTTCTCCTTGGTATTCAGCAGGGCTTGATTATATTTCCTCTCTCACATTACTCCTAAGAAACATGAAATCTAAAGTGTTTTTGGTTGAAAGAAGCAGCCAAGTTTACTTGTAATAAATCCCTAAGCAAAGCCTCAGCTTTGCATCTTGTCCTGCAAAACAAGAGTCATTCAAGGCACCACTATCTTGGGATCAGTTCTGCTCTTGCACAGGTTTGAAGAGGACAGTGTTGTTCAAAATTGAGATGCCATACTGGAATACCCACAATACATGTCTTTTGTGCAAGTAGAGCTGAGCTGTTGATTTCCACACATGAAGTGTCCGTTTTTTATGTAAACTCAATTTGAAGAAATGCATGTTATTTATTGGTTCTTAAACTCTAGGATCTCTGTAAATTCCTCTGACTGCAAGGGGATAAAGAACTTGTGAAAACAAATGAACAAGTGGGAATTGAAGGCTTTACCTCAGTAAGAGACAAATTCTGAGAAGTCTAAATTTAATTACAAGGATGGAAGACAGAAAGGGAGATGGGGAATGTTAGCAGGTTAACAAGCTACAGAACAAAACACAAGGACCGTTTTCCACTCCTGAATTCATGTTGAAACTTTAACTCAAATCCTACCCCTGCTTTTCTAAGAAATACTGCATCTCCCTTATAATCCCAGACAATTAACTAGTCCTTCTACCTAGAGTCTGTCACCCTATTCCAAAAAATCCTGTGGTTTACAAAATTCCACAGCTCTTATCTATAACTAAAGTAGGTTCAAGGACAATGTTCCTTTAGACAGGGATATTATTTCTTTAAAATAGAAATTAGCTTTGATATCACTCAGGTTTCGGAAAATTCAAAGTATTCTCTTAAAATTTAAACAGGAAAGTTTAGCATGAATTCAGGACTGTTTTCTCAGCTGGAGTCCAAGAGTATAACTACCTGCCAGACTTACTAGAAATAATAGAAACCTGAAGGTTAATTCTGCTTCCAAACAGCATGATTCCTGACCCAGAAGAAGACCCCAAAGATGATAAGACCACACACAAGCACATGTCCAAAGACATCACCTAAGTTTTACAAATCCCATACTCCTAGATCTCATTTAATGACTCTAGAAGTTTCCATCCACAAAACTTCTTAGTCTTTCTAACATCCCACCCCTGTGAGTGGAAGGGATGGGGCCACTACACAGTAGGATTCAACACAGACAGAGCTGTAACCATGTGAGAACCTGAGCTGGATCCTGAAAAGAAGAAGCAGTCCTAGGAGGAATCACAGTAAAAAAAAAAAAAAAAAAAAAAAAAAAAAAAGGCCTGAAGAAATGGCTTAGCAGTTAAGAGCACTCACTGCTCTTCCAGAGGACCCAAGTTTAGTTCCTAGTACCCACATTGGGTATCCCAGTAATCCAACAGCATCTTCTGATCTCTGTAGGCATATGATCTCACATGCAAACAGACACACAACATACACATATTTTTTCATAAAGAAAAAAACAGAGTTCTGATATAGAAAAAATCAAAGGTATAGCAAATCACAGATAACTAAATTAAGAGAAAAGTTTCAGCTCTTTAAAACATCAAACTGAATGTATCCCCTCAAAATTCACATATTGAAACCTTAATGATCAATGTAATTGTATCAGGAAGTGGGACTAAGAGTTAATTACACTAGGATGGCAGGATTAATGTCATATAAAAGACATCACAGAGTGTTCTCTCACCTTTTCTACTCTGGAAACACACATTAAAAAAAAAAAGATGATTACCCTAAATCAGGAGTGGGAATATCCCTAAATATAGCATCTATCCATGCTTGAGTTCAGACATCCCTGAGTCCAGAACTGTAAATTTTTTTTTGTTTAAAATACATCTACTTTCTGATATTTTGCTATAACAGACCAAATTATAAAAGAGTAAGAAGAAGGGGGAAGAAGCGGGAAATGGGTTTCTTAGCAACCTTTTCAGGTGTAACCTTGAAATTCAATACCTAGTCCATTCTAAGGCAAGTTATTGCTTACTCTCCCTTGAGGAGTCCACCCCTAGTCTTATCCACATCTTACTTTTCTCTGTTCTCCTTTAGCTATATATATATATAGCCAAATTTAGGTATTTCTTAATTTCTTTTGAGTGCCTTTTTTTTAACCCTCCTATGTTAGCCTGTATTTTAAAAAAAAATGTCTTTAATAAAATTTTAGTCTCTAGTTCACTAACCTGACCAATCCTGAAATTCTTTTCACTGTTGAAGTTGCTATCCATGATTTGGCCTGAGATAAGGTCCCTAAAATTCTAGAACAAATCCTCGGCTAAGGAAGATGGCAGTTCAGAGGTGTGTCTGTGTCCCCTCACCACTGCTAACACAATGGTTCCCTGTCCTAGGCTGCAGGATCCCACCACGGTCAAAACTCAATGACGCCTCCTGTTTCTCTTTCAGGTTCTGTTTGTCACCCTCTAACTGGGTGGCTATAACTGAGGAAAATCACTGTATTCTACAGAGAAGATATGGAAGTGTGGTGTGGAACAGTATTCTTTTGGCTGCCTGGAGATTTCCTGAATTTCTTTATATTCTTTGGTCTAACATCAATACTTTTACAAAGAGTCAATAGAAAACACCTTCAATAACGTGGACCTCTGTCAGACATTCCAGGGTCCACATCTGTGTTCCATTTTACATACTGCCACATCTGAGAAAATAAGAAAAGGCTTAGAACTGGGGCCTCCCTAGGGATTTCCACTAAAAAGAGGACAGAATATTGACTCTGCAGCACAGAAGAATTTTAGGACGAATCCATAAGCAGAGTTTATTTAGTAGAGATAAGAGTTGGTGAATGCTTCAGATTTTGGCAAGAGTATCCAGAGAGAGAGAAACAAAGAGAAACAGAAAGACTTCCAACAAAAGGATAGCCATTCACTTTCAGGACAAGGGTGCATGCTTCTCATGAGACCAAAATCTGAGAGTTTTTATGAGTGCTACTCTGATGATTATGTGATTTTTGAAGTTACAATTGTCCAATGATATAATTTAGATCTATCTTCAAAGCTCAAGTGAAATTTAAAGTTTAAGTAAACTTTAAAAATCAAACACACACACACACACACACACACACACACAACTATAAGCTACTTTACTTCTTTCCTTCTTTCCTCATCTTAAGGAACTTTCCTGTGTACATGAAATTGTAAGGTGTTTCCTGAGGGGCATGTTTTTCATGTTTTTTCTTATTTAAACATGAAAGGGGAGTGTTAATATGGCCCAAATCAAAAATCACTAATATTCTTGCTCAAAGTAAATGTAATGCATTTTATTGCTTTTCTTGTCCCTGTTTGCAGCGCATTTAAAGAAGGAAGGCCAGTCTCTGTGGGCACTTTTGATTTGATCCACCATTCTGAAGTTTGTGGCTAAAGGAAACAAACAGTATGGACTCTTTCTCTTCCATGCCTCCTGAATTTTCCCTGCCTTCCTAGCTTGCCTCATTAGTACTTTAAAAAAGGCAAAGAGAAAGAAGTGAGACTAAATTCAAGTATGTTTTCATCCACTCTCTAATCCAGCATATTGTATTATTGTAATGGCTAATGATTTTTATGATCCTGTGTATAGGTATCACAGCATCTTATATAAAATACTATAGTATGTTAAAATTGAAAGAACATGACTTAAATGAAGATAGTCTGGCTTCCAGATCTCTTCTGGAACATATGTTATGTATGATGTTAAGCAAGATAACTAACTTTTCTATCCTCTATTTCCTGGTAGAATTGGATGTGTATTTGCATACTATGGAGTTACTGTAAGAATTGAGTGCATTAATACATGTGAGTAGATTAGTATACATTATGGATTAGTTTTCTGGGACTTCTGCAGACAAATAACACATACTGGATGACTTAAATAGCAGTTGTTTATTTTCTCATAGTTCTGGGAGCAGAAAGTAGTGTCAATTTTTTTATCCTGTGACTTCTTTTGGCTACACTGCATTCCTTGGGTCTCTCTGTATCCCAATTTCTCTCTTCTAAAAATAACATCAAGTATATTGCTTACCCTGGCAAATACATTTTAACTTATTTGCCATTTAAAGTCCTTTCTCCAAATGTGTCCAAATTCATAGGTACTAGGCTTTAGGACTTCAGTGCATGAACTAGGGAGACTATAACATCCTAGAATCTAGAACAATTTACATATCAGAGTATAATCAATAAATACAAGCTTCAAATAAATGAAGACTATCGCTACAGTTACTATCTCATTTATTCATTATGCATTCATTAATAATGCATAAGTTACGAGTGTGGCTTCTCTGATACTTCTAGGAGACAAAAATCTCACAGCAAGTTTCCTGTTCCTTGGGCTTTTGCAGTCTTTCTGACCTTCTTCCACCATCGCCCCTGAGCTTTAGGTGCAGAGGTTGTATTGTAGATGCAACTCTTGGGACTGGGCACAGGGCAGTTACTTGTCTATACATTATGATCTGTTGTGGTTTTTCTATAATGATCTATAATATTATGTGGAGAAATTTCATTGGCAAGGTATGAAATCTAATTATTTGGTATCAAATGGTCATCTCAGAATCATATACTTACAAGTAACTTTATATGGACTCAACAGGTTATATTTAAAAGTGTGTGTGTAACAACTAAATAAATAGAAGCCATGACTTTGAGAGCAAGCAAGAGTGTATGTACATGGGAAGGGATGGAGACAGAAAAAGAAGAGTGAAATGAGATAAATACATCTTAATTTCAAAAATTAAGAAAAATTAAAGAATATCACCTTATAAAACATAAATAAAATGCCTACCTACCACCCACAAAAATATGAATTAGTCAGTGGCCTGTTGTGCTGTGAGGAAGCTCCCTTACTTCCAGAGCTCCCTGTAGCCCTGGAATGGTGGGAATTGGTGAGTTAAACAACTATCAGCAATCCCAGTGTTACTGCTGCACACATCTCAGGCTCCACAGCTAACATGGTATGTGCTTAAACAGAATCCAGACAAGGCTGACCTGAGGCACTTTCTGTGATGCCACTGATATCATTTACAGTACACTGGAATACAACGCCTTATCCTGAGACGAAGGCAAAAACATTGGTCTCCGCTACCAATTTTCAAGTAACCCTTCCAAGTATAATAACCCGACTTTAAAAGCAGAGGCACAGCAGGGCAGAAGGATCATAGGAAAGCACCAGCTGAGTAAACAGAAAGACACTGAGTGCTCCTGAACTGGCATTCTGCATGGCATAGATTGGAAGGGAGCAACAGCCTTTCTCGGGGTTGATGAATGCTTGCACAGTGACCTTTCAACAGCTACACACAAAGAATGGAGCTGCAATTAGCATGAAAGCATAAGCTTCCTTCTTAAACTGAACTACTTATGAAAAGCTTTGGATTCAAAAGCTTGAAACACTTTCCCATACACACATAGACATAAGCACCTATGCACAACCACACACACACACACACACACACACACACGCGCGCGCGCACACACGCACACACTAGGGCCTAGGACACAGTCAAATGGCAGGCTAATCTGGGTAGGAAAGAGTCATTTTCTAGACTTTGTGTAGAAACGAAGTAACACTGGAGTAAAGTGTTAAAACATTATTTATCATCACTTACGCTTGATCACATATCATGCTGAAGTTTATATACTTAATTTATGAGTTGGCTCAGATGTAACCTATCTTTTAATAGTAATTTTTGTAATATATTAAACACTTGTGTAGGCACTGGGAACACAGTCTGTGCTAGATAAACCAACATCTCCTTTGCACCTAAAATGTCTGTCTTATAAGTGACATGTAAATGGAAAAGAGGCCACTGAGCAGAAAAGGGGAACAAGGTCAAAGGGGAGAGAAAAGGGGTGGAGAATAAACCAACCTTAAGTAATTTTTTTTAATATCATGATGGAACCTGGTGTTGCTAGAGTTAGAGTCAGGTCATTTACCATTAACTGCCCTAGCAAGCCAGGCTCAACACCTGTCCTCAAAAGCCAACTAAAGGGGCCAAATTAATAATAAAAACCAGAAAAATATTTATTCAATATGTCACATTGGGAAGTGAGACAAAGAGATACAGTGAGTCCCAGCTTACCTTTTGGGGTCCTAACTTGAGAATGAGGTTTAAAGAGCAGGCAAGAGGTTATCACAACTAAACAGTCCTGGTCAAAGTGTAGCCCAGCTCTGCTATCTTGCTTTTAGTCTCTCAGTTAAGGTGGTCTGACAGGTAGAGGACATGTTGTGAAAGCCCAGCACCTAGCAAAGATGCATAAAATGCTGAAAAGCCAAGGGGTGAGAGGACGGAAAAAGAGAGAGAGCAATGGAGGGGGATTCTTAATTCTGCCTTCAGAGTTGTGCGCAATTGCCATAGGATAGGCAAATTATAGACCAAGACAAAGGGAAGCAGAAGCATTATAGAGGGCCCAAAAAAGAGAGATCAGAACTTTAAACTACGAAAAGCCCTATTTGATCACTCAGGGACGGACAAAGAAGGTAAATGTGAAAATCACCATCCTAGGAGGCAACAAAATAGAAAAAGCGAGTCTACCAGTCTACGTGACTAACAGTGCAGCAGTTAGTGTCTTAATCAGATAAAATGAGCAACAAAGATTCCCTGACACATGTTTGATGATATACATAATTGTCTATGAGCTGCATGCTAATTAGACATCAATCTTAAGTAGTTCATCTAAATGACTATGATTGGAATGACATTCACATAGCACACCCCAGCATTTCAGGGCAAGGAACCAGGGAAATGAACCAGACAGTCAGAAAAGGAAGCACATCAGAAGAGCACTGGTGACTTAAGTTTTCCTGAGACTTAAGACTGGTGACTTTCGCCTCATCTGGCCTGCAGTCTCTTCCTTAGAAGAGACAGGACCCAAGTTCCAAGAGCTGCCATTCATAGATCAGCTTTCCTTTACCACCTGCAAAATAATAGTCTATGCTTTCATTTGTGCTCGTCTCACTATTGTTTCTGCTCTGGAGTGACATATTTCCTTCTCAGTCATGTGTCAATAAGTTAACGTGCTACAGATTATTTAACCTGTAAAATCACAATGATCTCAGATGCTAGTCTGCCCAGAGAATCTAGGTCTGTAGTTTGAGAAGTTGCATACCATGGCAACCAGCATCCTCCTAGATTCCAGATAAACCTGCAAGCCTTGCAGGGGGCTGAAATCATGGCCCTTCCTTTGCTTTGCAAAGATTTTCTTGAAGGATTCAATGAGAGTACTCACTGGACAAGCATGGGGATCTAAGCTTGGGACCCCAGCATTCATGAAAAAGCCAAGCATGGCCATATACACATCTAAAACAATGGTGCCTTAAGAGGCAAGGAAGGGAGGGTCTTGAGAAGCAGAAAAAGACTACCAAGGACAGTGGACGGCTGCATTAGGTAACTTAGTACAAACATCAGTTAATTCTACTTCTCTATGATTTACCCTACTTTGGGTTTTTCATACACTAAGTTAGGAAAATTATAGATGTTACTGATTACTCTTAATGAATATGGACAGTGAGGCTTAAAGTTATAACCCCACTTCACCTACAAGAGAGCAGAGTGGGATTCGGGACTGTAACCAGTCACACTGGATAAATGTAGCCATTGAAAGCATACTCTAAAGGCAAATGCAACTCCCTAATAAAACATGGCTTATATAGAACAGGATTGTGAGAAAAACAACCATTTAAGTTTCCTCCTGCTGCTAAGTAAAGTGTCCGGGTAGGCACTGGCTGCCTAACACAGGTCACTGAGGCAATCTTAGCTCAGGGGCAAACTTTTAATTTTATAGTTTTGTGATTGTGTCTGATAAGATAAGCCTTTCCAACAGAGCACCAACCAAGGGGGCAATATTTTTTCTCCTCTCCAGAGTCTTCACCACAGTCCAAGAAAAGAGAAGCCTTGGAGAGGAAAAATCAGAAAGATTCCCTGTGTGTATATTCATTAATAAACGGAAGTGTGCTTGAGTTTATGTATGCATGTGTGTGTTTGTGAATGCATGTATGTTTCCAAATTTTTCTTACACAACAATAAATAGAAGATTTTCTACAGGAAGGAAATCATTATACAAATGTTTTGAAGACTCATTTAAAAATTGGTCATGCAGATAGATCCATGTCTATTGCTGTGCACAAAAATCAAGTCCAAGTGGATCAAAGACATCAATATAAGTCCAGCCACACTGAACCTCTTCAAAGAAAAAGTGGGAGGTATCCTTGAACAAATTGGTACAGGAGAACACTTCCTGAACATAACTCCAGTAACACAGACACTGAGACTGACAATTAATAAATGGGACCTCCTCAAACTGAGAAGCTTCTGTAAGGCAAAGAACACAGTCAATAAGACCAAATGGCAGCCCACAGCCTTTGAAAAGATCTTACCCCACATCTGACAGAGAGCTGATCTCCAAAATATACAAAGAACTCAAGAAACTAGTCACCAAAACACCAAGTAACCCTATTAAAAAGTGGAGTACAGTACTGGATAGAGAATTGTCAATAGATGGTCCCAAATTGGCAGTTCCAAAATGACAATTAAGAAAGTGCTCAATATCCTTAGCCATCAGAGAAATGCAAATAAAAACAACTCTGAGATACCATCTTACTCTTGCCAGAATGGCTAAAATCAGAAACATCAATGACAGCTTATGCTGGAGAGGATGTGGAGAATGGACAATACTCCTCCACTGCTTGTGGAAAACCAAACTCGTACAGACATTTTGGAGATCAGTATGACAGTTCTTCAGGAAAATGGGAACCAGTCTGATGGGAGATGTCATTCTGTAAATCTGTTTCTCATACTGCTTAATGAATAAAGCACTGTTGGCCAATAGGAAAGCAAGAAAGGAAGGACTAGGAAACAAGGAGGAAAGAGGAAGAGTAAGGAGGAGTAAAGATGAAAGTTGGAGAGAGGAGAACGCCAGTGGGCTCCCTCTACGGTAAGATAAGACCACGTGGAGATTAATAGAAATGGGTTAATACTTAAGAAAGAGCTAGCCAATAAGAAGCAAGTAATTGGCCAACAGCATTATATCAAATACAGAGTCTCAGTTGTGTTAACTGGGGCTGGCGTAGTGGCAGTAAACCTTATTACTCTTTATACCAGTCTACCAAGTCTACCACAGGACCTGACAATTCTACTCTTAGGCATATATTCAAATGATCCACATCCATGCAACAAAGACATCTGTTCAACTATGTGAATAGCAGCATTATTTGTAATAGCAAGAACCTGGAAGCAATAGATGCCTCTCAAATGAAGAATGGATAAAGATGTGGCACATTTACAAAATGGAATACTACTCAGGAGAAAAAAAAAACAATGGAATCTTGAAATTCATAGGCAAATGAATAGAACTGAAGAAACCATCCTGAGGGAGGCAATCCAGTCACAAAAAAGAGGAGCATGGTTTGTACTCATTCATATATGGATTTTAGACATAAAGCAAAGGACCACCAACCTACAAATCACACAACCAGAAAAACTAGGATACAAGGAGGAACCTAAGAGATTTATACACGGTACCTCACAGAAAGGGAAAGGGAGAAGATCTCCTGAGGATATTAGGGGTGGGAAGGGCAGTAACTGGAGAGGGAGTTAGGAGAAAGAGAAGGGGAGGAAAGGAAAACATGTGCGACTAGGAAGATTGAGCCATGGAACAAATAGATGACAGTGAAAATGAGGTATCATAATAGAGGGAGCCATTATAGGTTTGAAGAAAAAACTAACTGTAGAGAAATGTCCAGAGACCTACAAGGATGACCCCAACTAACAATCTAAGCAACAGTGGAAAGGTTACCTTAAATGCCCTTCCCTGATAATGAGATTGATAACTAACACATATGCCATCATAGAGCCCTCATCTAGTAGCTGGTGGAAACAGAAACAGACACACACAGCTGAACACTGAGACAAACTCCTGGAATCCAGTTGTAGAGAAGGAGGTGTGATAAGAAAAGGAGTGAAGACCAGGCTACAGAAACACACAGAGATAGCTGGCCTGAATAAGGGAGAGCTCATGGACTCCCAGACTGATAACTGGGAAACCAGCATTGGACCCACTCAGACCCCCTGAACATGGGTCTCAGTTAGAAGGCCTGGGCAGTCTCAGGGACCTCTGACAGTGGAAGAATGTATCCCTGATGCATGAAAAGACTTTGGGAGCACATTCCCCATGGAGGGATACACCCTTAGCCTAGAGGCAAGAGGAATGGCCTAGTCCCTACTCCAATTGACTTGACAGGTTTTGATGATACCTCCTGGAAGGCATGAACTTCCCTATGGAGTGGGGGAGAAATGGGATGGAAGGGGGGTCGGGAGGCATGGGAGGGAGGAAGCGAAAGGGAACTGAGGTGGATATGTAAAATAAGAAAAAAATAATCATATATAGATAAATATAAGTTAATCATGTGAAAATGAAAAGGGTGGTACCATTATCTTCCTTTTACTGGAGCTGTCCAGGGTCCTGACTCTCATCAGAAGTGGGTGGCAGAGCAAGGACCTTCATCAAGGACCCAACTGCACCTTTTGTCATGCTTTTGTGATGCAAGTTCAGTATTCTGAGTTTTGTCTTGGTGGAAAGCTGCCTCAGAATACCTTAATTTTAAATTTCTTCTCTCTGCAGCTCAAGAACTCCAAGATCCTTCAAATGTGGGCTGAAAAGCAGGGGTGAGGTCTGGTCTTATGTCTCAATGGGAGAGTGCTGGCTTGGCCTGCATAGGGCTCTTCATTTATTACCCAGCATTGTCTAAATAAAAAAGAAATATGTAAACCTTGGGCTTTACCCCACTCCAGAACAAGGGGTTGGAACCCATATATACTGACTAGTAAACATTTCTTAAATAAATAATAATCTAAATAATATCTGCTGAACTCTGACTTAATCCCTATGTTTGTGGCTTGGTAAGACAGCATTGAATATCAGTTAGTCCTACTGAGTGTCATTCATTAGTCATTATAAATAACATTTCACATAGTGTGCAGTCATTATTAAGATACTAAGTCGTTTTCCTTGAAGCATTGATGCCCCCTAGTATATTTCTGTCAAAAGGCATTGTTTAGAATTTTAAAGAAAGACTACTGATTAACACACTGAGGTTTTAAGGAAACTAAACACACATGTTCCCATCCACATCTCATACATATAAACTGAAGATTGAATCCTATTCCTGAATTATATCAAATTCAATGTATTTACCAAAAAGAAATAAAATTGCCAGAAAGTAAAGTATAATGTTCTCTAAATTCTCAAAGCTGAGCTTCAGGGGAGAAATTGTAATGAGTACTGTATTGCAAAAGTGAAATTCCAGAAATTGCAGAATGAGGTAATTCTCTGGAATTGAAGAATGAACAGAAGTGCTAATCTGAGTTGAACTTAATGTCTTCTAATGGAAAGATCTTGATGTCAGTGTCAAGAACAGGGACAACCCAATGAATTCTAGGAAAATGACACATGTCATTGCAGACTGTGTACAAAATGATCAGTCCAGTGTTAAAGATTCAGATATAAAACTCAGAAATCAGAGCTCAAGACTGGTCTAAAAGCCACCTTGTCTTAGTTTGCATTCTACTGTTGTGATAAAATATCATGACCAAAAATGACTTGGAAAGAGTTTATCTCGGTTTACATGTTATAATCCATCATGGAGGGAAGTCAGGTCAGGAACTCAAAGAAGGAATCTGAAGGAAGAAATTAAATCAATGACTATGGTAAAACACTTATTACTGGCTTGTTCCACATGACTTGCTCAGCCTGCTTTCTTATATTCCACAGAACTACCTGTTCAGGATTGACACCTCCCATAGTGGGCTGGGATTTCTTATTCCAATCATTAATCTGTTAAAATGCCTTACAGACTTGCCTATAGGCCAGTCTGATGGAAGCCTTTCTCAAATGAGTTTTTCTCTTCCAGATATTCTACTTTGTGCCAAGTTGTCAAATATGTAACTAGAACACACTCACAAGTAGATGCTAAGTGAATCCTTTGGGTATGTTGAATATCAGAAAATGTGAAGACCTGTTTTTGGCTGTTGTCTGAGACAGGATCTCCTGTGCCTTAACTGTCTTTAAACTCACTATATGTAGACAAAGATGATCTTCAACTTCTGATCCTCTTGCCTCTACATCTAGGCTGCTATGATTATGAGAATGAATAGAACTTCAAATCTGATCGATTTCTGTTTTATTTAGCACTACAGACCAGACCTAGAACTTCAAGAATGCTAGACAAGCACTGTGCCAACTGAACAACATCACCATCCCTGCAGATGCTTTTGAAAAAGCCAGTGATGACATCCTTACTATTAGTTATGTTGAAATGAGAAAGAGTAACCAGAAAAGGAAAGAGAGAGAGAGAGACTTCAGGAGGAACCTAGAAGTTCAGGATCACCAAAGCAAGAAAAAAGCAATGTTTCATCTGTGTAGCACCAGAAAATCAGAAACAGAGAGGGATCATAAATAAGAGCTATGCTTTTAAAATATGACATGTATTGAGTGTTAAGATTAAAATGTGAAGCTCATAAGAAAGGACTCGGTAGCCAAGGTTCTCTGCCTGTCTATCATCAATGACTCAATGACTTCACCACCATCATGTAGGCTATGCATTCTGACATCCAAAGTATATTACACAAATCCTCCTGACTTCTGCAAATGTGCAGGTATATTGTGTAAGTGTGTTGTGCTCATGTGTGTGCATACATGAATACTGAGTCCACATGTCAATGCCAAGTATCTTCTTTGGTCACTCTCTGCCTTATTTTTTGAGATAAATTCTCTCAGCAAACTTGGAAGTCACTAATTCACTTTGCCTATCTTCAGACATGGTCAATCATTACTACTCAAGTATTATTTTGTAATAAATATATATAATAATCAAAATAAATGCAATTCTTATTCATTCTTTAAGCATATGTAAGCCCCAGAAGAAAAACAGCCATGCCTTCTGTCAAAGGCTAGTATTTAGGAATAATGATACTGTTAACAGAATTTTATTTTTGACCTGTGTGGTAACCAACATAGAAAACTCATCAGTTTACTAAGTGCATATACAATTTCTGTCCATTCTACAAAAAGGAAATATGTTAAATTATCCTTATGGGACTTAGGGAGCACTTTCCCCATGGAGGCATATTCCCTTAACCTTGAGATAGGAGGGAGGGCCTCGGCCCTACTCCAAATGACTTGATAGATTTTGATGGTCCCTCCTGGAAGGCCTCACCCTCCCTGTGGAATGGGTGTTAAATGGGATGGGAGGGAGTGTGTGGGACATGGGAGAATGGAAGGTAGAGGGAACTAAGATCAATATGTAAAATAAGAAAAAAATAATAAAAACATCTCTGATCTTTCCGTTTTTACCCCCTAAAAAAGATTATCCTTATATTACCACATAATTGAGTCCATATAAGGGTTCATTCTTAACAATGCTGGTTTAACCCATAATGCTCACAAAAGCTGAGTGGATATTTAATTTCTATTAGTATATATTAATTATGTAGAATAATAGGTTTCCTTAGAACAATTTAATACATTCACACAATGTACTTGGATAACATTCACCCTTCCTTCATTTTCTTATGGCCAGGTCTCATCTTTAGCACAATAAAATTATAATATTTAATGCCTCCTCTTGATTGGTAAAAAGCAGCAGAGAAGCTGCTCTAATGGCAGTATATTTTTCTCTTCATTAACTTCCTGAGTGTGAAGTTTTACAGAGCATTTGAAATAGAGCTAAAGATGCAACTAGTTTGAGCCTCAGTTATGCACCTGTAGGGTTCACAGGCACTGGGGGAAAATGCTTCCATTGCATGACAGGAAATGCCACCTGCATGTATGGGAGGAGACTGAAGGAGTTACAATATATTCTTAGGAAAGGATCCCACTGGGTGAAAAAGCTGTGGGATCAGTAGTGCCTGGGTCTTTGTAGTTCCCATCACCAGGTAGTGACACCCAAAGGAAACACGTGGAGTACAGGTACACTAACAGCAACTGGAGAACATGTACTCCGCGATTTGCAGAGAGTTTACAGCCTGGTAAGTCCATAAGCAATTGAGAACATTGTAATTTGAATACATTTTTACATATCTAACCAACCCAATGTAGTAACTCACCAACAAAGTTCTATGTAGGGCTTTAGTTAGCTAACTCATGTAACTGACTGTTAGCTATAGTTAACTGCAACTCCCAGCATTGTGAGAATATAGCTTTGTATATGACTCACTCAGGAAAATTTCCAAGTAAGATTCCTCCCGAATGCATATTGCTTTGGCACTACCGTGAAGTGAATATGTGTAAGCTGAAGGATCAGGAGGAGGTCTATCTCCACAACTCCTTGTATCGTGTTAGCTCATATACTACATACCACTTGTTGTGTGATTTCCTTTTTCCCTGTAGACAGAAGTAATGGTGCCGTGCTGGTGTCTGAGGTCTATTATACAGGAGAAGGTCTATCTCCACAAATCCTTGTATCATCTTAGCTCATGTACTACATACCACTTGTTGTGCGATTTTTTTTTCCCTGTAGAAAGAAGTAATGGTGCCATGCTCGTGGCTGAGGTCTATTACACAGTAAGGACACTGAGACCATACAAGAATGTATGGAAGCAGGACTAAAAGTACATTTAAATACAAAGGAAATTTTTGTAGAGAGGAAGAAAGGAACAAAAAAGAGAGAGTCTATTGTGTTTTCCTCTCCTCCCCCTCTCTCCTACTTCTCTCTCCATTCACTGCCCCCCCCACTTCCCCTGTGCTCTTGGGGACTTGTCCTTTCCCCCTTCTGTGAGGGACTTTATATGGATCTCTTAGAATACATCTTGTATCCTAGTTCCTCTGGTGGCGTAAATTATTGGCTACTAATCCTTTTTTCTAGGTCTAAAAATCCATATATGACTGAGTACATACCATGTTCCTCATTCAGGATGGTTTCTTCAAGTGCCATCCACTTGCCTGCAAATTTCAAGATTCCATTATTTTTTCTGCTGAGTAGTATTCCATTGTGTAGATATGCCACATCATCTTTATCCATTTTTCAGTTGAGGGGCATCTAGGTTGCTTCCAGGTTCTTGCTATTAAAATAATGCTGCTATGAACATAGTTGAACAGATGTCTTTGTTGCATGGATGTGGATCATTTGGGTATATGCCTAAGAGGGGGATTGCCGGGTCCTATGGTAAACTAATTCCCATTTTTGTGAGGAACTGCCATACTGATCTCCAAAATGGCTGTACGAATTTGCACTCCCACCAGCAGTGGAGGAATGTTCCCCTTTCTCCACATCCTCTCCAGCATGAGTTGTCATTGGTGTTTCTAATTTTAGCCATTCTGGCAGGAGTAAGATGGTATCTCAAAGTTGTTTTGATTTGCATTTCCGAAGATTGAGTCAGGGTAGGAATAGAAGACAGGAGGGGGCGGGGAGGGAGAGAGAGAACATAAAAGAGGGAGCCAGTATTAGTATGAAGAGAAAACTGAACCTAAAGAAAGGTCTAGAGACCTACAAGACTGCCACCAACTAACAATTTGAGCAACTGTGGAAAGGCTACCATAAGTTCCCTTCCCGGATAGTGAGATCAACAACTAACTTATCTATGGAGCCCTCATCTAATACCCGTTGGAAACAGAAGCAAACACCTATACCTAGTCACTGAGTCAAACTAGAGTCCAGATGCAGACGGAGAGGAAAAGACCAGGTTGCAGAAACACATAGAGACAGCTGACCTGAACAAGGAGAAGCTCACGGGCCCCCAGACTGATAGCTGGGAAGCCAGCATGAGACTGACTCAGGCCCCCCTGAATATGGGTCTCAGCCAGAAGGACTGAGCAGTCTAAGGGACTTCAGACAGTGGAACCAGGATGTATCCCTGGTGCACAAAAGGTCCTTGTGAACACATCCCCCATGGAGGGATTCTGCCTTAACCTAGAGACAGGAGAGAAGTCCTAGTCCCTACTTCAAATGACTTGACAGGTCTACATGACCCCACCTGGATGGCATTGCCCTACATGTGTAATTGGGGTGGGGGATGGAGGGGAGGGTGGACAGGGTGCATGTGAGGGGGCAGAGATGGTAAAAAGGAGGGAGGAAGGGAGGGAGGGAGAGGGACCTGGGATCGACATGTAAAATAATAAATTAAATAAAAAAAGAAAGATAAAGATGGAAGAATCAAAAGCAATCTCTTATGCATATCAAGTTTAAGGCCAGCAGAGAGTATATGGATCTCCTGTCTTAAAATAAATAAATAAGATCGCGCTAGGGACACCGCCACCTAATCCCGCGCATCAGCCCGGTCCTCCCGCTCAGCCGCGCAGGTTGAATCGACCAAAGCGATGGTTATGGAGAAGCCTAGTCCCCTGCTGGTCGGGCGGGAGTTTGTGCGACAATACTACACCCTGCTAAACCAGGCCCCAGACATGCTGCACAGATTTTATGGAAAGAACTCTTCCTATGCCCATGGGGGCTTGGATTCCAATGGGAAGCCAGCGGATGCAGTCTACGGGCAGAAGGAAATCCACAGGAAAGTGATGTCACAAAACTTCACCAACTGCCACACCAAGATCCGCCACGTGGATGCTCACGCCACTCTGAATGATGGGGTGGTGGTCCAAGTGATGGGGCTACTGTCCAACAACAACCAGGCTCTGCGCAGATTCATGCAGACCTTTGTCCTTGCTCCTGAGGGCTCTGTTGCCAACAAGTTCTATGTTCACAACGACATCTTCAGATACCAAGATGAAGTCTTTGGTGGCTTTGTCACTGAACCTCAGGATGAATCTGAGGAAGAAGTAGAAGAACCTGAAGAAAGACAGCAGACACCTGAGGTGGTACCTGATGATTCTGGGACTTTCTATGAGCAGACAGTCAGCAACGACTTGGAGGAGCATTTAGAGGAGCCTGTTGTGGAGCCGGAGCCGGAACCAGAGCCAGAGCCGGAACCAGAACCTGTGCCTGACATCCAGGAGGACAAGGCTGAGCCTGTGTTGGAGGAAGCTGCTCCCGAGGATGTGCAAAAGAGTGCTTCCCCGGCCCCAGCGGATGCTGCCCCAGCACAGGAGGACTTAAGGACGTTTTCTTGGGCGTCTGTCACTAGTAAGAACCTTCCTCCCAGTGGGGCTGTTCCAGTGACAGGGACACCACCCCATGTGGTAAAAGTGCCGCCTTCACAGCCCCGTCCAGAATCTAAGCCTGAATCTCAAATTCCACCACAAAGACCTCAGAGAGATCAGAGAGTTCGAGAGCAACGGATCAATATTCCTCCTCAGAGGGGACCCCGGCCAATCCGTGAGGCTGGCGAACCAGGAGATGTGGAACCTAGAAGGATGGTGAGGCACTCTGACAGTCATCAGCTCTTCATCGGGAACCTGCCACATGAGGTTGACAAGTCGGAACTGAAGGATTTTTTCCAAAATTATGGGAACGTGGTGGAGCTGCGCATTAACAGTGGCGGGAAGTTGCCCAACTTTGGTTTTGTTGTGTTTGATGATTCTGAGCCTGTTCAGAAGGTCCTTAACAATAGGCCCATCATGTTCCGAGGCGCAGTCCGTCTGAACGTGGAGGAGAAGAAGACAAGAGCTGCTAGGGAAGGCGACCGCAGGGATAACCGCCTTCGGGGACCCGGAGGCCCCCGTGGTGGGCCGAGTGGTGGGATGAGAGGCCCTCCTCGAGGAGGCATGGTGCAGAAACCAGGCTTTGGTGTGGGCAGGGGGATTGCAACTCCAAGGCAGTGAATTACTTGGCCCAGATCTCCACACAGCACACAGCCCTGGCTCCTGCAGAATGGTGAATTCCTTCAACCAGCCTTTGGTGTCTTGGAGTAGTCTATTATAAACTGCTCGAGTTTGTACAATTTTAATTTCGCTTGTGTTCATGGTGTGTGCCCCCCACGCCCCCTTTCCTCCCCTGACCTTTTAGTCCTTCACTTCCAGTTTTCCGGAACGATACTTTAGGAGGAGTAGGATTTTAAAGAAGAGGAGGGAGTCTCACCTTCCTGCTCACGCTGCAGATACAGACTGGAGTGTAACGGCCATTCCCCAAAGGAGCACGTCTCACTTCTCAGTGACAATGGATGTTTCATTTGTTGGGAGACACAGGATTTGATAAACATTTTGGAAGCAGGAAAAATCCATATTATCTGTCAAGAGTCACGACTCCTTTCTGGTGTGGAAAAATTGCCTTTTGGCAACTGCCACTGGGTTCCCGCTGGTGTGGCTAGCTGAATAAAAGGTGTTTCCAGAACTTTGTTCTTTTGACATGTGATTACCAAACAGTTCCAAACCTCTGTTTTTACCATTGGTTTTTAAATTGTGACATAGCCTGTCAATGTCTAGAACGCAGCTAAGGATTTCTGTTGAACTGTTAGTTTTTTTGAGGTAGAGTTTTTCATGTTTTATTTGTATTTGTAAAAAAAAAAAAAAAAAAAAAAAAAAAAAAAAGAAAAAAGAAAAAAAAGGACAAAAAATCCCCGCAAGAAAACAACCCCCAAATCTGATAACAAAACCAAGCAAAACTGTGCCTTCTATTTATCTTTGATTCCGGTCCTGGCAATTGTTGAAAGAAAAGTAATAAAGATTCTAGATTTGTTTTCAGATTCAGAGTATGTGGGGGAACTGTAGAATTTTTTTGATCACGTGTATGTGTCGTGTTAACATTGTTCTGCCTTATCCTAAAATCATGCCTCAGACTGGACCGCTTTTGAGGAAGGTGCTTCTGTGAGGCCTCTGACCTCAGTGGCTGACAGCCACGTTCTACTCTGCTGTCTGTTGGGTTCCTGATGGGTCCCTCAGAAGGATTTGGCTTGAATCTCGGACTTGGCTAATGTGCTCCAGGGTCTGCATTTTTTTTTCTTTAAATCATAGCCATATGGTAAATTTTCTATTTTGTTACGGTTCTCTTACTGATGGACATGCAGTGGGTGTTCTTGGAAAAGGCCAATTTTTATTAAAATATTTCTGGAAGAAAAATAAATAAATAAATAAATAAATAAATAAATAAATAAAGCCTAGTAAAAATGAAAATGAAAATTGAAAAAAAGAGAAAAGAGATATGGATGGAAAAATATATACAGCTAAAGTACATTCTAAACACTTACGAAAATGCATAGTACCAGAAAATGTAATGTGATCTACTTGCACACAAAAATCAAGAGTCTTACCCAGTTGTGAAGGCTAAAAACTGTGACTAATTTGACAAGATACACCCTTTGTGCAATATTGGCATGAATGTCTTAATTGATGTTTCTATTGCTATGAAAAGGCAACATGATCATGGCAATTCTTATAAGGTAAGCATTTCATTGAAGGGGCTAACTTGTAGTTTGAGAGGTTCAATCCATTATTGTCATGGCAGCAGGCTGCCAGACATGGTACTGGAGAAAATAGCTGAAAATCCTACATCATGCAGTCAACAGGAAGTCAAATGAGACACTGAGCATAGGAAAACTGAAAGCCTGTCTCCATAGTGACACACTTCTTCCAACAAGGCCTTACCCACTCAAACAAAGCCACACCTCCTAACAGAGCCACTCTCTATAAGATTATTGTGGCAAAATGCATTCAAACTACCACTTTCCATTCACTGGCCCCCATTAGCTTACAACAACAACATAACACAAAATTCATTTAGTCCAACTTCAAAAGTCCCATAGTCTCAACAGTGTTTAAAAGTCTTTGGACCTTTAAAAGTCTCTTCTGAGATTCATGTAATCTCTTAACTATAATCCCCTATAAAATCAAAATAGAAAAACAGATCACATACTTTTGGCATATAATCGTACCAGATATATATTACCTTTACAAAATATAAGGAAGGAGGCAGAGTGAGGAAATACTGGACCAGAGTAAGATTGAAACCAGCTGGGCAAACTCCAAACTCTGCATCTTCATGTCTGATGTTGAAATGCTTTTCAGATATCCAACTCTGTTCAGCTTTGTTGACTGTTAACAGCCCAAGAGGAGGTCTGGATCCACTCACTGTTAGCAATTTTTCCCCAGCAGGTATCCCACTACTCTGGCATATCTAACATCTTGGGTTCTCCAAGGTAATCCAGGCTTCAACTTCACAGCTTCATGCAATGGCCTCTGTAGGCCATTCAGGAACACCCCTGACATTGTCTGATCTCTATGGTTTTCTTTGGGTACACAGGCAGATTCCATAACCTGTTTCTTCTATCTTTAAGTCTAAAGCCAGAAACATGTGACCAAAACTGTCAAGTTCCGTTACTGAGAAAGAAACATGGCTCCCTCGAAAAGGATTTCTATTTTTGTTTCCACAGAAAATGAAAAGATGTGGACTCCTTCCAGACTAATGTGGTTTGATCACGCCAGACCGCCTGAAACAGAGTACAAGCTGATCCTACATTCCAAACAGCTGGACAAAACAGCCCTACAGACTACAGCTAGGATATCTGAATCTTCTTCGAATCCCCCAAGACCAGCAGGAATCTTCCCTTACCAGCAGGAAGTAGTTTGGAAAGAAAGACGCCCAAATTCCCAAATATTGTGTATAAATGTTTGTTTTCATTTAATTGGACTTTGTTATATAAAAAAAAGAAACATGGCTCCCTCATTCAATTACATCTACAGCTTTCTATCCTTAACTTCCTAAGCTTGGCTGTCCTGAAATGTGCTCTGCAGGTCAGGCTGACCTGGTACTCAGAGATCCACCAGGCTTTGCCTTCCCAGTGCTCAGATTAAAAGCATGCACCACCACACCCAGCTCTAAATGTTTCTTTAACTTATTTTCACAAGTTGGAAACCTAGCTGAGTGGGATCTTGCCCTGAGGTCACCATTCCCTTTATTCCATTTTCTACTCTATCTTTTTGAACATATGATTTAGCTCCATTCCACTTCCTAGTGCTTGTTTTCTCCTCAAAATTTACATTTTGTAGTTTAATTTGCTTAGCTTGCTCCCTTTCATTATAAATCTTCATTCGAGTTAACACTAGTAACCACCAAACTGAGTCTATACTGGGCTGTTTTGAAATTTCCTCTGCCTACTAAATTAATCCATAACTCTTGAGTTTACACTCAGGCAGACTCTTGGATAAGGGCAAAAAGCAGCCACTTTTTTCACCAAAATATCACAGGAATGCTCTCTAGGCAATGATCTCTAAAATTCTCCTGTGAAACCTCTTAAGTGAGCCCCCATAGTACATCAAATCACCTTGCAGGCAACAGGAAGTCAATTGTCTGTCACACTACATGAAGCTTGATCAATAGAGACCTCAAAGACTGCCCCCATAATGACACACTTCCTCTAACAAGGTCATACATACTTCAACAAGGCCACGCCTCCTAATAGTGTCATTCCTTTTGGGGGACATTCTCTTTTAAACTATCACAATGAGTGTCTGCCTGGATTTAAGACCCACTCCACAGAAGCTAATGCAGGGCTGATACTGTGTACCTAGCCAAGAACCCATGTCTGGAACCATAAACTCCCTAGTAAAGAGTCTACAAAGGTAGAAAAGAGAAAGAAAGAAAACACCATGAGAAAACCCATTTTCTTACAACTCAAATATATTAATAAAAATAATAGAACTATAACTTTCCAATGGCCCACTTTTTATATTCAAAGCAATATTCACTTCTAGTAGTTTCTGCAACTTCTAACAATGGATATAACAATAGGAGGCAAAAATATATTTTCCTATTGTATATTTTTTTCCATGGAATTTCCATTTGGAATTCATAACATCTATCTGATGATCATAGAAACTAAATCATTCTTCATTCATGGATTACTAAGCAATTTTAAAGTTTATAATGATGATGTAATAGGCCAAGCTCTAAGCAAGGTCATATCCCTGCCACTGGAGCTAACCCAGAGGCAATACAGACCTGTCCTACCTAAAACCTGCTCATGCCTTAAGTTCTGAGAACAACAATCCGTGTCCAGATATTCACTTAAGAAGATGCCCAGATCTAAGGGCTAAATATTCCTAGACAAACAGAACACTGATCAGTCATTACACCTGCCCTTCTGTCTCTACAATTTGCAGAAGTCAACAGACCCTTGGCCAAGTCCCCAAAGCTGCCAACACAAACCATAACTGGTTGAATCCTGGGGGAACTCTACATCTATGCCATAGAGCTGTAGAACCCTCCAATCCCCATGACCCCAGCATGCCAGTAGATTTTGGATAAATCAAAAACCTTGCTCATAAGAAAGTGTTGGCTCCTTCCCTGATTTACGAGAGAGGGCAGAGCCTGCAGCCACTGCTTATGGGGACAGAAGTTCCCTAAAGCAACCATGCTGGGCCCTATATTCAACTGTCTGTCAGGATAACTAATCATGCCCCCTGGCTCTCCTCTCCACCTAATTTTCAAGTGCTTTCTTTTTTTTCTGTAATTCATAAATCTTCACTTTTATGTGAAGCATCTCTCTGATACTTTATCAAATGCCTTTTGAAAGCCTGTACAGAAAATATAACCCGTGTCCTGGACTCCTTTCTTTCAGTGGTTTCTTCAGTAATGGAATCAATTTGAGGGGGTGGAAAATTCTCAGATACAGTTTGTCTCCCTTTGAGGATCTCAAAGTTCTTAAAGCCATTTCTGGAATTTTCCTTCATGATAGACTTTCCAGGAAAGAAACAGATAAATTGTAGATTCTTCTTACAGTGTAAACCTCAGTTTCTCAAAACTTCCTTGGACACTATCATAAGCCTTCCTGTGTTACAAGTAGCTTAGAATCATTCATTATCCAGATAATTAAAGCATTAAATCATGAAGAAAACTCTGAAACCATATCTGATAACACGAGCCTATATTCCCAGCCACGAGGAGGCTGAGGCAAGGGATCACAAGTTCAAGGCTTACCTGACCTATAGAGAACATTCATGGCCAACTTGGGTAACTTAGAAAGACACTTTCTCAAAAGAAAAAAGTTAAGAATATTGGAATATAGCTCAGTGGTAGAGTCCTTCTTTGGGAAGTGCAAGATCCTTGGATGAATTCCAGTACAGCAAACAAGCAAAAGAAAAGGCTGTGAGGATGTAGCTTAAATAGAAGAGCACTTAACTAGTATGCAGTGTCCTAGGTCTGATTCCAGCACTGCACAAAACAAAAATAAACAAAAAAAAAAGAAAGAAATGTCAGAGTGTTTCAAAGTCCTTCTTGAAAGACCTTTTCCCATGCCCCCATGGGATTTCTCTTGGACAAGTTGTCACCTACTCCATTCTCTTCTTTGAGGCCCTGGCCACCTCCTTCAGAGGCATAGTTGGGAGTTTAAACTTCAGAGCTGCCCAAGGATGTGAATGGAGACTTGTAGGTAGTTTTAAAAAATGAAGAACAGCTAGTGAGTCCTCCTGATTCAGAAAATACTGGAATCACTGGATTACTGGGTAGTTGTATTAATATGGTACATATCATTTACCTGTTAGGCTTCTTAAGCTCTACAGAAAGTTCTCTAAGTAAGGTCAATGATATGGACCACTATAGAGTCAAAAGGAGAGGCAAGTGCCTAGAAGATGTTGGCAAATTCAGGATACTCATTAGCTTACAGTAAAGGCCATGTCTGTAAGCTGGGTGTGAGCTTTGCTTCAAAGATTGAACCACATCAGATGACATAATCTGCTCTTTGCCCAAGATTATGGATCATGCCTGTATGATGCAATCTGCTTCTTGTCAAAGAGGAAGAACCATGCCTAGAAGATGCAGCATTTTCCTTGCCTCCATTTAGGGGTCATCTATGCAAGATTCCATTCTAGTCTTTGCCTCAGAATAGGGATCATGTCCAGAAAATGTAGTCTGCTTTTCCCAGAAGAAGGATCAGGTTCAAAGAGGCAGTCTATTCCTTGCTGAATAGTGTCGCTAGCAGGAAGGTTGTCTTGCCTCAACTGTTACCTCTATTACTCAGCTTTGGTCATTGCTCAGCCATGTTGCCTACTTCCCCAGCATTTACATAGAGAGATTGCACAGCTCAGAGTTCCAGATCTTTGTCCCTAATTTCCTATGCATAAGAGTCACTAAGCAAGGTAAGAAACTTGTCTGTGTATCTCACAATGAAGAGCCAGTCTGAGTTTAATTTAAACTATTATATCCTAAAGGAATATACAATCCAGGCAAAATGACCAGATCAAAATTCCCAGCACTCAGGAGGCTGAGGCAGGAGGATGGTCATTAATTATTTCAAGATAAATTGGCTATAAAATGAGTTCTAGGTCATCTTGGCTTTTACACACACACACACACACACACACACACACAAAGAAAGAGAAAGAGATAGCTACTTGATGATGACACACAAAGTTATCTTTAAAAAAAAAAGTCTTTAAAAATAGCTTCAACTAAAGCATTGTATGAGCTGAATAAGAACATCTGACAAGAGCACAGTGATTCAAGGGCCAATTTTCTTTAAATACCTCTGCTATAAGATACTGAACCCTTTTGATATTTGGGAGTTTCGGGACTCTGTCCTGTGGGGGGAAAAAAACGCTGCATAAATGAAGGATTTCTTACAAAGAAGCTGGGCCTAATATCTCCCTGATCATGGTTCCTCTGTGACTCTCGGTTCCAACTGATTGGGCCTTCTCAGCAAGATCACAGTCACAACGATGGCTATTCAAAGTGCCTCTGCTTCGAGCTGTCTGCGCTTCTGTTATTAAAGCCCTATTGTTAGAGCTTTATAATTTAGCTGTAAAAATCAGTGTGAGATAAATCTCAAGCTACCAGCTGAGGAGAACATTTTTTTAAGTCATTTAGACTGCATTTTTCAGACACTGGGGGATTTGGAACTCTGGAGGCTGGCAATAATAGAAAAATAATACTTCATCTGGTCTTCATTTTTTACTTAGTCCCATGTCCAGAAGAAAAAGGTTATATTTTCGAGAAGCATTTTTACTCTATGAAAAATATTTTCCCTTTAAGCCTCTCACTTTCTCTCTAGATGATAAATTAGAACATTTAACATGAATATCTAGAAATAAGTCAGGAAAACAAAGAGGAAGCAGAGGGCAATCAAGATCTACACTAGTGTTTCCTAAAGTATGACCCATGAGGTGCATCTGGACCTCCATGAGGCCCATCTTCACCTTAAGGATGGATTCTTTTGACTAATGTGAAAGTTAAACAGTTTCACAGAAGGCACCCATACTCCACTAAGCTGGTACCATACAGATCTTAAGGCAGCATCAAACATCCTGGGGAACTTAGTCAACCTAAGCACTTTTGCTTCATCCAGGAGATAGATTTCAGTAAAGTCTTTGGGTACATCAAAGACACTGTTCAAGAATTGTGACCAAACTTCTCTGGTAGCTCTTCATTTTTGTTTAATTCAGGCAGGAGTCAGCCTCCATGTCAAGGATACCTAATGCATTTAACATAATTATACCTCCTTTTAGCTATCAAGAAAAAATTAAAACATGTGGAGATGATATGCAAATATTTGTTTTTAAATGCGAAAGTTTAAGGGGAACTGATTATAGCATGGATATGAGGAAAGTAGTAGGGAATAGGGGCTTATGGAGAATAAGGAGAATATGACTGGGACAGGGAAAGACTGTGGTGACATGGTCAAAGCAAAGGCTGTATGTCAGACAGAGCAAAGAAGTGAGGGTAAGTTCAGGAGTAGCCATCCACTGCAGACAGCTCCACAGAGAATTATATCATCATAAAACATGAATTAAAGGTGATTTCTTCTAAATATCTGTCTCAATCATGTTGGAAGAAAACAAATTCTCACTTATTAATGCCCACATTTATGAGCACCAAAAGAAAGATAGTGAGGGAGAAAAGGGAAAGAAGGGAAGGAGGGAAGGAGGGAGGGAGAGAGGAAGGGAGAAAGAGAAAGGAAAGAAAGGAAGGAAGGAATAATGAAAGAAAGAAAGAAAGAAAGAAAGATAGAAAGAAAGAAATTAAGAAAGAAGAAAGGATCCAAGCAAGTTATGTGTACCCACACAGAGATCTATAGCAGGAATGGCTAAATGGATAAAAAGAAACAATCATACAAACCAAAAGAGACCGAACTCCAAGGTAAGGAGGGATTGGAAAAGGAATGAATTAACTTCATATTTTATTTTTCTACTTTTTATTTGTACCTTCAAGTTCACAAACATCTCATACTGCATTTATTTTTTCTGAGATTGGAAGTTGCAGCCCTAATTATGAGTTTTTGTATACCTTGATTGTTTTAAGGTATCCAGACTGCCTATTAATATGTAAAATACTGACATTAACTTTGGTTTCTCCAAGACCCCCTTTTTTTCCTCTCACAGCCAAACCTTAGTATGGAATAATCCTTCCATACACCATGAATATGTATTATTCTCATTGGTTAATAAAAAGTTGACAGGGTGGTAGGCAGACATAAATTATAGGTGGGACAGCCAGACACAGACAGAATGCTGAGAAGAAAAGGGGCAGAGTTAGGGAGAAACTAACCAGCTGCCAAGCAAACAGGATATATTGAAACTTAGGAAACAAGCCATGAGCCATGTGGCAAAGCATAAATAGAAACATGGATTAATTTAAATGTAAGAGTTAGCTCGCAACAAGCCTGAGCTATCAGCTGAGCATTTATAAATATGTGGTAATTTGGAAGCAGCTGCAGGAATGGGAAAATTACAAAATCTCTTACCTGTTAAATATTTTTTATATTTATTAGTTTTTCTTATTTTACATATCGATCCCAGTTCCCCCTCCCTTCCTCCCTCCCTCCAACCCTCCCATCCTTCCTCCCATCCTGTGTTCCTTCCTCCCTTCCTCCCTCCCTCCCATCCCCCACTCTCCACTCCACAGGGAGGGTAATGCCTTCCAGAAAGGATCATCAAAATCTTAAATATTTTTACATAAGTAATATGTGTCTCTATTCTCCATTGTTACCATCAGAACCTAGTTCATCTTCTATCTCATGTGGACTTCTATTGTTACTTGCACTCCATCTGCAAAGCTCTGAAGACTAACCTTCTAAATGACCTAAATGGCCAAGTTAGTCACCATCTTGTCACCCACAACTGTCAGCCCAATTCTACTACTATCAGGACTGAAGGCCCAACTGAACTCTCAAGGAATTCAGCAGAATGTCTCCATTTATCCCATGTGCCCCAAGTTCAGTCAATCAGGAGTAATCACAATGGCCTGATCATCAGGTTGGATGCCTGATCTTCAGTCTAACCACAGCTAACCTCTGTGTTAGTCTAGCCCCTCCACTCAGTTATTCAGTTCCCTTTCCTGTTTCTCCTCTGTGTGTCTGATAATACACACACACACACACATGCTCAATCAAGCAATCATAATTAAATTCAGTAGGTCAAAAGTTACAAGCAAGCCATTAAAATAGAATGGGGCTTGTTGGGGAAAAAAAGGATTTTCTCAAGAAGGGAGATAATATGGAAGAGTTATAGAAGTGAAAATGCCCAAAATTCAGTATATGCATATGTAAAATAATCAAAGAGTTAAAAACAAGTTAGTAACTCACAGAAATACTTCTTTTCTCTAAGTGTGCTATCCCCTCACTCCCAATTTCTAACCTTCTATTAGTGAGTCTTTCCAACCTAGCTTGTATCCCTTATATCCCCCTTCCTTCTTCAAAATCTTAGGCTTATCAATACATTTAGTTCTTCCCTAATTCCAGCCATGTTCTTATTTTTTCTGCACCTTTCTCTTCATTTTCACTCTTTTCTGTCTTAACCCCACTTAGTATGAATATTTTATAAGATGCTGTGAGAAGCCTGGTCTCAGATCTCCCTGAGGCTGCCCCATTGGGATGCCTGTTTGTAACCAACCTGTGCTGATGAGGCATTTCCAATTCAACTCCTTGTTCAGTAAAGAAACATGAAAGTGGAGACATGCCAGAGGCTTGATATCCTCTTTACACTGCTATAAATTGCCAGCTTTGCTCTTCTGGTTTCTAATCTTATTCATAGTTTTATTACATATATTAGAGTTAGAAAAGACATCTGAGGATACTCAGATTTTACTAAAATCCACTCTCCATTTCTGTAACATACTTGGGATAAATGTAGAAAATAATGAGAAAACATTATTCACATACTCTAAATCAACTCTAAGGGTAGTAAGACAACACAAATGTATACTCATTTCAGGGATAAAAATGCCTTTGTAATAATTAGTAATGTAACATTATCCTTGGAGATACCCTTTGGATTAGTATTCTGTAACAACATCACCTCCAGGAAATTCACAGAGCAAATACTATCAAATCAACCACTTTCCTGCTTCCAGCAGGGACCCCAAATGTGCAATAAGAACAGATTTAATAGGTCATCAAGACAGAAATGATGATTGGCTAGTGGATAAGAACATTCTATAAAGGTCCAATTTCCTTATTATAAATTTCATGAAGACTACTTTATCTGGATATTTATTTTAACATGAGTCCCTCTGCTTCTTTCATTCTTGCCCACCTGTGTTTTCTCTCTTCTGCCATGCCTGGTATTACATAGATATTTTTCTGAGCTTAGATTGTGTACTTACCATTATGAAAACAAGACTGTGTGTTTCAAATTAAACACCAACACTTAAAGGTCCATCAAAAATCTTTCCTTCACATTGAGACCAACTGTTTAAAACCCAAATTTTGGATCATCTTTGATTGCTTTGAAATCCTCTGTTTGATACACACATTCTGTACACATTTGCTCTAAGGTCCTCCTAGGTCATTACACACAATAATTGATGACGCTTTTATATTCTACAGACAGTGTGTGAAGTGACAAGAATGTCAACTCTCTGTATGTCATACCTTCAAACTGTCATGGTGCAGGAAAAAGCCCTCATTAGTTGTAGCCCCCAATCTTGAACTTCCAAGCAGTAAGAATTGTGTGTCAAAAAAATCTCTGTTCCTTATAAATTATCTGGCTTAGAGTATTGTAAAATGCAGAAAACACTTACACACCATCCCATTGGCTTAGGTTTCCTAGGTTATTGAATGAGTCTCTCAAGCCTCTTGTTCTCCCCACCTCCATTATACATTTTCCTGAACAATATTACACCCACAGTGATAAGGTAAAATTCCTGCCTCCCCCTCTTTCTGTTTCCCACTAGAAAAGAGATGGCTTCTAAGAGATTATTAAAAATTTAGCAAAATAAAATATAATAAAATAAAGCTGTCACATCAAGTTGAACAGGACAAACCAACAGAAGGAAAAGGAGCCCAAGACAAAGCACAAAGATCAAAGAACCAATAGTTCAAAAACTCAGGAATCCACTAAAAACACTAACCAGGAAGACATAATATACACACAGATGACCTGGTTCAGACACAGGCAGACCCTGTGCAAACTGCTTCCATCTCTGTGACTTCATATGACCTTTGCTCATGTTGGTTTAGAGGGCCTTGTTTTTTTAGGGTCCTCCATTTTGACTCTCACAGTCTTTCCAACTCCTCTTCCACAGGTTCCCTGAGCTCTGAGGGGAGGGATTTGAAGGAGACATCTCCTTTAGGACAGAATCTTCCAAAGTCTCTCACTCTCTGAATAATGTCTGACTTTGGGTCTCTGTATTTGTTCCCATCTGCTGCAGGAAGAAGCTTCTCAGATGATGGATGAGAAAGGTACTCAACTATGAGTATAGCGGAATGTCATTAGGAATCATTTCATCACTACATTTTTGTTTTCCTTTTTCTTTGGTTTTCTTTTTCTTTTCTTAGATGAGTAGTATTTGGTTTTACCCAAGGTCCCTGGGCTATCTACTCTCTGCTTCTCCATTACCCAAGCAGTATCAGGTATGAGTTCCATATTGTAGAATGGATGTTAAGCCAGGTATTGGTTGGTTACTTCTTTTTTATTATTATTATTTTTATTTTACATAACAATCCAGTTCCCTTTCCCTCTCTCCCTCTTTCCCTCTCTCCCTCTCTCCTTCTGTCCCTCTCTCCCTCTCTCTCTCTCTTTCCCTCTCTCCCACCCTCTGGTGTCCCCCAATAACCCTCCACTCCCACCCTCCTATTGCAGTTTAATAAGGATCAGGATAAACAAATAGGCTGAATAGATGTTTATTCAGGGAGAAATAACTTACAACCTAGACAGATGAACACCAGCAAGTTCCATGGGATGCTCTCTTCTCTCTGCATCCTGCCAGCAAGAGAGTGTTCCCCACCTCCTCCTCCAACCTTCTGCCACTGGCTCCACCCCCAATAGTCATGGTCAGTGCCACAGAAGCAGACAAAGTGAATATCCCACTACAATTTCCATTTTAGTCTAAAGAAAAGATTTAGGCTTGATACAAAACTACATACAAAACAGTGAATAACAAGTGTGTTCTAAGAAAAAGAAAATCAAGAACAAAAAGACCTACATATCACTTGATCATTTTTATGTTTTATGTTTTGTATTTTACCTGTCAACTCTCCAATGCCATTTTTAATATTTTGAACCTTTTTTAAGCATTTTATATTTTGTGTTTTATTATTTTTAATGTTTTGAATCCTTGTTACTAAGTCTCCTATAATTTGTACAAGTTTTTTTATTGTTTGTTTTAATCTCAAACCATTTCTTTAAGAATATCATGTTAATAATAAAACCCCTTGTTATTACAAAATAAATGTATATATTGGTCCAGTCATAATTTTCTTTTGCTAAAATTTCTTATATATATGAAGTAAAAGAATTCCTAAAGTCCTGCATTGTAAAATTATCTGCCATAGGTATGGAACAATTGCTATCAGATATTATATCAGCTTAAATTGCAAAGGATGTTACAATTATTTTAGGTGTAATTCTGCTGTCTGGAACTTTGATGTTTTTAGTTGTAGACCTCAGCTTGTGGTAGTTACACCTGGAGATGTACCACCAAATAGTGTCTAGCAGCAGAGGATCCTTCAAATCCTGGTTTTACACAGATATGTACCACCAAATAGTGTCCAGAAGTATACCATCAAATAGCTTCTGGTAGTAGAGTATCCTACTGATCCCAGTCCCTATAGAATAGCTCTTTAAAAATTAAGACAAGCAAATTTTTGTTAAATGAAGGAGTGAAACGAGCCTTGTACAAATTTCTGGGACCGCAGGGCTAACAGGGGGCCGCATGCAACTGGTGATGCCAGAGCGCAGGAATGCACAAACAAGGAAGGCCCAGAGTCCGGCCCCTGCTTGGAAACACAAGAGTGGGCCTGGGGCCACAGGGCTCTGTGCAAATGCAATGTGAGGGAATGGGCAGGAGATGAGCACTTATCTCAGGGCCACAGTAGATATAAAAGGAGGTGACGACAGACACAAATGTCTTACAAGATGCATTGTATCCACCTGGTTAGACAAGGCAACCACCTGTTAAAGGAAGGTTGTGGGGAGGGAATGGCGTCTACTGTCTCCGTGAAACCCAGGTCCTGTGAAATTCCTGATCCCACTTCTGACACCAGATATTGCGGTTTAATAAGGATCAGGATAAACAAATAGGCCAAATAGATGTTTATTCAGGGAGAAATAACTTACAACCTAGACAGATGAATACCAACAAGTTCCACCGGATTCTCTACTCCCCATGCTGACCAGCAAGAGAACGTTCCCTGCCTCCTCCTCCAACCTAGTTCCACCAGTCACTTCCTCCGCTATCTCCACCCCCCCCCAATAGGTGTGGTCAGTGCCACAGAAGCAGACCCCACACACTCCATATGTAGGGTGATGCCTTCCAGGAGGGGTCATGTAAGTTGTCAAGTCATTTGTAGTAGGGACTAAGCCTGCTCTCCTGCCTCTAGGTTAATGGAGTTTCCATCCATGGGGAATGTGTTCTCAAAGTCCTTTTGTGGACTAGGGACACAGCCTGGTTCCACTGTCCAAGGTCCCTTAAACTACCCAGGCTTTGTAACAGAGATCCATGTTCAGGGCTTCTGAGTCAGTCCAATGCTGGATTCCATGCTATCAGTCTGGGGGGCCCATTAGCTCCTCCTTATTCAGGTCAGCTGTTTCTGTGGCCTGATCTTGTCCTCCCTCTCTGCATCTGGATTCCAGTTCAGCTAAGTGTTTAGTTGTGGATGTCCACTTCTGTTTCCATGAGTAACTAGATTAGGTCTTTATGATGGTGGATAAATTAGTCGTTGTTCTCATTATCAGGGAAGGGAATTATGGTAGCCTTTCCATTGTTGCTCAAATTGCAAGTTTGGATCAGTCTTGTATGTCTCTGGACATTTCTCTAGATTCAGTTTTCTCTTCAAACCTATAATGGCTCCCTTTTTATGGTCTCTCTCTCTCTTTCTCTTTCTCTCTCTCTCTCTCTCTCTCTCTCTCTCTCTCTCTCTCTCATATATTCCTCCACTGGCTCAATCTTACTAGTCCCACATGCTTTCCTCTTCTCCCCTTCTCTTTCTCCTAGGTCCCTCATCACTCACTGACCCCCCAGCCCCACTCACAGTATTCTCAGGAGATCTTGTAGCTTCCCGCTTCTCTGAGGGACCTTATATGAATCTCTTAGAATACACCTAATATCCTAGTTTCTCTGGCAGTGTGAATTATAGGATGGTGATCCTTTGCTCTAGGTCTAAAATCTATATATGAGTGAGTACATACCACTCATAGATTGAGCCTAGTTAGGAATAGAAGATAGGAAAGAGAGAGACAGAGACAGAGAGAGAGAACATAAAAGAGGGAGCCAATATTGGTTTGAAGATAAAATTGAAAAAAGAATTTGTTAATGAACCTTCTGTTTCTATTGTGTGTAACAATTTGAGGAGTATTGGTATTAGATCTTCTTTGGATTTCTGATAGAATTCTTCACTGGAGTGTTTCTTTTTTGGGGGGGAAGGCTTGTGATGGTTGCTTCTATTTCATTAGTAGTTAAAGATCTATTTTGGTAAGTGATAGCTAACCAGATATTTGTCCATTTCCTTTGAATTTCCAAATTTTGTGGAGTACATGTTTTCAAAGTATGACCTGAAAATTGTCTGGAACTCCGGACATAACAATGTCCATTGTTATGTCCCCCTTTTCATTTCTGATTTTGTTAATTTGCATGTTCTCTCTCTGTTTTTTGGTTAGTTTGGATAAAGGTTTGTATATCTTGTTGATTTTCTCGAAAAACCGACTCTTTGTTGCATTGATTTTTTTTTTTTTTTTTTTTTTTTTTTTTTTTTTGTATTTCAACCCCCAAACTGATTATTTCCTAGTATATACTCCTCTGGAGTGAGTTTGCTTCTTTTTGTTCTAAGGCTTTCAGTTGTGCTGTTAATTCTATTATGTGACTATTCTCCATTTTTTTTTCATATGGGCACTTAGTGCAATGAACTTTCAAGGTATGCCTACCATAAGTTCGGGTATGTTGTGTCCTCATTCTCTTTGAATTTTAGGAAGTCCTTAATTTCTTTCTTTATTTCTTCTTTGACCCAGGCATGGTGCAGTTGCGCATTGTTCAGCTTCCATGAGTTTGTAGGGTTTCTGTGATTTGTGTTGTTGTTGAATTCCAACTTTAAAGCATGGTGGTCTGATAAGATACAGGGGACTATTCCAATTTTTTTGTATCTGTTGAGGTTTGTTATGCTGCCTAGTATGTTGTGGATTTTAGAGAAGGTTCCATGTGGAGCAGAGAAGGTCTATTCTTTTGTGTTTGGATGGAATGTTCTATAGATATCTGTTAAACCCAATTGAGACATAACTTCTATTAGTTCTTTTGTTTCTTTAAGTTTCTGGCTGGTGGTCCTGTCTAGTGGTAAGAGTGGGATGTTGAAGTTTCCCACTATGAGTGTATGAAGTTTTATGTGAGCTTTGAGTTTTAGTAGCGTTTCTTTTACAAATATGGGTGCCTTTGTATTTGGGGCATAGATGTTCAGAATTGAGATGTCGTGCTGATGGATTTCTCCTGTGATGAATACAAAATGACCGTCTTCAACTCTTTTGGTTGATTTTGGTTTGAAGTCTAACTTGTTAGATATTAGGATAGCCATACTGGCTTGCTTCTTGGGTCCATTTGATTGGAAGATCTTTTCCCAGCCCTTTACACTGAGATAATGTCTATCTTTGAAGCTTAGATGTGTTTCTTCTATGCAGCAAAGTTTGGATTCTGTCTTCATATCCATTCTGTTAGCCAGTGGGTTTTTTTTTTTTTTTTTTTTTTTTTTTTTTTGAGTTAGGACCATTAATGTTGAGGGAAAGTAATGACCATTGATTATTAATGCTTGTTTGTTTTAGAATTATTGTTGGTGGTGCTATTGTGAATATAATAACCTGGGCTGGCATCCGTGGACTCTTAGTACTTGTAGAACATCTATCCAGGACCTCCTGGCCTTGAGAATTTCCATGGAGGAATCAGGTGTAATTTTGATAGGTCTGCCTTTATATGTTACCTGGCCTTTTTCCTTCACTGCTCTTAATAATCTGTCTTGATTCTATGTTTCAGGTGTTTTGATTATTATGTGTCTAGGGGTCTTTTTTCTTTGGTCCAGTCTATTTGGTGGTCAGTATGCTTCTTGTACTTTCATGGATATGTCCTTCTTCAGATTGGGAAAGTTTCAATGATTTTGTTGAATTTGATTTCTGCACCTTTGAGCTGGATGTCTTTGACTTCTTCTATGCCTATTATTCTTACATTTAGCCTTTCCATGGTGTCCCACATTTCCTGGATGTTTTGTGTTAAGGATTTGTTGGATTTACGATATTCTTTGGTCGATTAGTCTATTTCCTCTAGTTTATCTTCTGCACTTGAGATTTTCTCTTCCATCTCTTGTATTTTGTTGGTTATGCTTGCATCTGTAGTTCCTGATTGTTTGCCCAGGTAGTCTTTTCCAGCATTCCATCAGTTTGTGTTTTCTTTATTGTCTCTATTGCAGTTTTCAAGTCTTCATCTGTTTCTTTCATCTGTTTAATTGTTTTTTCTTGGCTTTCCTTATTTTCTTTAAGGGATTTGTTCATTTCTTCCAGTTTTTGTTTGTTTTTTGTTCCATTCCTTTAAGGGATTTTCTCACATCATCTTTGAGAGCCTCTATCATTTTTATGAAGATATTTTTAAGTCGTTCTCTTCTGCTTCATCTGCTTTGAGGTGTTCATATCTAGTTGGTGTAGAGTCCATAGATTCTGGTGGTGTAATGCTTTTCATTCTATTGTTAGGTATTTCCTTGTATTGCCCTCTTCCCATCACTTCTTCCAGTGGGTGCAGGTGGGTCTCTCTCTCTCTCTCTCTCTCTCTCTCTCTCTCTCTCTCTCTCTCTATGCTATTCCCCCAGGTGGGTCATAAGTTTGATGTCTATAGCTGTGGGGTGTCTAAGCTCTCTAGGAGGTCTCTTCTCAGGCAGGATCCAGGAGATATGAGTCAAAGATCAGGCTCCTCCAGCAGAGGCCTGATGATGGGGGCAGGAACTCAGGATGTTCCTGTGGGGATAGGCGGATCTCTGGCCTGGGCCTAGAGCTCCTGCAGAGGACCAGTGGTGGGGGTCAGACATCAGGCAGGCGGGGACTCATGGTGGTCCCTCGTGGATAGGCAGGTCTAGTGTGCTCAGAGCAGCTCCAGAAAGTTCTCCAAAAGTAGCAGGATTGTTGGATCCGCCCTCTGTACCAGTGCTCAACCAGAGCACTGTGACAGTGGGCTAAGTAGGGCACAGGGTGGGGGAAGGGCCGGTTGGTTACTTCTAAAACCTTTGTATCACCAATGCCCTTGCATATCTTGAGAGCAGGCTAACATTATAGATTAAAGAGTTTGCAGCTGTCTTGGTGTCTACATTTCTCTTTTGATAGCATGCAGACTATCTTCCTGTACCTGGAATATATGGGGTGAAGGCTCTACATAGGCAACAACTCTACTTCTCCATATTTAGTGAGTTGTATAAGTGTTGTCTTCAGCAATTGGACTTTGCTGTCAGTTTGCAAGGAGCAACTTAAAGTCTTGGCAACAGCTTGAGTTGTTTGAGGATTCCCATGGGACCTCTGTGTCCAACAACTCTATTAGATGCAACCCAATCCTGGGACTGGAAGCTTCCTTTAGTGACAAGATATGGTCTGGACTCTGTCTCTCCTATTATTTGCAATTTAATTTAGATTGCCTTCATATATGTATATATTCTAGGAAGCTTTTTTATTAGGTTTCCATACTACCCCTCAAACTGCCCTTAATTTTAACTCTTTATTCCTATATGCTCCCTCATGCATCTCTTTTTCCCCTTCCCCACTTGAACCTCCCATTCCATTCCCACCCCATCCATCCATAATTATCTATTCTGTTTTCCTTTCCTAATGAGATCTATCTGTTCCCTCTGACCTCTTACTATATACCTAACCTCTGAGGGTCTACAGATTGTAGCTTGGTTACCCTTGACTTAACAGCTAATAATCACATGTAAGCGAATCCATACCATGTTTGTCTTTGGAAATCAGAATATCTCACTTAGGATTTTTTTCCAGTTCCATCCATTTGGCATGGACATTTCCATGGCTTTATAAATTTTTCATCTATTATTGTGCATATTAGTTTTCCCATGGTCTCACTCAGCTCTTGCCTATCTCCAGAGAAGACCAACCTACATATATCCCTTTTCACTTTCATACCAGACACTTCTACATCCTCTCTCACATCATCATAGCCCTCATTTGGTGTCTGTATCTAATTTCACATCCCAATATCTAACTCTATTCAACAACTAAATAAAACTTTCTTTGCTTTCATTTTAACCTCATTTGTGATTCTTTACTCACAACAGACAGAATAATAGCATCAAAGCTGACCTTGTCTTGATCTTTGGAACACGAGAATGTCTCCTTACATGGAAAAGAATTCTGCAGCTGTAATTGAGCGGATGACATTGAGTTGGGGAGATGACCTTGGATTTCCACAATGACTTGATCCGTATTTTAAAAAATTGCAGCACAGAGATTCTTTGGGCTCATCAAAACCAAACTAATGATAATCAAATTCTAAATACCAGGGAGAACAAGAGATATAATTAAGTAAAATAGTAATGTGAGTGTACGGTGAAGGAAACTACATGCTGTGAGTAGCACAAATGTAGAGACAAATTACATAGAAACTGAATATGTCCCTCACTGGAAATGATACCCATGTAAAGATCAGCACTGAGGGAAAATGCACTCTCATTTGTAGTGTTTTGTTTACTTGATCCCTAACCCCAAAATTCTAATCTATTATAATGTCCAAAAGATATCTATGAAAATTTGAAGTCCATATGCACCAAAGGTATTTGTAACCTAAGACAACCTTGTCTAGCCACACAAAAGCAAACTTACTGGAAAGTTCTGCTCCTTGCTCTACTTTGTCCCTGGCATCAGCCTCAATTATCTCGTGCATTTTTTTTTTATTATTATTGTTGTCAACTGCAGGCACCACATACCACAAATCCAAACTACAGCCTTCCCACCCTGGAGTTTGCCTCTGATCTGGGTTCTGTGTGTTTGGTACTCCTGTTTCATATGATAAACTGTCAGGGTTTCTCCCTGAGTATAAAGCCTAAGAGATGATAAAAATCAGCCAAGAAACACTTTATCTGTCCTGACCAGATGGGGGGAAGAAAGGCTTTGTCAATTTCCCTGGCAAGTTTAATCAGATGTCTTTGAGTGTGTTGAAGAGAATAAAGTCCGCTTAATAAACATGTCTTGCTTAAAAAAAAAAAAGAAGAAGAAGAAAAGAAAAGAAAAATACTCTTTGTAATAGCTCAATATTTGTAATATTTGTTTCCGTTTCTCCCCGCACTTTTTTTTTCCTTCGTGCCTTTGAAGGATTCCATTTGAAACAGGATGGCTGAACTTTCCCTGCACAGCATGCACACACAGATGAAAAGAAAAGCTGCTATTGTGAGCAACTCTTCTTTTTGGCCTATGAGATAAGGCTCTGCAGAAAGCTGCCACGCTGCCCTGAAACTTAAGAAGACATGCAGCCTAGAAGCTCCCAGCACTAGGCTTTCAGACATGCTCTTATATCATTTATATTAAGCCTCAAAAATGTAAAAAGGATCTTCCTTATATGGGAGGAAATAAGGGGGCCAGACACTGTGAACAAACAGCATGAAAGTAAATAGACACGGCCTTCTTCTAAGAGAACTCTGACAAGTGGAGATTTTTAAGCCCAGAAAATGATCATGTGTATAGTTTGTTTTCATCGTCTTTCAAAAACTATCACTCCAATTCTTTTAAAAGAACATCACTGCAACTTTCTTGAAAGTTATATGTATCGTGGGCTGAGACTGATTCCCTTCAGTCATTCAAAAACTTATGAGGCCTTCCAAACTGAAAGCTATCTTGATATTCACAGGAATTTATCCACAGACACTAGCTTCCATCTGAGTTGACTGCCTGTGAGTGATATATGCCACAATGGAACTTCTGAACATTGTTAATCAAGTATTGCTTGGGCCAGTGAGATAGCCCAGTGGGTAGAAATAGACCTGATAATATAAGTTCAATCATCATGGTAGAAGGAGAGAAGCAATTTAGCAAGTTCAGCTTTGACCTCCACACGTGTGCCATGACCCCTGGTCTCCACCTACATGCATATGCACTTACACACACACACACACACACACACACACACACACACACACACACTAAATAAAGAAATGTAATTTCAATTTCAAGCATTCTTGCAAAGATGATGTTACCGTCTCAAGTGGATGACTAGGTATCAGACAATGTAGAAGAACCTGAGATAATCCTCATGGTACCTGCAATCCTAACTGGTTCTCTGACTAAACTCTTTCATACCCAAGTCCACTATGTGTAAAACAGAAACAACACCAGTAAATTTAATATTTTTAAAACATCAAGCAAACGGCCTGGTGTGCATTTGCTTTCTCTGAATACAAACTGAATGTTTGTGATATGTTCATCCTCAACATTCTTCTGTAGTCCTCAAAGATTCTTTTTACTCAAGTGTCTGAAATAATTTCCAAGTAACTCAACTCAAATGATCTGAATAATTCATTTTCCCACTTTTTCTTTGATTTATATAATACCTTTTGACATATTTTATATCAATTCACAAATCATATTCTAAAACAACATTCCTTGGGACATGACAAATTTATGAGACACTAATCCTGAGCCAAAGTGACTCACACATAGACAACTTCAAATTAATCGACCCTGCCTGTCTTTTTAGAGTATATTTAAAAATCTTGCATAGGAAAATTGAAGCTGATGATCACTTGCATTCATAAAAAACCAACTACTAGAAAGTATCACATTGGTTCATGCACACTAATTTATACATGTGAGTAGATTTGTACTACACAGCACAGAATCCTGTGACACTGATAATGCACTAATGATCTTGATATCTGACCTCACATTACCTTCCTTGTCTTTCTTCATTTTTTAATGCTCTGAGAGCAGATTTCCTTCCCCTCACTTTCCCTTAGAACAGAGGTATAATGAGACATGGTAGTTTGCCATGAGCCTTATGTAAGTTTAGATGGGGAATTTCAAGAAACTTTTCTGATAAAAACTACTGTTTAGAATCTTCTCTCATTTCTGTCTTGAGCATGGAATGATGCCCTAGAGTGATCATGTGACTTATAGTCATGAAGTACCAGGAAATCACACTAAGTAGACACAAAAGAGGGGTAGGAACTTGGATCTGGAGGTCTTCCTAGTAGCAGAACTTAGTTCTTTTCCTGTTCTCTAGAACTCCATCCATATATCTTGTTACTTGCATGAACTGATTTGTTTCCTACAGCCAAATCCCTAAGAAAATGGAAATAATGCCAGACTCAAGACTATATCTAGCTACTCTGATAAGAGGTAAACTACCTCATACTAACCTTGTTATTCATTTACTTCTGAGGCCTTTCATGTAAGATTAGTGACCAGAGACACCACCTTGTCAATTAATTAATTGTATCTCTAAAAAACATCACTTTCTAGATGTTTTCTAACTCCTTTAGACAACATTGAAAGGAGCCATCATGGAGGTGCTGGAGAAATAGCTCAGCAGTTAAGAGCACTAGCTGCTCTTCCAGAAGTCCTGAGTTTGATTCCCAGAAATCATGTGGTGGCTGACAGCCATCTAGAGTGGGATCTAATGTCCTCTTCCAGCATAAAAGAATACATGCAGACAGAGCATTCATATGTATAAGATAGATATGTAAATAAGAAAAGAAAAGAGCCATCATAAAACATTCTGTGCTGGTCAACTGTTTGATTCACAGTTTCAGAGTATTCAACTCATGATCATTAGGGTTTATTACTGCTGGGTCCTTGACAAGGCAATGTATCACAATGGTGGCACATGGTATGAGAAGCTTCTCTCCCCATGGCAGCTGAGAAACAAACTCAAAGAAAAAAGGACAGAATCCTAAATCCATTTCAAGGACACAATTTAATTAACCTTATTTCATTACATTAGACCTCACCTCATTATCTCTCAAGAATACCTCTCTAGAGACCAAGCTTTCAGAAGACATTCACATTCTAAAGCTGTTATACTATCCAGTCATTTAGCTCTCAATCTATTTTTCTTCATATCATTCATCAATACTTACAGAAGTACAGTTTTATTTGTTTATATCCCTTTCATGTATATGTCTTGTCATATACAGCTATAGCTATACTATCCGGTTTATTAAATAGCTGTAAATACATATGCAAAAGTTATTTACTGACATGAAGAAAGTAATTTCTTCTCAAGTTCACATATACTCATTGAAGTGTAGGATTCATAATCCTCCCATTCTTTTCAAATCTGTCCTAAGATGCCTTTATATCCTAGTATAAAAAAAAATAGATGTCAGCAGATTTGTCTTAGGGAATTCAATTCTGCAGAACCAGGGTACATCATTCATAATTTAATCCAGTTAGAAAACAATCTATTCTAGGTACGTCAAAGGGTAATTTAGTAACAGATATTGTTTGTGTGAATGTGGAAGAAGAAAATGAGAAACTAACCAGTAATGGAATAGTCCAGATGTTACTAAAATCTCATGCCTTCGTGCTGTCACAAGAAACCATGTGCAAGGCCATGAATCAGTGACTATTAAGGGCAACGAAGCTACTTTTGACATAGTATTGATGACTGCAGATTCTCATATCAGAAACGGGGACATAGAAGGCTTCTGTGACAACTCCTATTCCCCTACCCCCAAAAAAGGTAACAGCCCAAACTTTTAAAAATCGTGAGAAAAATGCTGAAGTGTAGCTCCCCACAAGTGATGGATGCTGGCATGGGTGTTAGTAGGGGAAAACTCAGTTTTCTTTAATGAGCTAGCCTCTGGGAGTTTGACCATTCTCCAGTGAGTATATGACCAACACAAATTGTACTTGCTGTTTGTTTGTTTTTGCCTCCTCCTTCCCCTCTTCCTCCTCTTCCTCCTCCTTCTTCTTTTTCTTCCTTCTTCTTCTGATCCTCTTCCTCCTCCTCCTTCTTCTGGGGGAAGTTACATAGTTGGGGGAAGACTTGGGACAACTGCACTCTGGGTTCATGATGTGAAGTTCCCAAATAATAAAAATATTGTTAAAAATAGTACATGTCTTTAGCGCCTTAGGCATACAAGGGGAACAAAGGGAGACAATGCTCCCAGACACCAAGAGTGTATAAAATTCAGGTAGCCTTCATATTGGGTGACTACAAGTCAATCTCTGAGGCTGCTCAGAGAAGAGACAAGGGAGAGAAAACTCCCTGTCCAAGTGCCCCAGAAGTTCCACGGCAAAGGCTCCAGTAACAGTCATCTGTGACTTCAGAGCAAGGCAGATACTAGAAGTTGAATCTGAGAACAAACCAGGTAAAGAAGCTGTAGGGCAGGAAAAGGGTATCATTTAGGTTATCACAAACATGAAAGGTGCTAGGGGAGGAGGGCCTTGAGGGTGAACACAAAGGGAAGGAAGAATGAAGAATGCATGGAAGAAAACTTCTCACCACCCATGTGATGCAAAATCAGCAACTATGAAAAGTATTGGTTTAACATTTTTTAGATATAAATGACACTCTCGTGAATCCAGTGTTTTACATGGTAATGAAATAAACTCAAAAATGCTCTTAGGCACAGGTGGGAGGGCACCCTGCATGTTAGTCAGTCCCTGTAAAGTTCCACTGTCAGCCACCTGCAAACACTACCTTTGCCAGGGAAAGAATGGCTTTATTGAGGAGTATAGACTAGAAGTGGGATTAAAAAGAAAAAGAACAGCTTTCTTAGGATCTTGATACTACAAAATAACCATGGTCAAGAATAGTATGAGGTAAGAAATGCTAAACAAGGAGAATAAATAGGATCATAATTTTTTTAATTGCTTTTCTTTTGAACTTGGCAAAAAAGATCCCCTACTTTCATCTATTTGATAAAAATAAATACTAAACTGCTAAAGAAGTAAATATGATCCATGAGAAATTATTTTACATTCAAGCCTTACTTTCTTCTTAGAAAGATATTTGCAATTCATATGAAGTAAAAGAAAAAGTAAATTACTTTAGGGGATAAACATGCTTCAACAAGATCGACACAGAACTTGTGATTATAAAGGTATACAAAATAAAGGCTATAGGACCATTTATAACATGTTCAATTCTTTAGAAAAATAATTAATATCTTTTTTCTAGCTTAAAAAGGAATGATCAATCAAAAGATTAGAAAAGTTAAAATGTATGGGCCACTTCTTTTCTTCTGTGACACACCAGACAGAAACAACCTAAATGAAGATTATTTTTCTTTTTGTCTCACTGTTTTAGAGGATTCAGTCCATGGTCACTTGGTCCCAGGAAACTGGACAGAACATCAAGATGGTAGAAGTATATAGTTGAGTTGCTTGCCTTATAGAAAACTAGCATCAGGCATAGAGATATAACAAAAGATCAGAAGAGATATAGCCCTGAAGACACATCCCTAGTGAACCATTTCATCCAGCAATGCCACACCTCCTAATGTTAGTACAGCCTCCAAAAAGAAGCCAACAGCTGGGAAGTAAGCATTCAGCACAGGAGCCTACAGAGGACATTTTCTTTTCAAATTATAACAAAGGGCCTTTAGCTACAGCTGTCTTCAGTTACTTGAATGAAAGATGGAACTGAATGTGACAGGAAGTAAAAATTCCAAATACCAGTGAACATTACACAATATTGTTACTACTGTTGCTGTAATTGTCTGTGACTTGTTTGCAAGAAATGGTCAGCTTTTTTTTGTTAAGTGTTCTTATTTAAAGTCAAGTTTGGGAGGGGGAGGTAAATAGATTACAAATGTCTTCCATTCCTTTTTGCAAAGAATTACTCACTTATACAAAGTAATTAATTATCTGAATTGATTTCAGAAGTAGAAAAACACTTTACTTGGTTTTTTTTTTAATCATTAAATGTGTTCATTTTGGGGGGCAGAGATGGCTTATCAGTTAAGAGAACTGACTAGCAAAGGACTGGACAGAAGTTTGGATCCCAGCATGCACATAGCAGTTCACAATTGTTTATAACTCTACTTTCCAGGGTTGTGATAATCTCTTCTGGACTCTGGGTGCACTGCATGCATATGGTGCACAAACATACATATAGGAAAAGCACTCACACACATAAAATAGAAACTAGCAAAAATCTAAAAATTTTGTTCATTTTAAGCCTACACTGAGTTTGCTTACCAAACACAAATGTTGTTTCACAACAATTTTGAGTAAATGATCCAATGGCTTTAAAACACAGTTAAGGCCTATCTCTGCGGGTCCACTTGGAGTTCCTGCAGGCAAGATCCTTGACCCCCAAATCCGGGCCCCTGCCAAAGAATGAGGTCTCAGCTGGAGAGCACCAGTTTCCAGTGAGATCCCACTACCCTGCAAAACCTTCTGAAGTTCCAGCCCAGCCCTCGTCCTCTTCTGCCAGCTATTGGCCAGAGGTGAGTCTGGGCCCAATCGGGGCTGCCTGTCCCCTTCAACCTCTTTTCCCCCTCCCCCGCCTGAACTCCCTGGATTGGCCCCTGATCCTGCTGCTCCTGTCTCCAGTCCCCTTTGAGAGCACCCTTGGAGCTCTGATACACCCCCACCCATCCCAACCTCCAGCCTACCCCCCCTACCCTGTGCCCTACCCCACCTACAGTCCTGCCTCTCTGGTTGAGCACTGGGACACAGGGTGGAGCCAACAGTCCACCCTACTTCGGAGACCTCTCAGAGCAACTCCGAACAAAGGAGACCTGACTATCCACTTGGGACCACCTGTAATTTCCACCGGCTTGGTCCCTGACCCCGCCTCCAGTCCTCTGCTGGAGTCCCAGGCCCCTCCCAGAGATCCGCCTATCTCTGCGGGTCCACTTGGAGTTCCTGCAGGCAAGATCCTTGACCCCCAAATCCGGGCCCCTGCCAAAGAACTAGGTCTCAGCTGGAGAGCGCCAGTTTCCAGTGAGATCCCACTACCCTGCAAAACCTTCTGAAGTTCCAGTCCAGCCCTCGTCCTCTTCTGCCAGCTATTGGCCAGAGAGAAGCCTCCTAGAGAGCTTGGACCACACAGAGATACAGACATTGAATATTTGATCCACATAAGCCCATCTGGGAAGGACGATAGAGAGAGGGAAGAGACACCACCAACACCTACAGGAAGAAACTATGGGAAGAAGGCAATACAAGAGAACACCTAACAACAGAAAGACAAACATGACACCACCAGAATCTAGGGAATCTACACCAACTAGAATGGAACACAACAACAAAGCAGAGGAAGCAGAAGGGTACGACTTAAAAATCACCATCATAAAAATGATAGAGGCCCTCAAAGAAGATATGAGAAAATCCCTTAAAGAAATGGAGGAAAAACAAACAAAAAAGTGGAAGAAATGAACAAATTCCTTAAGGAAAGTACAGAAAGCCAAGAAAAAACAATTAACCAGGTGAAGGAAACGGTTCAAGATTTGAAAAACGAAAAAAAAAAAAAAAAAGGAAAAAAAAAAGGAGGGGAGGGGGAAAATTAAGAAGGGGGGAAAAAAAAAGAGGGGCCGGGGGCAGCAAAAATAATAAAAATAAAGAAGAAGAAGAGGAGATTTTGGGAGAAGAAGAAAAAAAAGAAAAAAATATATTTTCAAAAAAAAAAAAAAAAATAAAAAAAACATAAATATAAAATATAATGTATATGTGGGGGGGGGTGAAAAGGGGGGGCAAAAATAAAAAGGGTTGGGGGGGGGGGGGGGGGGGGGGGCCGGGGGGGGGGTGCTGAAAACATATTCAACAAAATCATCGAGGAAAACTTTCCAAATCTGAAGAAGGACATGCCCATGAAAGTACAAGAAGCATACCGAACCCCAAATAGGCTGGACCAAAGAAAAAAGACCCCTCGACATACAATAATCAAAACACCTAGCATACAGAATAAAGAAAGAATATTAAGAGCAGCGAAGGAAAAAGGACAGGTAACATATAAAGGCAGACCTATCAAAATTACACCTGACTTCTCCATGGAAACCCTCAAGGCCAGACGGTCCTGGATAGATGTTCTAAAAGTATTAAGAGAACACGGATGCCAGCCTAGGCTACTATATCCAGCAAAACTGTCAGTCAATATAGATGGAGAGAACAAGATATTCAATGACAAAACCAGATTTTCCCAATATGTATCTACAAATCCAGCCCTACAGAAAGTATTGGAAGGAAAATTCCAACCCAAGGAAGGTAACTACGCCCACAAAAATGTAGGCAACAGATAATCCAACTACACCAGAAACCTAGGGTGAAGCAGAACAAATATATTCACAATACCACTGCCAACAACAAACCTAAATCAAACAACCATCAACAATCAATGGTCCTTACTCACCCTCAACATTAATGGTCTTAACTCACCTATAAAAAGACACAGATTAACAGAATGGATACGAAGACAGAATCCATCCTTCTGCTGCATACAAGAAACACATCTTAGCTCCAAAGATAGACATTACCTCAGGGTAAAGGGTTGGGAAAAGATTTTCCAATCAAATGGAAATAAGAAGCAAGCAGGCGTAGCTATCCTAATATCTAACAAGTTAGACTTCAAACCAAAACTAGTCAAAAGAGATGAAGATGGTCATTTCATATTCATCTCAGGAGAAATCCATCAACACAAAGTCTCAATTCTGAACATCTATGCCCCTAATACAAAGCCACCCACATTCGTAAAAGAAACACTACTAAAACTCAAAGCTCATATAAAACCTCACACACTTATAGTGGGAGACTTCAATACACCACTCTCAACACTAGACAGGACCACAAATCAGAAACTCAACAAAGAAACAAAAGAATTAACAGAAGTTATGTCTCAACTGGGGCTAACAGACATCTATAGAACATTCCATCCAAAGACAAAAGAATATACCTTCTTCTCTGCTCCACATGGAACCTTCTCTAAAATCGACCACATACTAGGAGACATAACAAACCTCAACAGATACAAGAGAATAGAAATAGTCCCCTGTATCTTATCGGACCACCATGCTTTAAAATTGGAATTCAACAACAATACAAATAGCAGAAAACCTGCAAACTCATGGAAACTTAACAATGTGCAATTGCACCACTCCTGGGTCAAAGAAGAAATAAAGAAAGAAATTAAAGACTTTCTAATATTCAACGAGAATGAGGATACAACATACCCGAACTTATGGGACACCTTGAAAGCAGTGCTACGAGGGAAGTTCATTGCACTAAGTGCCCATATGAAGAAAACAGAGGATAGTCACATAAATGAATTAACAGCGCAACTGAAAACCTTAGAACAGAGAGAAGTGAATTCACCCCGCAGGAGCAGACGCCAGGAAATAATCAACTTGAGGGCTGAAATCAACAAAATAGAAACCAGGAAAACAATACAAAAAATCAATGCAACAAAGAGTTGGTTTTTTGAGAAAATCAACAAGATTGATAAACCTTTATCCAAATTAACGAAAAAGCACAGAGAGAACATGCAAATTAACAAAATCAGAAACGAAATGGGGAACATAACAACAGACACAGAGGAAATCCAGACAATTTTCAGGTCATACTTCGAAAATCTGTATTCCACAAAAATTGAAAATTCAAAGGAAATGGACAAGTTTCTGGATAACTATCACTTACCAAAATTAAATCAAGAACAGACAAACAACTTAAATAGACCTATAACCCGAAATGAAATAGAAGCAGTCATCGAAAGCCTTCCAACGAAAAAAAGTCCAGGGCCAGATGGATTCAGTGCAGAATTCTACCAGACATTCAAGGAAGAACTAATACCACTACTCCTCAAACTGTTCCACAAGATAGAAACAGAAGGTTTATTGCCAATCTCTTTTTATGAGGCCACAATAACTTTGGTACCCAAACCTCACAAAGACACAACTAAGAAAGAAAACTACAGACCAATATCCCTGATGAACATCGATGCAAAAATACTCAATAAAATAATGGCAAACCGAATTCAAAAATACATCAGAGAAATCATCCACCATGATCAAGTAGGCTTCATACCTGGATTGCAGGGATGGTTTAACATACGAAAATCTATCAACGTGATCCACCATATAAACAAACTGAAAAAGAAAAACCATATGATTATCTCCCTAGATGCAGAAAAAGCCTTCGATAAAATTCAACACCCTTTCATGATAAAGGTATTAGAGAGGTCAGCGATAACAGGAACATACCTAAACATAATAAGAGCAATATACAGCAAACCAACTGCCAACATCAAACTGAATGGAGAGAAACTTAAGCCAACTCCTCTAAAATCAGGAACAAGACAAGGCTGTCCTCTCTCTCCATATCTCTTCAATATCGTACTAGAAGTTCTAGCTAATGCTATAAGACAACAAAAGGAGATCAAGGGCATCCAAATTGGAAAGGAAGAAGTCAAACTGTCTCTATTTGCAGATGATATGATAGTTTACATAAGCGACCCAATAAACTCTACCAGGGAACTCCTACAGCTGATAAACACCTTCAGCAAACTAGCAGGATACAAGATAAACTCAAAAAAATCAGCAGCCCTATTTTTTTCAGACGACAAAGAGGCAGAGAAAGAAATCAGAGAAACATCACCCTTTACAATAGCCACAAGCAACATAAAGTATCTTGGTGTAACGCTTACCAAACAAGTAAAAGATCTATATGATAAGAACTTTGTGACTCTAAAGAAAGAAAATAAAGAAGATACCAGAAAATGGAAAGACCTCCCATGCTCTTGGATAGGTAGGATAAACATAGTAAAAATAGCAATCTTACCAAAAGCCATCTACAGATTCAATGCAATCCCCATTAAAATCCCACCACAATTCTTCACCGACCTTGAAAGGATAATAATCAACTTTATATGGAAAAACAAAAGACCCAGGATAGCCAAAACAACCCTATAAAATAAAAGAACATCAGGAGGCATCACCATTCCTGACTTTAAGCTCTACTACAGAGCTATAGTTCTGAAAACAGCCTGGTATTGGCATAAAAATAGACAGGTAGACCAATGGAATCGAATTGAAAATCCTGATATTAATCCACGCACCTATGAACACCTGATTTTTGACAAAACAGCTAAAATTATACAATGGAGCAAAGACAGCATCTTCAACAAATGGTGCTGGCACAATTGGATGAGGGTGTGTAGAAGACTGCAGATAGACCCATGTCTGTCGCCATGCACAAAACTCAAGTCCAAATGGATCAAAGACCTCAACATCAATCCAGCCACATTGAACCTCTTAGAAGAGAAAGTAGGAGGTACCCTTGAACAAATTGGTATAGGAGACCGCTTCTTGAACATAACTCCAGGGGCACAGACACTGAAAGAAACAATTAATAAATGGGACCTCTTCAAACTTAGAAGCTTCTGTAAGGTAAAGGACACAGTTGACAAGACCAAAAGGCAGCCCACTGACTGGGAAAAGATTTTCACCAATCCTATATCTGACAAAGGGCTGATCTCCAAAATATACAAAGAACTCAAGAAACTAGTCAACAAAACACCAAATAACCCTATTAAAAAATGGGGTACAGAACTGAAGAAAGAATTCTCAATGGAGGAAATCAAAAAGGCTGAAAGACACTTAAGAAAATGCTCCACATCCTTAGCTATCAGGGAAATGCAAATCAAAACAACTTTGAGATACCATCTTACCCCTGCCAGAATGGCTAAAATTAGAAACACCAGTGATGACTTATGTTGGAGAGGATGTGGAGAAAGTGGAACACTCCTCCACTGCTGGTGGGAGTGCAAACTCATACAGCCACTTTGGAGATCAGTATGGCGGTTCCTCAGGAAAATGGGAATTAGTTTACCACAGGACCCGGCAATCCCCCTCTTAGGCATATACCCAAAGGATTCACATCAATGCAACAAAGACATCTGTTCAACTATGTTCATAGCAGCACTATTTGTAATAGCAAGAACCTGGAAGCAACCTAGGTGCCCTTCAATTGAAGAATGGTTAATGAAGATGTGGCACATCTACACAATGGAATACTACTCTGCAGAAAAAAATAATGGTATCTTGAAATTCGCAGGCAAGTGGATGGCACTTGAAGAAACCATCCTGAATGAGGTAACCCAGTCACAAAAAGAGGAACACAGTATGTACTCACTCATATATGGATTTTAGACCTAGATCAAATGATCACCAGCCTATAATTCACATCACCAGAGGAACTAGGATACAAGTTGTATTCTAAGAGATTCATATAAAGTCCCTCACAGAACTGGGAAGGGACAAGTCCCCCAGACCTCAGGTATAGTGGGGGAGGACAGCTAATGGAGAGAGAAGTAGGAGAAAATGAGAGGGAGGAGAGGGAAGGCATGTGCGACCAGGAGGATTGAGCCTGGTTAGGAATGGAAAATAGGAAAGAGAGAGAGAGACAGAGACACAGAGAGAGAACATAAAAGAGGGAGCCAATATTGGTTTGAAGATAAAGTTGAACACAAAGAAAGGTCGAGGGAACTACAAGACTGCTCCCAACTAACAATCTCAGCTTCCGTGGAAAGGCTATCATAAATGCCCTTCCCGGAGAGTGAGATCAACAACTAACTTCTCCATGGAGTCCTCAACTAATGCCTGTTGAAAACAGGAGCAAACACCCATACATAAACACTGAGTCAAACTAGAACCCAGAAGCAGATGGAGAGGACAAGACCATGCGGTAGAAGTACATAGAGACAGCTTACCTGAACAAGGAGGAGCTAAGGGCCACTAGACTGATAGCTGGGAAGCCAACAGGGGTCTGACTCGGACCCCCCCTGAATATGGGTCTCAGCCAGAAGGTCTGAGCAGCCTAAGAGACCTCAGACAGTGGAGCCAGGATGTATCCCTGGTGCACAAAAGGACTTTGCAAACATATCCCCCATGGAGGGATAACTGCCTTATTCTAGAGATAGGAGAGAAGCCCTAGTCCCTACTTCACAGGAACTGTCAGATCTACATGACCCCAACTGGATGGCATTCCCCTACATATTGTATTGTGGTGGGGGGTTGGGAGGGGAGGGTGTTTAGAGTGCATGGGAGATGGTAGAGAGGGCAAAAGTGAGGGAAGGAGGGAGGGAGGGCTTGGGGGGGAGGGAGGGAGGGAGGGAGAGGGAACTGGGATCGACATGTAAAATAATAAAAAAAAAAAAAAAAAAAAAAAAAAAACGCTTTGACTCCAAAATTTAAGTTGAAGAACAAGTAACTGGGGAAAAGTATTTCTATTTTTGTTTCCACAGAAAATGAAAAGATGTGGATTCCTTCCAGACTAATGTGGTTTGATCACACCAGACCACCTGAAACAGAGTACAAGCTGATCCTACATTCCAAACAGCTGGACAAAACAGCCCTACAGACTACAGCTAGGATATCTGAATCTTCTTCGAATCCCCAAGACAGCGCCCCTTACCAGCAGGAAGTAGTTTGGAAAGAACGACGCCCAAATTCCCAAATATTGTGTATAAATGTTTGTTTTCATTTAATTGGACTTTGTTATATAAAATTAAATAAAAAATACTCTATATGCATAAAAAAAAATAAAACACAGTTAAATAATCTTGAAGAATGTGTAAGTATCTTTAAATATCATAAATGAACTGACTTATACAATTACCTTTATAAAAATTAGCCTTGTCAAGTTATCAAGGAAGATCCTTGATTCTTTTCTTTGTTGGCCTAAACACTGTGTAAATTTCCTTTAAGATAGGGCATGCCCTTAAAAAATAATAAATCATTTCAAAAACTGAAGAAAGTAGAGGTTACTTACTTCAACCAAATAATTATTATTCAAACACAATATTTAAAATTACTAGACCTTTGATCTATGGAGATTATTTTGTGCATTCTGTACTAACAAATACTTAGGCGGCACAAGTATGCTCATATGGAAAGAAGATGAGATCTGGTTTCAGTCCGGAAGGAAATGAAATATCAGTCATGTGAGTAAAGAACTTTGCTGTTTATCATTTTTATTATGTCCATGTTTACAGTATTTTAAGGAACAAGTAAATAAGAAAGTATATATTGAGCTATAAATGATGATGGTACTGTTATTAACAGAGCACTACAAATCAAGCTGTAAGATTTACAATTATAGATAAATGATGATTCCAGAAGGAGGAAAAAGTCAATTAGATTCCCTTTTCTGCTTCCCTGCTATCCACCTGTACTTTCTCAGAGAGAAAGGTAGCTACTCATAGAAGCAGTGGAGAAGCAGGCCCTAACTGTTAGTTTATAAGTTAGCAGAGAAGGTTAATCATGATTTAGAAACAACCAGTTTTCTCCCCAATTTCCTGCCTGGATATAAGCCCCCTTCCATGTTTCTCCTTGTGTGTTGAAAGGTTAACCCAACTAGTTAGCACAGTTACTTGAAAAACTGGCAGGAAAGCCAACCTATCAGATAACATCATAAATGATGAAAACTACATGATCTATGTAGAAAAATATGTTGCATCACTTATTGCAATAGCAACATGGCACCCTTGTGCAAAGCTGCCTAGCTGCTCTCCAGTTCTTCTCAGGCACTGTAGCTCCCATTCCTCAACTCCAGAAGCCTCTTAATGTTATGCTCCCTCCCAACTACTCTTACCCTTCTTTCACCAAATTGACATGTAATACCTACAGCTTGCATCATGCTAGGGAAGAAACAGTCAAGCCGGCAGTCATGCTTACCTACTTGATAGCTCATTGATGTTTCTATATTGCCAGTCTCCAACTTGCTTAGTAAATACCCCGTCTTTCATCATTCAGTTTAATGCTTATAAGCGTTACATGAACACCTGGCTAGAGTATGGATGACTAACATCCACTTATGCCTATTCATTTATTTAATGAATTGATGCATGTCTCAGGCATCAACTCATAATGTGCCAGAAGACAAAACAAGGATAGCATCATGGCTATCTAACACACCTTGTAGGTATAAGAGAAGTACAATAAAAATTTATAGATTTAAGGAAGCCTAAAATGTTTGGACTCTGTTTTCTTCACATGAAATTTTTGTCTGAAATAGGAATGTATATCACCTTTTCCATTAAGTAATAAAACTATTCACTTTTAAGCAACAGTAACTTTGTATTTTAAGTGATCTTAATGTTGCAATGAGCTTCTTGGTGCCCTCAGATGAGAGAGAACTCAGTCAGACAATTATATCTTCCTTGTGTTGTTATGATTTAGCATTCAGTTTTTGTATTATTGAATATTTTACTTGAATTTGTTGGATTGGATTCCTGCTATTTCATTATGCAAAAAAGTATAAAACTTTAGTAGCTATGACTATGTGGGAGTTCAAAACTCTATTAGTTAAATACTCAAATACATCAAGCTGCATTTATTAATTTATCAGTGTTAGCATATCTTCACTACAGTAGTCTCACTTATAAAGAAAAAATTCAGATATATTTCACATATAAAAAGTGAATATAATAAGTTAAATGTATAAATGCTGTGATTCTTGGGTTCCCCTAAACATCCCAGTAACATGCACAAGTGTTATAAGTGATCTTATGTTAACCAATTTAAAATGATGTCTAATTTAATTGTGCAATTGCACATTTAATTTGGAAACTTGAGTCTAATCCTTTGGATACTCTGTGTCAGATTCTCTTAAATACTACAATTACTCAAAATGTGAAGTATAAGCATATTGATGGTATGGTAAGATCCCAGTTCCCTCTCCATCCCTCCTTTCCATGCCCCCCAACCTCCCTTCCATCCCATTCCCCCATCCAACTCCACAGGGAGTGTGATGCCTTCCAGGAGGGATCAACAATATCTGTCAAGTCATTCCGATTAGGGACCAGGCCATCTCTCCTGCCTCCAGGCTAAGAGAGTATGCCCCCCATTGGGAATGTGCTTCCAAAATCCATTGGTGCACCAGGGATACATCCTGATTCAACTGTCAGAAGTCCCTTAGACTACCCAGGCCTTCTCACTAAGACACACGTTCAGGGGGTCAGAGTCAGTCCATTTCTGATATCCACTATCAGTCTGGGGGTCCATGAGCACCCCCTTGTTCAGGTAAGCCATCTATGTAGCATGGTCTTGACCCATTTCTTCTCACTCCTCCCTCTCAGCAACTGGATTCCAGAAGTTTGGCTCAGTATTGAGCTATGAGTGTCTGCTTCTATTTCAATCAGCTACTAGCTGAGGCCTCTATGATGGTGGATAAGTTAGTAGTCAATCTCATTATCAGGCAAGGGCAATGATGGTAGCCTTTCCACTGTTGCTCAGATTGTTAGTTGGGGTCAGTCTTGTAGGTCTCTGAACATTTCTCTAGAGTCAGTTTTCTCTTCAAACCTACATGGCTCCCTCTTTTATGGTATCTCTCTCTCTCTCATTTTCTCTCATCTCTTCCTCCCCTGACTCAAACTCTCTAGTCCCACATGCTTTCCACTCTTCCCCTTCTCTTTCTCCTAGCTCCTTCTCGACTCACTGACCCCCACTCCCAATATGCTCAGGACATCTTGTTCCTTTCTCCTTCTGTGAGGGACCTTATATGAATCTCTTAGATTCCTCCTTGTATTCCATTTCTCTAGTGACGTATACCTGATTTTTGACAAAACAGATAAAAATTATAAAATGGAAGGAGGAAAGCGTCTTCAAAAAATGATGCTGGCACAACTAAGTGGTGTGTAGAAGACTACAGATAGACCCATGTCTATCACCATGCATAAAACTTAAGTTCAAATGGATCTAAGACTTAAACATAAATCCAGCCACACTGAACCTCTTAGAAGTGAAAGTGGAGGTACTCTTGAACAAATTGGTACAGGGGACTGCTTCTTGAACATAACACAAGTAGCACAGACACTTAGATAGACAATTAATAGATGGGACCTCCTCAAACTGAGAAGCTTCTGTAAGGCAAAGGACACAGTTGACGAGACCAAACAGCAGCCCACAGACTGGAAATGGGATGGGAGAGTGGGTGGGATGATTGTGATGATTGCTTCTATTTCATTAGAGGTTATAGGTCTATTTAAGTTGCTTCTCTGTTCTTGATTGAATTTTGGTAAGTGATGGCTAACCAGATTTTTGTCCATTTCCTTTGAATTTTCAAATTTTTAAGTATGACCTGAAAATTGCCTGGATTTCCTCAGTGTCCATTGTTATATCCCCCTTTCTGTTTCTAATTCTGTTAATTTGCATGTTCTCTCTCTCTCTCTCTCTCTCTCTCTCTCTCTCTCTCTCTCTCTCTCTCTCTGCCTTTTGGTTAGTTTGAATAAAGGTTTGTCTACTTGTTGATTTTCTCGAACAACAAACACTTTGTTACATTGGTTCTTTGTATTGTTTTCCTAGTTCCTACTTTATTGATTTGAGCCCTCAAATTGATTATTTCCTGGTGTCTACTCATCTGGGATGAGTTTGCCTCTTTTTTTCTAAGGCTTTCAGTTGTGCTGTTAAATGTCCTGCATTTTCTTCATATGGGAACTTAGTGCAATGAACTTCCCTGATAGCACTGCTTTTAAAGTGTCCCATAAGTTTGGGTATGTTGTGTCTTCATTCTCCTTGAATTCTAAGAAATCTTTAATTTTTTTCTTTATTTCTTCCTTTACCCAGGAATGGTGCATTTCTGTATTGTTCACTTTCCATGAATTTGTAGGGTTTCTACAATTTGTGTTGTTCTTGAATTCCAACTTTAAAGCATGGTGGCCTGATAAGATACTAGGGGCTATTCCAATATTTTGTATCTGTTGAGGTTTGTTATGTTGCCTAATATATGGTCAATTTTAGAGAAGGTTCAATGTGGAGCTGAGAAGAAGATATATTCTTTTGTGTTTAGATGGAATGTTTTATAGATATCTATTAAATCCAATGGGGATATAACTTACAATTGGGATATAACTTTTTTTTTTTTTTTTTTTTTTTTGCTTTATGTCCCTTAATCCTCATCACTCCAAGCAAGAAGCAGGTACCCTTATTCCCTCCATGGTAGTGGAAAGGGGAAAAGGGTAAGTAATTTTCCATGGAATACACAGTTATGCAAAAATAAAATAAAACATGTCTCATTCCAGTGCTAAAATGTTTTATTACAAAAAAGCAAGAATAGAATACAGTTTTACCTTTTAGTTATATTTTGACACTGGGTTGGGGTGGGGATCCTTTTTGGAACCATTTTTTTTTTATTAATTTATTTTATTTTATATAACAAACTCCAATTAAATGAAAACAAATATTTATACACAATATTTGGGAATTTGGGCGTTGTTCTTTCCAAACTACTTCCTGCTGGTAAGGGGCGCTGTCATGGGGGATTCAAAGAAGATTCAGAAATCCTGGCTGTAGTCTGTAAGGCTGCTCTGTCCAGTTGTTTTGAATGTAGGATCACTTTGTACTCTGTTTCAGGCGGTCTGGCATGATCAAACCACATTAGTCTGGAAGGAATCCATATCTTCTCATTTTCTGTGGAAACAAAAATAGAAATCCTTTTACCCAGTAACTTGTCCTTCAACTTAAATTTTGGAGTCAAAACATTTTTTTTAATTTAATTTATTATTTTACATGTCGATCCCAGTTCCCTCTCCCTCCCTTCCTTTTCCCCTTCCTCCCTCCCTCCTTTTTTCCCTCCCTCCTTCCCCTTTACACTCTCTGCCCTATCACATGCACTCTAACCACCCTCCCCTCCCATTCCCCCACCCCAATTCCATATGTAGGGGAATGCCATCCAGTTGGGGTCATGTAGATCTGACAGGTCATGTGAAGTAGGGACTAGGGCTTCTCTCCTGTCTCTAGATTAAGGCACTTATCCCTCCATGGGGGATATGTTCGCAAAGTCCTTTTGTGCACCAGGGATACATCCTGGCTCCACTGTCTGAGATCTCTTAGACTGGTCAGTCCTTCTGGGTGAGACCCATATTCAGGGGGGCCTGAGTCAGTCCCATGCTGGCTTCCCAGCTATCAGTCTGGTGACCTTTAGCTCCTCCTTGTTCAGGTAAGCTGTCTCTATGTGCTTCTGCCGCATGGTCTTGTCCTCTCCATCTGCATCTGGGTTCTAGTTCAACTCAGTGTTTATGTATGGGTGTTTGCTCCTGTTTTCAACAGGCATTAGTTGAGGGCTCCATGGAGAAGTTAGTTGTTTATCTCACTATCCAGGAAGGGCATTTATGATAGCCTTTCCACGGAAGCTCAGATTGTTAGTTGGGAGCAGTCTTGTAGTTCTCTAGATCTTTCTTTGTATTCAATTTTATCTTCAAACCAATATTGACTCCCTCTTTTATGTTCTCTCTCTCTGTCTCTGTCTCTCTCTCTCTCTCTTTCCTATCTTCTATTCCTAACCAGGCTCAATCTTCCTGGTCGCACATGTTTTCCTTTCCTCCCCCTCATTTACTCCTATTTCTCTCTCCATTCGCTACACCCCCCACTTCACCTGAGCTCTGGGGGACTTGCCCCTTACCAGTTCTGTGAGGGACTTTATATGAATCTCTTAGAATACACCTTGTATCCTAGTTCCTCTGGTGATGTGAATTATAGGCTGGTGATCCTTTGCTCTAGGTCTAAAATCCATATATGAGTGAGTACATACTGTATTCCTCTATTTGTGACTGGGTTACCTCATTCAGGATGGTTTTTTCAAGTGCCATCCACTTGCCTGCGAATTTCAAGATACCATTATTTTTTCTGCAGAGTAGTATTCCATTGTGTAGATGTGTCACATCTTCATTAATCATTCTTCAATTGAGGGGCATCTAGGTTGCTTCCAGGTTCTTGCTATTACAAATAGTGCTGCTATAAATATAGTTGAACAGATGTCTTTGTTGCATGGATGTGAATCCTTTGGGTATATGCCTAAGAGGGGGATTGCCGGGTCCTGTGGTAAACTAATTCCCATTTTCCTGAGGAACCACCATACTGATCTCCAGAATGGCTGTATGAGTTTGCACTCCCACCAGCAGTGGAGGAGTGTTCCACTTTCTCCACATCCTCTCCAACATAAGTCATCATTGGTGTTTCTAATTTTAGCCATTCTGGCAGGGGTAAGATGGTATCTCAAAGTTGTTTTGATTTGCATTTCCCTGATAGCTAAGGATGTAGAGCATTTTCTTAAGTGTCTTTCAGCCTTATTGATTTCCTCTATTGAGAATTCTTTCTTCAGTACTGTACCCATTTTTAATAGGGTTATTTGGAGTTTTGTTGACTACTTTCTTGAGTTCTTTGTATATTTTGGAGATCAGCCCTTTGTCAGATATAGGATTGGTGAAAATATTTTCCCAGTCTGTGGGCTGCCGTTTGGTCTTGTCAACTGTGTCCTTTGCCTTACAGAAGCTTCTAAGTTTGAAGAGGTCCCATTTATTAATTGTTTCTCTCAGTGTCTGTGCCCCTGGAGTTATGTTCAGGAAGCAGTCTCCTATACCAATTTGTCCAGGGGTACCTCCTACTTTCTCTTCTAAGAGGTTCAATGTGGCTGGATTGATGTTGAGGTCTTTGATCCATTTGGACTTGAGTTTTGTGCATGGTGACAGACATGGGTCTATCTGTAGTCTTCTACACACCCTCATCCAATTGTGCCAGTACCATTTGTTGAAGATGCTGTCCTCGCCCCATTGTATAATTTTAGCTGTTTTGTCGAAAATCAGGTGTTCATAGGTGTGTGAGTTAATACCAGGATTTTTAATTCGATTCCATTGGTCTACCTGTCCATTTTTATGCCAACACCAGGCAGTTTTAAGAACTATAACTCTGTAGTAGAGCTTAAAGTCAGGAATGGTTATGCCTCCTGAATTTCTTTTATTTATAGGGTTGTTTTGGCTATCCTGGGTCTTTTGTTTTTCCATATAAAGTTGATTATTATCCTTTCAAGGTCGGTGAAGAATTGTGGTGGGATTTTAATGGGGATTGCATTGAATCTGTCGATTGCTTTGGCAAGATTGCCATTTTTACTATGTTAATCCTACCTATCCAAGACTATGGGAGATCTTTCCATTTTCTGGTATCTTCTTTAACTTCTTTCTTTAGAGACACAAAGTTCTTATTACATAGGTCTTTTACTTGTTTGGTAAGTGTTACACCAAGATACTTTATGTTGCTTGTAGCTATTGTAAAGGGTGATGTTTCTCTGATTTCTTTCTCTGTCTCTTTGTCGTCTGAAAAAAGTAGGGCTACTGATTTTTTTGAGTTTATCTTGTATCCTGCTAGTTTGCTGAAGGTGTTTATCAGCTGTAGGGGTTCCCTGGTAGAGTTTATTGGGTCGCTTATGTAAACTATCATATCATTTGCAAATAGAGACAGTTTGACTTCTTCCTTTCCAATTTGGATGCCCTTGATCTCCTTTTGTTGTCTTATAGCATTAGCTAGAACTTCTAGTACGATATAGAAGAGATATGGAGAGAGAGGGCAGCCTTGTCTTGTTCCTGATTTTAGAGGAATAGGCTTAAGTTTCTCTCAATTCAGTTTGATGTTGGCAGTTGGTTTGCTGTATATTGCTCTTATTATGTTTATATGTTCCTGTTATCCATGACCTCTCCAAGACCTTTATCATGAAAGGGTGTTTAATTTTGTCGAAGGCTTTTTCAGCATCTAGGGAGATAATCATATGGTTTTTCTTTTTCTGTTTGTTTATATGGTGGATCACGTTGATAGATTTTCATATGTTTAACTATCCCTGCATTCCAGGGATGAAGCCTACTTGGTCAGGATGGATGATTTCTCTGATGTACTCTTAAATTCAGTTTGCCAGTATTTTACTGAGTATTTTTGCATCGATGTTCATCGGGGATATTGGTCTGTAGTTTTCTTTCTTACATGTCTTTGTGAGGCTTGAGTACCAAGGTTATTGTGGCCTCATAAAAAGAGTTTTGCAATGAACCTTCTGTTTCTATCTTGTAAAACAGTTTGAAGAGTAGTGGTATTAGTTCTTCCTTGAATGTCTGATAGAATTCTGCATTGAATCCATCTGGCCCTGGACTTTTTTTGGTTGGAAGGCTTTCAATGACTGCTTCTATTTCATTGCGGGTTATAGGTCTATTTAAGTTGTTTGTCTGTTCTTAATTTTGGTAAGTGATAGTTATCCAGAAATTTGTCCATTTCCTTTGAATTTTCAATTTTTATGGAATACAGATTTTCAAAGTATGACCTGAAAATTGTCTGGATTTCCTCTGTGTCCATTTATGTTCCCCTTTTTGTTTCTGATTTTGTTAATTTGCATGTTCTTTCTCTGCTTTTTCGTTAATTTCAATAAAGGTTTGTCTATCTTGTTGATTTTCACAAAAAAACAACTCTTCGTTGCATGGATTTTTTGTATTGTTTTCCTGGTTTCTATTTTGTTGATTTCAGCCCTCAAGTTGATTATTTCCTGGCATCTACTCCTACAGGGTGAATTTGCTTCTCATTCTAAGGCTTTCAGTTGCGCTGTTAATTCTCTTATGTGACTATCCTCTGTTTTCTTCATATGGGCACTTAGTGCAATGAACTTCCTTCGTAGCACTGCTTTCAAGGTGTCCCATAAATTTGGGTATGTTGTGTCCTCATTCTCGTTGAATATTAGAAAGTCCTTAATTTCGTTCTTTATTTCTTCTTTGACCCAGGTGTGGTGCAATTGCACATTGTTCAGTTTCCATGAGTTTGCAGGTTTTCTATTTGTGTTGTTGTTGAATTCCAATTTTAAAGCATGGTGGTCCAATAAGATACAGGGGACTATTCCTATTCTCTTGTATCTGTTGATGTTTGTTATGCCACCTAGTATGTGGTCGATTTTAGAGAAGGTTCCATGTGGAGCAGAGAGGAAGGTATATTCTTTTGTCTTTGGATGGAATGTTCTATAGATATCTGTTAACACCAGGTGAGACATAACTTCTGTTAGTTCTTTTGTTTCTTTGTTGAGTTTCTGATTTATGGTCCTGTCTAGTGTTGAGAGTGGTGTATTGAAGTCTCCCACTATAAGTGTGTGAGGTTTTATATAAGCTTTGAGTTTTAGTAGTGTTTCTTTTACGAATGTGGGTGACTTTGTATTGGGGGCATAGATGTTCAGAACTGAGTCTATTTGTTGATGGATTTCTCTTGCAATGAATATGAAATGACGGTCTTCATCTCTTTTGATTAATTTAGGTTTGAATTCTAACTTGTTAGATATTAGGATAGCTATACCTACTTGCTTCTTATTTTCATTTGATTGGAAAATCTTTTCCCAACCCTTTACCCTGAGGTAATGCCTATCTTTGAAGCTTAGATGTGTTTCTTGTATGCAGCAGAAGGATGGATTCTGTCTTCATATCCATTCTTTTAGCCTGTGTCTTTTTATAGGTGAGTTAACACCATTAATGTTGAGGGTGTATAAGGACGATTGATTGTTGATGCTTCTTTGACTTAGGTTTGTTGTTGGCAGTGGTATTGTGAATATATTAGTTCTGCTTTACCCTTGGTTTCTGGTGTAGTTGGATTATCTATTGCCTACACTTTTGTGGGCATAGTTACCTTCCTTGGGTTGGAGTTTTCCTTCCAATAATTTCTGTAGGGCTGGATTTGTAGTTATATATTGGAAAAATCTGGTTTTGTCATTAAATATCTTGTTCTCTCCATCTATAGTGATTGAGAGTTTTGCTGGATATAGTTGCCTAGGCTGGCATCTGTGTTCTCTTAATATTTTTAGAACATCTATCCAGGACCTTCTGGCCTTGAAGGTTTCCATGGAGAAGTCAGGTGTAATTTTGATAGGTCTGCCTTTATATGTTACCTGTCCTTTTTCCTTCGCTGCTCTTAATAGTCTTTCTTTATTCTGCATGCTAGGTGTTTTGATTATTATATGTCGAGTGGTCATTTTTCTTTGGTCCAGCCTATTTGAGGTTCGGTATGCTTCTTGTACTTTCATGGGCATGTCCTTCTTTAGATTTGGAAAGTTTTCCTCGATGATTTTGTTGAATATGTTTTCGGCACCTTTGAGGTCAGCTTCCTTACCTTCCTCATGCCTATTATTCTTAGGTTTGGCATTTTCATGGTGTCCCACATTTCCTGGATGTTTTATGTTGAGGATTTGTTGGATTTATGATTTTCTTTGGTCGATGAATCTATTTCTTCTAGTTTATCTTCTGCGCCTGAGATTCTCTCTTCCATCTCTTGAATTCTGTTGGTTATGCTTGTGTCTGTAGTTGCCGATTTTTTGCCCAGTGTTTCTATTTCCAGCATTCCTTCAGTTTGTGTTACCTTTATTTTCTCTATTTCAGTTTTCAAGTCTTGAACTGTTTCCTTTACCTGCTTAATTGTTTTTTCTTGGCTTTCTGTACTTTCCTTAAGGAATTTGTTCATTTCTTCCACTTTTTTGTTTGTTTTTTCCTCCATTTCTTTAAGGGATTTTCTCATATCTTCTTTGAGGGCCTCTATCATTTTTATGATGGTAATTTTTAAGTCGTCCCCTCCGGTTCCTCCGGTTTGGTTTTGTGTTCCTTTTTTGTTTGGTTTGGTTTCCTTGGTTTTGGGGGGGGGCTGGTTGTCTTTTTGTTTGTTGGTGTTTTTTTTTGTTGGCTTCTTCCCCTTGGTGTTTTTTGGTGGGGGGGGGGGGGGGTTTCTCCCTTCTCTCTATGGTACTTCCCCAGTGGGCTTATGTGGGTCAGAGTTTCAATATCTGTAGCTCTGTGTGGTCCAAGCTCTCTAGGAGGTCTCTCTGCAGTCAGGGACCCAGGGATGGGGTCAAGGATGAGGATCCAGTAGAAGATGCCAGCAGGAACTCACAGTGGTCCCACAGAGATAGGCAGATCTCTGGGAGGGGCCTGGGACTCCAGCAGAGGAGTGGAGGTGGGGGTCAGAGACCAAGCAGGTGGAAATTATGGGTCCCGCATGGATAGGCAGGTCTCCTTTGTTCAGAGTTGCTCCAAGATGTCTCCAAAGTAGGGTGGACTGTTGGCTCCACCCTCTGGCCCAGTGCTTAACCAGAGCGGCCAGGCCATGGGCAGGGTAGGGCACAGGGTAGGGGGGGCAGGCTTGTGGTGGGGATGGGTGGGGGTGTATCAGAGCTCCAAGGGTGCTCTCGATGGGGACCAGACACAGGAGCCGTATGCCCATCATTCTTATGTTTGGCTTTTTCATGGTGTCCCACATTTCCTGGATGTTTTATGTTAAGGATTTGTTGGATTTAAGATATTCTTTGGTCGATGAATGTATTTCCTCTAGTTTATCTTCAGTGACTGAGATTCTCTCTTCCATCTCTTGTATTCTGTTGGTTATGCTTGCATGTGTGGTCCCTGATAATTTACCCAGTTTTTCTATTTCCAGCATTCCCTAAGTTTGTGTTTTCTTTATTGTCTCTATTTTAGTTTTCAGGTCTTGGACTGTTTGAATTGTTTTCTACATCTCTTTGATTGTTTTTCTTGGCTTTCCTTACTATCTTTAAGATTTTTTTTTCATTTCTTGCATTTTTTTGCTTTGGTTTTTCCTCTATGTCTTCCAATTTTTATTTGTTCTTTTTTTTTCCATTTCTTTAAGGTATTTTCTCATATCATCTTTAAAGGCCACTATCATTTTCATGAGGTTATTTTTTAAGTCATTCTCTTTCTGCTTAATCTGTTTTGGTGTGTTCAGGTCTAGTTGGTGTATTATTCCTAGATTCTGGTGGTGTCATACTGGTCTTTCTATTATTGGGTGTTTTCTTGTATTGCCATCTTCCCATGGCTTCTTACAGTGGTGCAGGTGGAATCTCTCTCTCTCTACCTTGCTTTCCAGGTGAGTGTAGGTGGGTCAAGAGTTCAATGCCTGCAACTCTGGATAATCCAAGCTCTCTTAGGGGTCTCTCCTCCAGTAGAGGGCTGGTGATGGGGTTCAAAGATCAGGCAAGTGCAGCCTCAAGGTGCACCCTTGTGGATAGGTGGGTTTCATGTGCTCAGAGCAGACCCAGGAAGTTCCACAGAGGTGGGGAGGGGCTTGTTGGACCCACACTCTGGCCCAGAGCTTACCCAGATCAGGGAGCCCAGCAGAACAACTGGTGGGGGGAAGCAGGCTCTGGGTGGTGTATGGAGCAGAGTATCAGGGCCAGGATACAGGGGGGAGCAAGATGCAGAACTAACCAAGGGCGTTTCCAAGGAAGGATGTGGGGGGGGGGGGATTTGGCCTGAACTGGTCCCAGACTCACCTCCTGCAATGGGCTGGCCATGGGATCCAAAAATCAGGCAAGTGCAGCCTCAAGGTGGTCTCTAGTGGGTAGGCGGGTCCAGTGTGCTCAGAGAAGACCCAGAAAGTTCCACGGGGGGGGGGGGGTGTTGAACCCATATGCTGGCCCAATTCTCACCCCGAACAGTGGGCCCAGCAGGACAAAGGGTCTAATGTGCTCTATTCTTAATTCTAAACCTTCTCAATAAATGCAGAGATTATACTTTTCCAAGTAAAGAAAGTCTCCTAATCAAACAGCAGACTGTCAGTCACCTGACAGCAAATGTGTTGGGGCTTTTACCTCATACAAACCATCCTTCCACAACTCGGGAAACAGTTGAATATCCTACACTTCCAACTCCAATTAATACGGTTTTACAAGTTAAATTTCCCCTCACAATCTGTCCCCACTTCAGGTGCTAGTCTCAAGACTGAGAATTCAAATACCTCCAAACAAATAACTAAGCCTAGTGGTTCCCAGATAAAATAAGTACACTTGAGACCAGGTACTGTCCAGAATGAAGAGAAATATTTTGTCTTTACTAATTAATACAGAGAACATTATAAAGGACTTGGGAAATAGTGCAGTCAGTAAAATGCCTGTAATGAAAATCTAAAAAACATTAAAATTGATGTGGCAGTACATGCTTGTAATCCCAATACTGGGTTGGGGAGGGGACAGGTAGGTTCCTGGGGCTCACTGATCAGCCAGTCTAGATGAATTGGTAAAATCCAAGTCAGTGAGAGCACCTCTTTCAAAAATACAGGGTAGATTTGGTTGCCTCTTCATGAATAACATCTGTAGTTATCCTCTAGCCCTCACTGGTGTGCGCATGCGTGCACACACACACACACACACACACACACACACACACACACACCCCACATGGGAGAGCAGGCAAGATGAGGTACAGAAGGGTCTTAAGTACTGTACTTTTGTCCCTAAAGAGTTGGGGTGTTTAGTCCTTATTTCCAAAACATCGATGTATTCCCAATCGGAAAAACTTACTTGTTTCAGGGATCGTAGGGCCCCTTCACTGTACAGTATAGTTGCAACTAACTGAACCATTTACTGTTGGCAGTTTAACTTCATACCCCACATCCTCTTCCCTTATCAGGGATGAAGGTTAGACCAAGGTTCCAACATTCTTGACACACCTTGATGTTTCTGCAGCAAATCCAGCATCTTGAAATCATGCAAGGACCTGCTGGGCCCAAGTTATTTCACTGTCAAATCATACAAAGGTCACACTACTAATCACTTGAGATTCCCAGGGTCTTTGAAGCTCTTGGACAAGCAACAGAATAGAAATCAAATATCATAACTCCATTTTGGAAATAGCATGGGTTTCTAGGGCTCTGTGCCAGAAACAGGATGAAGAGCAAACATATTTTTTCTTCTATCACAGTATCATGAGCTCTTTATCAGCTAACAGTTTGGAGTGGAAATGCTGACATCTCTAGAGATTTTTACTGTAACCTGATCATCACTGTGAGTCACAGCGGGAGGGAGGGAGACAGAAAACACCTGCTGTAGCAAAAGCTGTTGAACCAGACCCTCAAAGAGGGTGCTTCCATAGTCCTTTTCTTTGGGGCTCAGTTGCTTCTGACCCAATTCTTCTGAAACTCTTTCAGGACTGTTACCTTGCCTGGGCGTATGGAATGCTGTGATCCTCGTTAGATGCAAGCTGTGGCTCACTGAACTCAACCAACCTATTTTAGAGATCAATTGCAGAGAGTCTACTCCTAGATGTTCTTTTCCCAGGTTTCTTTAATGATAAAAAATAAAATAAAATGCTATTTCAGGATTTCATTTTCTTTCAGGATAATGTAAGTGACACCAAATTTGTGTTAAGCAGTTAAGCATGACTCTCAACTGCCTGCTCTTGACAGCCCCTGGAAGAAAAGGGAAAGATGTGTTGTCTCCATCCCCACGTGGCTTCTCTACTTAGTGCTAATTAATTTCAAGAATGAAAACATTCTTTCCTTATCTACAAAGAAATCTTTCACAGTCAAAGGCTGGATAACCTCTTCGAAACTCTCTGTGGAGGGTCCCTGCAAGCACTCAGTGACTTTCAAAAGTTCCCTAAAGTGACTTTATTTTCAGTTTCTTGAAAAAGTGGAAACTCATTCTTTAAGAAGCTTGCATTCAGGGGCTGAGGAAATGGCTCAGGAAACAGAGTGCTTATCACACAAACATGAGGCCCTCAGTATGCATTACCAGCTTCCCAGTAAAATACAGGCATGGCACTGCATATCTGTATCCCATCCCCCATATGTGGGGGAGAAACATGAATATCTACCTCTGGCCTTTACACACAGGCAAGTGCACACTCACACACACACACTCACACATGCACTCCTAAAATTCCACATAGTGCTATTCTGAAAACTACCTGGCAGTCAGGTTCTATAGTGCATGCTTGTATTTTTAGGACTCAAGGAAGGCAGAAGTTACACTTGTTGCCCAGCTGGGGGCAACATGTCAGGGGCAGGGGGACACCTGTCTATATCCCTGATAGCTTTTCTCCTCTTCAACCTGAAATGTGCTCTGAATGGTTTATAAATGAATGAGGGGAAAGGTGGGAGGGGGAGGATGGGCGAGGAAGAGAGAAGAAGGAGAGGAGAAAAATTATGACCATACAGTCACAGTTCCAAATTAAACGTTGATTTTAATTAAGTGCCAAGCATCTCTTAGAGCCTCCATTTCCTCATCTATAACAAACAGGTTTGAATTTAAATACATTTAAAGGTTTCTTCTACCTAAGAGATCACAAGTCAGCAGGCTGGCCAGAGAGAGAGAGAGACAGCAAAAATAATCCAGCAGCAATTATTTTTTTATCATGTTGTTGTAAGTGCAATTCCGAAGAGGTTAGACTTTTTCCTCCCAAGTCATTTACTTTGCTGTAGCAGTTTTTCCATAAACTGACCTGAACTTCCTGAGATAAGGAAAAATGTGAACTTTCAGTTGACCAAAATGGAATATCGCAATGGGAAATGTGCTGTGAAATTTATGCTGAGATGTTTATCCTGATGGAAAATTTGTGCCGTTCTCCTTATCCTACAGAAACCATTTAAGGTCAGACAATAGCATAGAGATGAGGATGTTTTTAGAAGGATACACTTCTTCATTTCCTAGGCCTGCTTATACAATCAGAGGCTTCAGAGATGCATGAGCAATCCCAACAGTTGCCTGGCACCACAAGGCATAGTCAAAGGTTAACTCCTGCCCTAACGATTTCTGAGAGAAACAAACATAAGTTTGTCAACAATAACTGGAAGCACATCCATCTAAATAGTGTTCCACACATGTTGTACACAGAAGCATAACTCAAAGATCACTTTTGCTAGAGCAAAGATGAAGAGACTGAGGCTGCTAACATAGTTCAACTGGTAGAGTATGGTGTAGTGTATAGGAAGCCCTGAGTTTGATCTCCCACACACCTGTAGTCCCAGCACTTGAGAAGCAGAAACAGGAGGATCAGAATTTCAGGGTCATCCTTAAGTACATCAAGAGTTTGAGGACATTATGAGCAATGTGAGACCCTAAATTGAAAAACTAACAAAAAAAATATGTTAGAAACTGAGCCTAGAGAAGTGGCATTGGCATCTAGACACCAAGCTGGGAAGTGATAGGTTTAAAATATGAACCCAAGTAATCTGACTTCTGAGCCCACTTCTTATTATTTTCAATATTATTATTATTAGTGTTGGTGTGGGCCTCTGGAACAGCAGTCAATGCTCTTAACTGCTGAGCCATTTCTTCAGTCCCCCAGATTTTGCTTTCTACTCCAAAATGCAAAATGCAATTTGTAGAAGTGGGCGCTGTCTAATACAGTGACAACTATTCCTAAAAAGAAGTCCATATGTCTATTATAAAATTGTTCCCTGCAGGCTTAGTTGTAAAGAAAAAAAATGGTAAAATTCTTCTGTAGAACAAAAGAGTAGAAAGTGCCAGTAGAAAGAAAGTCTACAGTTGAATAAACACCTCCTCATATACTATCCAGTAGCAAGTGAACAGGAAAAAAGTAACTAGAATAAATATTTGAAACATTATTCTTTGACATATAATTGATAAAAGTCCTTTATCCATATTTCCTAGCCTTGCTACTTGGGCAAATATACAAGTTTATCCCTTACTATTGCAAAACAGAAGACCACATTTGAGGAATAAATAGCTGTGTTCAAATGTAAATTAAGAGGGGGAAAAAAGATGTCTTTCTGACATCCACCCACACACCCACAGTCATCCCTCTGAGATCACTGTGCAAAAACAACCGGTGTGTAGTGGGTGGACACATGGCCTCAGGGTCAATGTTTAAGAACTCTGTGAAGAGCGAAATCACTAACAGCTGTCACTGAATTAAGCTGCTTCTATTTTTATTTATAATGCATGGGTCTGACCTCATGTTATTTTGAAAAGTGTATGAGAAAAACAGCTTTAAAATACAAAAATCTCCAAGATAAAATGATTGAAGAGCCAGTGTTATTCATCTGGAATAATTTTGCTTTTCCAAAGAAAGCAATGGATCATTCATTTCTAAAGACTACCAAAGAGCCTGAACAATGTAAACTGTCTGCTTTCTGCAAATCTGTCTCCCTCAGATCTTACAGAATCAAACTGGAAAATCCATGTTAAGGGAATGTCCTCACTCAGCCCAGATTGTCCTAAAGAGCAATGGCCTTTGATGACTTTGCCTGTGTTCACAGCCTCTCTCTTCATATTCTGCCATATCCAACCCATCCTCATCAAATCCATGAGAATGCACACACAAGCATATTTACACCTCATTAGGATGTAAGAATGGCAAATAAAATAGACAACTGTCTAGACAGCACTGGTTCAAACCTAAGCCACTCAGAACCCTGGCTGATGGTAACTGCACATACATAATAAATATTTCAGTGACTTACTTTTTCTGTTACATTTCTATCTGTTATTATATTGTGAGCAGATGCCATATTTCCCAAAAGAAATTCTTTGACAACTACCTCAGTCCATTTTCTTGCTAGCTCTACCTATGCTGTCAATACTCAGGATGCTATTTTGTGCTGTGGAAAAATAAAGACCTCATTCAACAGGTGTTCCAGTAAAGTTGACATCAAAAGAAAGAGAATGATTTTAGGGAAATTTTTATCCTCCTTGACAAGATCATCCAGTAAAGCTAGGTGCCTTCCAAAGGTAAATGGCAGAAAATTGAGTATCTCAGGAGAAGAATCAGAATCCAGACAATGGATAGAGCCAGTGGATGAAAAGCAGAAGCCACGCCCAGCCTCCCAAGGTAGGCTTCCAAAGACAGAAAGGGACTTCCCAAATACTTTAGAAATATCAGAAAAGACTCTCATCCACCCCAGCTTTCACATCACTTCTGCACATGCTCCAGAAGGATGCTCTGGGGATGATGAACTACACAGAAAAAAAAGGTCAAGGAAAAACCATTTCCAATTTTTTCTACAGCAGAATAGATTCTCCGAAATATGTCAGTATTGCCTATAAAGGTTCCGTGTGTGTGTGTGTGTGTGTGTGTGTGTGTGTGTACACTGTATAAAACAAAAAATAAAATAAAAAAGAATATGTCAGCACAGTACCTGGCAACCTGTCCTCATATAAAGGTCAATAGACAGTTCTGATATGACACTAGGGTTAAAGACCAATAGTACTGGAAGATCCAGACATAGCTATGGAAGAATTGAAAGACTCCCAGATATCTAAATGCATAAAAGCTCAACCAGTGATGGGTGATGTCATTCTGTAAATATGTTTCTCGTACTGGTTAATGAATAAAGCACTGTTGGCCAATAGGAAAGCAAGATAGGCAGGACTAGGAGACAAGGAGGACTGAGGAAGTAGTAGGGAGGAGTCAACATGGAGAGACTGGAGAGAACAGAATGCCAGCCCCTCTCTCTGGTAAGACCACATGGAAGTACTTAGATTAATAGAAATGGGTTAATATTTAAGACAGAGCTAGCCAATAAGAAACAAGTAACAGGCCAACAGAATTATGTCTAATACTCTCTGTGTGTTAATTGGGGCTGGCGCCACGGTGGGACCAGACTGGCGGAAAAACCACTTATAACAATCCAGAACCCCAGGAGTGGGGTAATTATGATGCATGCTGTCTAGGACATTAACTGGGAGAAGAAAGTAAGCATTACATGTACTAGTACACTGACCACAATCCCAGTGGGTCAGCCTTTTCCTACTCCATAGAGTGACTACTTCTACATTTCTCTCTGAACACACATGGGTGATTCAAGACTGTTTCACTGTCCAAAACAAAGTTCCTGAGTATGGTCAGTGGCCTAGTGAGTTTGGAGTCTTGTTTGAACAAATCCCAGTATAGCCATGACCATTTTGGTGGCTTTCTACCAGCTGTCTTTTGGTGTGTGTGTGTGTGTGTGTGTGTGTGTGTGTGTGTGTGTGTGTGTGTGTGTGTTCATTTCTCTGTGTGAGTATACGTGCTTGTGTTTGTGGAGGCCAGAGGACAACGATGTCATTACTCATGGGCCATAATCTTGTTTTCTGAGACAGGCTCCTGTCATTGCCCTGCAGCTTTACCCAATTAGACTAGACTGGCTGGGCGTCGAGCCACAACAGTCTGCTTTGTCTTCACCTCCACGGTACTGGGATGTAAGTGAGTGCCACTGTGTCTGACTTTATTTACATGGGCTATAGATAGTAGAGGGACAAAATTGGCTCCTCATGCACACTATCAACAGAGCTATTTCCCATCCCTGGAAATTCTTCCTTGAAGAGGGGACATAAAAAAAATGTAAACTTTAAGAAAGAAGGTATTTTACCTGGTAATTATGAGGGGGGAAAAATGGCTCAGCAGCCTGAAGCTGAAAATGACTTCTGCCAAGGTTTTTATGACAACCTGCTATACAAACCTGTTTGGCTCTTGGGTATGTCTTCAGCACCCTCTTCTGGAAGTAGTGGACAGTACACGAGGCTGTTTCCAAGCTGGCTTGAATGAGGGACAGTCTTAGAGTCCTTGCTATACCAGTGCTGCCTCACTACACTAAGGAAGTCTGGGACTGGCTACAAGGCTAGTAAGGGAAAGCCACAAAAACAAAGGACCATCTGCTTAGTTGTTCTCAATTAGGCAATTTTGTGAGAAAATTGAGAAAACGATCAGTTTGACACTGCAATTACCCAAAATAACTAAATTCTGTCTTCTCTTCTTCCTATGCCAAATCGTTTTAATTTACAAGAGAAAGGAAAGGAGACATTAACAACTTTTAATTACCAGGACCCTGATTTGTTTGTTCCCTGGAAAGCTGTGAGACACTGAAAGTCGAGATGGAGCTCAGGTCACAATCAGCCTCTCTGGGTGGCTGGTGGCAGCGGAACTTGAAAGATTCTCTGATTTCCTTTAATCACCGCCACTCTTGAGATTCCAGGCAGTGTAGCTCTGATTTCCCTGTCCTCTTCTCTGGGTCTCTTGGGAATTTAGATGGCGATGTCTGAACTTTCCTAGAGGTTTTTCTGTAAACAAAGCTCTGCTGTGACCGTTCTATTTGCACATGTTATGCATTCTATTACCTGAAAGATGTGACCTTGGCTGTAAAATGTCACCTGTTCCTTTAAGCGATTGAATCCTCAGGCTTCTAAAGAACTGAATCACACAGGTTTAGTGAGCAGGAAGTAGGATACACCATGGTTCACAAACAACTGATTCAAAAAAATTCCTTGTGTGTTTTCATGTATTTGTGGGAAAAGCCAGTACAGTGGCCTCAGCAAACAATTAGCCCCTTAGACAATGCTCAGCAGTTAAGCATATGATCCATATATCACATATTACCTTCTCCACAGGGTTACGGTGTGTTCTACCATCATCCATGTTTTTGGGTTTTGGTTTTTTTTTTTTTTTTTTTGCGGGGGTGGGTTTATACAGAATCTTGAAACAATGGGCCATCTCTCCCATGCTGAAGACCTGGGTCTGCTTTCTTCCCTGTCATGTCTTCTGGATATCTGTATATTCTTCCTTCCTCAAACTCAAGCATCTTCATAGTCATGGCAAGAACTAGCTAGAGAACCACAGTAGTTAGTTTTGTTTCTTTGGTGGCGTTAAAGATCAAACCCAGAGCCTCACAGGTCCTAGACCAGCACCCTGCCACTGAGCTAGACCCCTAGCAAGCCACATCTTGATTTGTTTGATGCAAAAGTCTTTATTCTGAGAAGTATGAAACTCTAGCACTGCCTGTTGACTGGCCATATGGGTTAGCTAACTGCTAATATCATTATTTACCCAGAAATTTCATTAAAAAATAAAATAGAGGCAGGTGTGGTGGTATAGATCTGTCTTCCCAACACTCACAGAGTGGGAGCAGTAAATCAAGAGTCCAAGGCCAGCCTGGACTTCATAGCCAGTTCAGATAGAGATGCAGATATATAAGTCTGTTTCAAAAAAGAAAGACAGAAGGAGAGGGAGAGGGGGAGGAAGGAAGAAAGAGAAAGAAAAACAGAAAATGAGGCCTCAGGATACAGCTTTAACTCTGAGTCAGAACATTTGTCTGGTGTATATGAAGCCTGAAATTAAATTCCAAGAGCCAACAATAATGCCCCCCCCCAGACTGATAGCTGGGAATCCAGCATTGAACCGACTCAGACCCCCTGAACATGGGTTTCAGTTAGAAGGCCTGGGCAGTCTAAGGGATCTCTGACAGTGGAACTAGGAAGTATCCCTGGTGCACAAAAGGACTTTGGGTCACATTCCCCATGGAGGGATACTCCCTAGAGGCAGGAGTGAGGGCCTAGTCCCTACTCCAAATGACTGGAAAGATTTTGTTGTTGACTCCTTCTGGAAAGTATTACCCTAACTGTGGTGGGGGTGGGAGGGTGGGATGGGAGGATAGTGGGGGGGGGAATGGGAGGATGGGAAAGAGGCAGAGAGGGAGGGAGGGAGGGAGACAGAGAGCAAGGGAGGGGGCACTGGGATAGATATGTAAAATAAGAAAAATAAATAAATAAAAAGAAAAAAACAGTATTTTTTTTAAACATAGTTCAGCAGTGCTTGCCTAGCATATACAGGACTCTGAGTTCAACTTCCCAGTACTGCACATATTTCCATGTGCATACATACACACACACACACACACACACACACACACACACACACACACACATACAGAGTCACATACTCACATGCACACACTCATACTCACACACACTCTCACATATACTTACATTCACATTCTCACACACATACACATACACACATATAAATAACAGAAAAGTTGATTGATACCAGTCAAGATGATATCCAATATTAAACATCATAATGTGGGCAATCTATCAAGCTGATTTCCTTTTAATTTAAGAAACAAGGCCAAAGTATGAGGCTGGTATTTAAGTCCCACACATGGACAGCTTCCAGTTACAATTTATTTTGAAGTAAAATTGAGTCCCAAAGCAATGCAGCATAGATGGCTTCTCCACTTCCCTCCTGCTTAAACTGTTGTACTACATGGCAGTTTGACTTACAGCCTTGATTAAAAGTAGGGCTTTCCAAAGAAAGTCTTCAATTTCCCCTTGTTATTCTGTTGCTGCAGTAATTTACACTGTCTTTACTTAAAGGCTTTTCTAATTGAAGAGGTGCACTAAACAAAAGTTGACAGTAGCTGTATCTGTACTAAGTATCACAGTACAGCCACTGCCATGAACAGTTATTGAGTAATGTTTTCCCCACTGTAGCTTGTGTGCAAATGATCAGATGCCTTAAGGACCACTATGACATCTTAGTTGTATGTCCAACTCAGCTGCTGATTGTGTAGCTTCCACACAAATTTGACAAGCACTCTCTGACTGAAGCTATCCTCAGATTTGGCATAATTGTCCTAGATTCTGGACTAAGACCTTCTTACTATTTATACTTCCAGAAACCAAGAGACCACCTCCTGGTTATTCTTGAGGTTTTCTACTAAAAAATCATGTATACAATTGGCCAAGCACAATTCCAAGCAGGTGGATAGGATACACAAGAAAAATGATACTCTCCTCAAAGGCACAGTCTGGTGACCCAAAATGCCCAGGAACTATGACTAAAAGATGTTCAAAAGATTACCATTATTTTACCAGATTTCTGGCTCTCAGCAGCATGGTTAAAATGAGGTAAAATTAGTACAAGAGGTCATGTTTCTTAACTCCTAATCCCAGATAGGAAGCATCATCAAAGCAAGATCTGAGCTTGAAGATTTCTTACAGGTTAAAAGAATGTCTGTGATGACCTGCAGTAAAGCAGGGATAGCTAAAGCACATTGAAATGTGTGATAGAGACAGCTGACCTGAACAAAGAAGAGCTCATGGGCCCCCAGACTGATAGCTGGGAAGCCAGTATGGGACTGACTCAGGCCCCCCTGAATATGAGTCTCAGCCAGAAGGACTGAGCAGTCTAAGGGACCTCAGACAGTGGCACCAGGATGTATCCCTAATGCACAAAAGGACCTTGTGAACACATCCCCCATGGAGGGATAACTGCCTTAACCTAGAGACAGGAGAGAAGCCCTAGTCCCTACTTCACATGACCTGTCAGATCTACATGACCCCAACTGGATGGCATTCCCCTACATATGGAATTGGGGTGGGGGATGGGAGGGGAGAGTGGTTAGGTTGCATTGAGAGAACAAAGAGGGTAAAAGTGAGGGAGAGAAGGAGGAAGGGAGGGAGGGAGAGGAAGAGGGAGGGAGGGAGAACTGGGATCGACATGTAAAATAATAAATTAAATAAAAAAAGAAATGTGTGTGTGTGTGTGTGTGTGTGTGTGTGTGTGTGTGTGTATACACAGTATGTGTATGCAGCTGCACCTACATGTGTGTAGAGACCAGGGGACAATATTAGATGTCCTCGAGTACTGTCTACCTTATTTTTCTGAGACAGGCCCTCAGTGATTGAAATCTAGGGATCACCAATTGAGGAAATGCTCTTACCAGTGAGCCCTGGGGATATGCCTATCTGTCTCTCCAGCACTGAGATTACAATTGCATACCACCATATCCAGCTTTTTTCATGAGTTCCACACATCAAACTCAGGTCCACATGCTTGTGGGTCAATCATTTTATCATTTGAACCATCTTCCCACCCTCGTCTAAATATATTAAGGGGCTCTAATAAGACACAAAGTAAAGTTCAAATTCTAAAAACCCAAACACTTCTTTATATTTTCTACTGAACTAACTCAAGAACACCAGCTTTCAGTAGTAATATTCACATCACATCCCAAAAGGTTGATTACTGAAGCAAACCCATCTTTGGCTTAGGGAATAAGACAGATTTTTCTCAAAGAAAAGACATCCAAAGCACTTCATACTGGTTGTGAAGATGGCAGACCTGCTGTACATCAGTTTAAAAGAATACATGTGTCACAAAATACACATGTCCACAAAAGTGGACAAATGGCTACATGGAGCAGGGTAGACGGGTACAAAGAGAGCCAAGAGGATAAGAGAAAAGGAAGGGCCATCAAAAAAAAAATTAAGCTTACAAATGCTACTGTAAAATCTCATCCTCTGTAGTCTAAACAGAAATATAAAAATTACTAAATTTTAAAAGAATAACAAAATTCTCCATACTCATATATAAAATGTTAAGTCAGTAACTGACTAAAGATTTAACATGACATAAAAACATATTTATTAAAGAAAAGCTAACATAATGAACTATTTGCATGTTTTTGTTGTTGTCTTACATACATGAAAGCATTTATGTCTTTTATATAAGAAATAGCAAAGACCATGCCAGTTAAGTACTCTCCCAAGAGCTGGCATCACCTAAATTCAAGTTCACTTGATGGTGACTTGGGATTGGTGACTTAGCTGTTCCATTTCTTTGTTCATAGACTGGAACTCACAATGTAGTGAGGTGTGTTATCAAACTCTGAGATACAGAAACATGAAAGTTCACTGTTTTTGATGCAAGAAAAAGAAAAATAATGGAAGTGGGAAGAAAAAGGAAGAGAATAAGAAAAGTGAAGGAAGGGATACAGCACACACTTTGAATGTGTGGAGTGATCAAGTATCATATTTTGAGAACACAAATATTACTCCCTATAAAACATGTGACCAACACCTGCCAAAGAACATGTTTAACTAATAAGTGAGGGAAATAATGAAATATTGACTCATTCAACCTAAAATCTGAAAAAAGATATGTCTAGACACTCAGAATTCTAAATCAATTTCCTAAGAGGTAAAAAAAAAAAAAAAAAAAAAAAAAAACTCCTAAAAGTCCTATTGACAAATATAAGAATAATGTCCCTGGTTGTGTCTTCTATAGAAAGAAAATCAATTGTGTCTCTGCCAGAGAAAATTCATATGCATCACAACAAATAAAACCAATTTGCATTCCTATCAGTTTTCCATCCTTTCACTTCTGTACTAGCTGACCTAAACAGAGATTCAGAGGAAAGAGCATCTCACAGAATGGTTTAACCTAGGGAAAGCATACCAGGTTCTCCACCAAAAACATCCCTGGTCCAATTCCCTACACCACACCCATTACAGAAGAACAACTCCTGTTCAGAACAGTTCAGAGTTCATACAAGGAAATCTAAGCAACCAAACTTTGGAGTCCTATTTTCTGGAGTTTGTTTTCTGATGTCGTGTTAAAACACTGACCAAAAGCAACTTGAGACAAAAGTTTATCTCAGTTCACAGGTTACAGTTCATCACCAAGAAAACCCATGGCAGGAATTCAAAGCAGGAACTGAAGAGGAATGTTATTTACTGATTATTACTTTATGACTTTCTATTTTTTTTCATTTTTTAAAATTGTTTTTACTTCTTTTTGCATTCCAACCACAGTTTTCCTTCCCATCCCCTTCATTTCCTCTCACCTCCCTTGCCTCCATCCAGCTGACACCCAGTCTACTCTTCATGAGTAAGTGCTCCCATGAGGAGTCAACACAGTCTGCAACAATAGGTTGAAACAGGGCCTGGCCTCTCTCCCATGAATTAAGACTAAACATGGTATCCCACCATAGGGAATGGGCTCCAATAAGCTAATTCATGTACTAAGTTTGTATCATGGTCCTACTGCCAGGGGTCCTTCTGGTAATCCAAGCTTCACAACTGTCTCCCACATACAGATGGCATAGTTCAGTCCCGTGGAGTCTCCACAGTTATAGGTATAGAGTTCATTAGTCTCCTTGAGCTTGGTTCGGCTGTCTCTATAGATTACTCCATCATGATGTTGACCTCCCTTGCTCATGTATTCCTTCCTCCCTCTCTTTGACTGGATTACAAGAGCTTGGCCTACTTCTTAGTTGGGGATTTTTGAATCTGGTTCTGTCAATTTCTGGATGAGGTCACTATGATGAGAGTTGGAGTATTCATCAATATGTTTATAGGGGTTTACCAGTTCAGGCATCCTCTCTACTATTGGTAGGAGTATGCCTGGTCCTTTTTGTAAATTCTTGGGAGTTTACTCTTGTAAGGAATAAGGATTTACTGCCCACCGCCTGGTCTTTTTTCCGCTGCCGTGCCTGCCCCCAAATAACACACTGAGACTCTGTATTAGATATAATGCTGTTGGCCAGGTACTAGTTTCTTATCGGCTAGCTCTGTCTTAAGTATTAACCCATTTCTGCTGATCTGTGTATTTTCATGTGGTCTTCTCTTACCAGGGAGCCAGCTGGCACTCTGCTTTCTCCAGACTCTCCATCTTTACTCCTCCTTCCTACTTCCTCTTTCCTCCTTGTCTCCTAGTCCCTCCTATCTCCCTTTCCTATTGGCCAACAGTGCTTTACTCATTAACCAGTATGAAAAACATATATACATCATACTCTAGCACCAGGTTTCACCCTAAGTCCATAGTGGCTCTCTCTATTAAGATATCATCCATTTACCTCAGGATCCAGCAATACCACTCTTAGGCACATATACAAATGATGCACATACAAACAACAAGGACATCTGTTCAACTATGTTCATAGCAGCATTATTTGTAGTAGTCCAATCCTGGAAGCAACCTTTGCCCCTCAACTGAAGAATGGATAAAGAAGATGTGGTACATTTACACAATGAAGTACTACTCATTGGAAAAATAAAAGGAAATCTTGAAATTTGCAGGCAAATGGATGGAACTAGAGGGAACCATCCTGAGTGAGGTAACCCAGTAACAGAAAGACAAGCATGGTATGTATTCACTCATATATGGATATTAGACATCAAGCAAAGGATTACCAGCCTACAATCCACATTTCCAGAGAAGCTAGGAAACAAGGAGGACAATAAGAGAGACATACATGGGTCCCTCTTAGAAGGGGAAAGTGACATGAGCTCCTGAGCATATTAGGAGCACAGGGGGAAGCAGGGATGGAGGGAGGAGAAAGAGAAGGGGAGAAAAGGAGGGGAAGAAGGAGAACATTAAGGACCAGGAAGACTGAGTTGGAGGAAGAATAGAGAGCAAGAAAAGAGAACCTTACTAGAGGGAGCCATTGTAGGTTTAAAGAGAAATCTGGCTCTGGGGAAATGTCCAGAGATGCACAAGGATGCCCCCAACTAACAGCCTAAGCAATAGTGGAGAGGCTACCTTAAATGCCCTTCCCTTATAATGAGACTGATGACTATCTTATATGGCATTCTCGAGCCTTCATCCAGTAGCTGATGGAAACAGAAGCAGACAATCCACAACTAAGCACTGGGCAGAACTCCTGGAATTCAGTTGTAGAGAGGGAAGAGGGACGAGCAAAGGGGTCAAGACGATGCTGGAGAAAACCACAGACACAGCTGACCTGAGCAAGTGGGAGCACACAGACCGAAGTCATAAAACTGGGGAACCAGCATTGGACGATCCAAGCCTTCTGAATGTGGGTGCCAGTTAGGAGGCCTGGTCTGTCTATGAGACCTCTGACAATAGAATGAGTATTTATACCTAGTGCAAAAAATGGACTTTGGGAGCCCATTCCCGATGGAGGGCTACTTTCTCAGCCTAGATACCTCCCCAAAATGATATAAAAAACTTTGAAGATACCCCATGGAAGACTTTACTCTCCCTGGGGAATGGATAAGAGGTGGGATGGGGGTTGGAGGGGGGTATTGGAGGATGGGAGGGAGAGGGAACTAGGATAGATTTGTAAAATAAGATAGTTTCTAAATAAATAAAAAGATTTCTCTTTCTTTGCTCTTCCACTGTATCCCTCCCCACCTAGGCCAGCTCATTTCCTTTTGTTCTCATCTCCTCCTACCCCTCCCCAGACCATACCCCTGCCCCCAGTTTGCCCCATAGATATCATCTCATTTATCTTCCCAGGGTGACCCATGTGTCTTGGGGTCTTCCTTGTTATCTAGCTTCTCCAGAGTTGTGAATTGTCCCGTTATCCTTCACTTTACATCTAATATCCACTTATGAGTGAATACATACCATGTTTTTCTTTCTGAGTCTGGGTTACCTCACTCAGGATGCTTTTTCCCAGTTCTGTCCATTAGCCTGACAATTTTATGAGGTCATCATTTTTATCGATGAGTATACTCCATTGTGTAAATGTATCACCTTTTTCCTCATCCGTTCTTTGGTTGAGGGGCATCCAGATTGTTTCCAGGTTCTGGCTATTATGAGTAATGGTGCTATGGTGCTCAACATCCTTGATTATCAGGGAAATGCAAATCAAAATGACTCAGAGATGCCCTCTTACACCTGTAGGAATGGCTAAGATCAAAAATACTGAGGACAGATTATGTTGAAGAGGATGTGGGTGGAGTCAGGTGAATATTCCTCCATTGTTGGTGTGAATGCCAACTTGCACAACCATTTTGGAAATCAATGTGGTGGTTTCTGAAAAACTGGGAATCAATTTACCTTAGACCCAGCAATACCACTCTTGGGCATATACCCAAAGGATGCTCAATCATACCACAAGGACATTTGTTCAACAATTTTCATAGCAGCATTATTCGTAATGACTTACTTTCTTATATAACCCCAAGACCAACTGCCCAGGGGTTACACCACCACAGTGGGTGGGACATCTCCCATATCAATCATTAATCAAGAAAATCTCTCACAATGCCAAAATGGACAGAGAGAAGCCCACAAGACCCCAACTTTACCTAAAGAACAACAGGCAACTGAGGAAAGTTTGAAGTACAAAATGTGGTCTTTCCCAGGCAAGAGATCACCAATTGGTTAACTAGTGCCAACTGATCAGTCCTGAAAACACACATACAGATAACATTACATGAATTCAATATATTAGGAACATATATATATTAGGAATATATATGTATATATATACATGTATATATGTGTGTGTCTATATTTTTGATTGCAATAAGAATTAGTAACAAAATTAATTCTGACTCTATTTTACTTTTAAAAAATGATATTCCAGGGGGAACTGAGATTGGAATGTAAAAAATAAATTAAAAAAAAAAAGATATTCCAAATTAGTAATGTTCATCTTGCCTACAATTAATACTAAAATTTCTATTAAGTCAAAAATTTTGCAAAAATGAGATAGTTTCTGCAATGCTAGAAGTCCAAGAATGGAGTATGGTAATTAAATAAAATAAAGAAATAAAGTTCTTGTTTTACTCACCAGAGAGCCCCAATTCATTTGTCACACAGATGGCCTGATTAAGCTAAATGTGTCTCAAAACAAAACTAGAAGTCACAAATCTGAGAAAGAGACTGGTGGTGAGGATGGGGTGGGAAGGAAGTAAGAAAGGAGTTGGGGGGGGAGAGAGAGTAATTAGAATGAGTTATATACATATGTGAAGTGGTCAAGGAATAGGCTTAAATTAATTTTTAAAAATTAAATCATAAAATGAACCACACCTACATCTTTCTGTTCCCTTTAGCAGTGCCAGAGATTAAATAACCCTTACCTAATTTGATTTCCAAAATCTTCATATCAGTTCTTGAGAACAGTTTGTGTTTGGATGGGTCAGTGTATGATGCATGGTTATGGAACAGACAAAAGAAACACAAAAAGAGTGGTGATTTGAAGAGAGAAGAAACAGTAAACCAAACCAACATGTCCTCTCCCATTGAAAGCACAAAACAAAATGTAATTCACAATGCCAGACACATTTTCCAAGCATCTTTAAAATAGAATCGGCCTAAAACAATTACATTGAAAAGACTAACCAAGAAAGTGCTCCTCACTACCCAGTAATGGAACTATGTTTTGGGGGAGGAGGGGAGTAGAGACTGTCAAATGCATTTGAGCGACATTGAACAATGGATTAATTACAAATTATACATGTAGATATGCAAAGTCCATTTGGAAAACCTGCCAGTTCTCAGGAAGGCAGTTGACAGGAGCTTAGGGGTCTGAATTGGTATTTACCAGCAGACACCTCCAGCTGTGCCCAGCTTTCCTGGAAGCTGCTTCCTTCTCTGTCCTGAGAGCTCTCTGACTGAAAAGCATTCTCATGCATTTTGCATCCCTGGAAGATAAAACTCTTTTGTACAGAATCCAATTTGAAGAGAACCCATGGAATGCAAGTGAGAATGTTGGTGCATGTTTCATGTATTTTGTATACAAGCAAATCTGTTCTATCCATTTGAACATCAATAGACATAGCCATGCACATATTATTACAGATGTAAAATCACAGTACAAATGTGCAGTTTTGAAAGGCTTCAAGCAATGCTAGATACAGGATCAATTTCTTAAAGTTGGGATGCTGTTAAAAAGAATCATGAATAGACAGGATAAAATGCCTTCCTGTCAAGCATAAATGGAGGTAGCTCAAATTAGCCCATGGAAATCATTCCTGCACTGTGTGAGACCTCATTTAGAGCATGGACTCCATTTACTGTGGGCTGTCTGATTATACTCAGGCTGTAGAAAGGAGAGAACAGGGGCTTTCAGGCCAGAGAGAAGAAATGAACTCCCTCCTCCTCCATAAAACAGTGAAAATGTACATTATCCCACTTCATAAGATCTAGAAAGAGATGAGTTCAACTTTAAAACAAAGCAAAACAGTTTAATTGCTTTATACAGAAAACACAGGAGCTCTCAGAAAAAAGAAGTGAGGACAAACATATATCATGTGGGAAACTTATTATTTCTAATTTTTACTTCTTTCTTCCCTCTTTCAGGTTTTTTTTCTACTCTTCCTCACTAATTTGAAATAAATTGATGCTCACAGTAATTGAAACAAAAAGGAAACGAATCTCTAGGATTAGCTACTGTGTGATTTCTAATGAATACACAAATACTCTGAATACTATTATTATTTGTGTGGCTTCATGTAAATGATGCCCAATCTTGCCAACTTGACACACCTGGGAAAAGGAATCCATATTGAAGTATTGTTTCCATCAGACTGGCCTGTTGGCATGACTGTGGGGCATTTCTTGATTGGTAATTGATGTAGATGACCACCGACAACTGTGGAAGTGTTGCCCCTATGCAGGCAAACCTGTGCTGCATTAACTAAATGTAAGGCTGGTAAGCATCATTCATCCATAAATTTTGCTTCTGTCCCTGCCTTTCTTCACTTGATAATGAACAGGGACCTGTAGTTGATATAATCCTTTTCATCCCCAAGTTGCTTTTGGCTATGGTGTTTATCAAAGCCACAGGAAACACATTTTCTATTAAATATACCACCAGAAAGAGCAATAATATATGTGACTACTTTATTTCTTCTACCTAAAGTTCATCTACAACAAGGCAAAGACATCCCCTTTTCATGTGTTCACTCTATTGAGAGTAGTATCTACCCCAGCTCATGCTAATACTGAAACCTAGTTGAAAATACTGCCATCTTCTACAGTTCCAGTATCTCCTTCCAATCTGCATTTCCTTTCATCTGCATCTCCTTCCAGTTGGATTTCCATATTCGTATTGTCTTATCTCCCACATTGAGCTGACTATTTAAGTGCTTTGACTAGAGAAACACAAAGTTCACCTTCAAGAACTCAGCAGTGTCTTGTAAGCCCACTATCCCCAGCCCCTGGCTTGGCTTCAATCATAAACAGAGTACTTCTCTATCACATTCATTTGAAAACTTCCCTTGTAAAGAAGGCAGCTTCAAAGATGGCCTCCATAGTCCTGCTTTGAAAACTTATATTCTTGTATAGTTTCTTATCTTTCAAGATAATACAGAGTTGTGGTCCATAATTATCAATACTGGATAGGAATGAAAGCAGATTTCATTATATTCATTTTCCCACATTTCTCTTCATGCACTGTGGTAAAAGTCATGGTGGAGCACCTCTGTAGAAAACTCCACACATCAAGGACCTGAAGGTTGCTCACAGCCCAAGCCAAATGTAGATATGTATTTTTAGTACATTTTTAATTACATTATTTGTTTATTTGGTATGTATCTGTGAGAATGCCTGTGTCACAGCATACATGTGGATGTCAGAGGACAATTTTGGGGAATCAGTTCTCTTTTTCAGCAGTGAGTCCTGAGGATCAAGCTCGGGTTCTCTGCTTAGCTTGGTGGCAGGTTGCCTTTTTACTTTTCTGTTCTTTTGAAACAGCATCGCTTGTATACTCAACTGGACTCAAAATCACAATAGAGCTGAGAATAACCTTAATCTCCTTTTCAGTTTATTTTTAACAATCTTTTTTTTTAATTTTATATACCAATTCCAGTTCTCTATTCCTCCCCCTCCTCTTAACCCTCCCCCCCCCACTTTCCCCCATACCACCTCCATCCACTCATCAGAGAGGATGAGGCCTCCCATGGGAAGTCAACAAAGTCTGTCACATCACCTTGAGGCAGGACCAAGGCTCTCCCCTCTGTATCTAGGCTGAGCAAGGTATCCCTCCATAGATAATGGACTCCAAAAAGCCAGTTCATGCACCAGGGATAAATCCTGTTCTCACTGCCAATGACCCCATAAACTGCCCAAACCTTACAACTGTCACACACATTCAGAGGGCCTAGTTCAATCTTACCCAGGCTCCCCAGCTGTCAGTCTCAAATCAATGAGCTACCACTAGATCGGGTCAGCTGTTTCTGTGATTTTCCCTCCATGATCCTGACCCCTTTGCTCATATTATGGCTCCTCCCTCTTTTCAACTGGCCATGAAGCTCAGCCCAGTGCTTAGCTGTAGGTCTCTGCACCTGCTTCCATCAGCTTCTGAATGGATGAATCTATGATGACTATTAAGTTACTCATCAATCTGATTACAGGGGAAGACCTATCTCTCTCTTTACTGGGTTTATCCTTGTGAATTCCTGGGAATTTCCCTAGTGCCAGGTTTCTCACTAAAGCCAGAATGGCTCCCTCTTTAAAGATATCTCTTTCCTTGCTCTCCTTCTCTGCCCTTCCCTCAACTTAACCATCCTGTTCCTTCATGTTCTCATCCTCTGTTTCCACCCTCCCTCCTCCCCTTCAACCTTCTTCTCACCCATCCCCAGCACTCACAACTGATTTACTCAGGAGGTCTTATCTATTTCTCCTTCCTTCCCATGGGACCCATGCATGTCTCTTCTAGAGTCTTCCTTGTTACCTAGCTTCTCTGGGGTTGTAGGCTGTAAGCTGGTTATTCTTTACTTTATGACTGATATTCACTTATGAGTGAGTACATACTGCATTTGTCTTTCTGGGTATGGATTACCTCACTCAGGATTACTTTTTCTAGTTCCATCCTCAAGTAGGCTTCATCCCAGAGATGCAGGGATAGTTTAACATATTTAATCCACCATATAAGTGAACTAAAAGACAAAAATTGTGCATCTCAATAGATGTTGAAAAAGGCTTTGACAAAAATCCAACACCCCTTCATTATAAAGGTCTTAAAGAAATCAGGGACACAAGAAACATACCTAAATATAAAAAAGACAATATACAGCAAGGCAACAGCCAACATTAAATTAAATGGAGATAAACTCAAAGCGATTCCGCTGCAATCAGAAAGAAGACAAAGCAGTCCCACTCTCTCCATAACTATTCAATATAGTACTCAAAGTCCTAGCTAAAGCAAAAGGCAGCAAAAGGAGATCAAAGGGATAAAAATCTGAAAGAGTTAAGTCAAACTTTCACACCAGAAAAAGTCTACCAGGGAACTCCTACAGCTGATAAACACCTTCAGTTATGTGGCAGGATACAAAATTAACTAAAAAAAAAAATCAGTACCTGTAGTGAGGTAGTCCTTCTGTAGCACTGACCATGCCCATTGGGGGGTGGAGCGATGGGCAGAGAGGACCTGAGGAAGGAGGTCGGAGGGGGCCAGGAAGGCGCTCTCTTTCTGGCGTGACTCGGACAGGAGAGGATCGGGTTGAATTTCCTGGTGTTCATCTGTCTAGGTTGTAAGTTATTTCTCCCTGAATAAACATCTATTCGGCCTATTTGTTTATCCTGATCCTTATTTACCGCAATAAGTACCCCTCCTATATACAGATGATAAAGAAAGAAATCAGAGAAACATCATCCTTAACAATAGCCACAAATAACATAAAATATCTTTGGGTAACTCAAGTGAAAGACCTGTATGACAAAAACTTTAAGTCTTTAAACAAATAAATTAAAGAAAATATCAGAAAATGGAAAGACCTACCACGATCTAGGATAGGTAAGATCAACACAGTAAAAGTAGCAATCTTACCAAAAGCTATCTACAGATTCAACCACAAACCCCATCAAAATCCCAGCACAATTCTTTGATGGGAGATGTCATCTGTAAAAATGTTTCTCATACTGGTTAATGAATAAAGCACTGTTGGCCAATAGGAAAGGAAGATAGGAGGCAATAGGAGACAAGGAGGAAAGAGGAAGTAGGAGGGAGGAGTCAAGATGGAGAGTCTAGAGAAAGCAGAATGCCAGCCAGCTCCCCTGTAAGAGAAGACCACGTGGAAATACTAGATTAACAGAAATGGGTTAATAATTAAGACAGAGCTAGCCGATAAGAAACTATTAACGGGCCAACAGAATTATATCAAATACAGAGTCTCAGTGTGTTAATTGGGGCTGGCGTGGCAGCAGGACAAGACCAGTGGTGGGCAGAAAAATCTTACTTGTTACAATTGTTCACAGACCTTAAAAGAGCAATACTCAGCTTCATATGAAAAAAAAAAAAAAAAAACCAGGATAGCCAAAACAATCCAGTATAATAAACAAACTTTCAGAGCCCTTACTATCCCTGATTTCAAGCTCCACTATAGAGTTTTAGTAATAAAAACAGCATGGAATTGACACAAAAACAGATAGGTAGAGCAATGGAATCCAATTGAAGATCTTGACATTAATTCACACCTATGAGTACCTGATTTTTGACAAAGAAGCTAAAATTATACAATGGAAAAAAGAAAGCCTCTTAAACAAATGGTGCTGGCATAACTGGATATCATCATGTAGAAGAATAAAAATAGATCTATATTTCCATGAACAAAACTCAAGTCCAAATGAATCAAAAACTTCAATATAAATCCAGCCACATAGACCCTCATAGATGAGAAAGTAGGAAGTAGCCTTGAATGAATTGACACAGGAAACTACTTCCTAAATATAACACCAGTAGCACAGACACTGAGAGCAACAATTAATAAATGGTACCTCCTGAAACTGAGATGCTACTTTTTTTTAAAACCTTAATCTCCTGAACCTCCTACCTCCACTCCCTGAGTGGTGGAATAATGAGCATCCACCACTAAGCCCAGTATATGCAGTGACAGAGAACTGAAGCCAAAGTGTCATATGTGCTAGGGAAACACATATGAGTGACATATTCAGTCCTTTATGTCCTTTTGAGTCCTTACATGATAATACCTAGGCCAGCAGCATGCATTCAGCCTGATGAATAATCCCCATCCTTTTAACTCACTTGCAAAGTATCCCTTATCCTCAGAAGCTATGTGAGGTGATGTTTCTGCATCACAAAATATGAAGGAATAACTTTTTAGACAGAAACAGGTAGCTAATGAAGCAAGTTAATCTTACCTCAAGCCCCTAAAATGTTTTCTCTGGAAGCTAGACACATTCTTGCTCTCACTACTACTGCTTCCTTATGGTGGGTTTGGTCTATCATTGTACCTTTCAAGTATGCTCCTGTACCTAACCACCTCCCATATACTCAAACTTGAGAGCCTTGGCCAGATCATAGTATTTTATCCAGACTTTCATCTCTGTACATTTTCTCCAAAAAACCTCACTGACTCTTCATGAGTTTAATTATAAATTCAATTTTCTCTACTTTTTTCAATGACCTTTCTAGTTTCCTTATTTTTAAAAAAGTATGGGTTTTTAATTAATAACAATTATCAATAATAATGGCATTTTAAGTAATAACAGAGATTAGCATTTGGCATTTACAAAACTGATCTCATATAGGTTAATTCTATTTGCTCTTTAATTCAATCCAGGATCAAAGACGTTATTTAAAATGTCAAATCTCATCAGAGCCTGAAGTACTAGAGAGAACTCCTTCAGTTGTCCGTGACACAAACAGAACTCTTTCTCAGTTATAAGAGAGTACAAGTGATGTATCTGTGTGTCTTCATGTCACTTTTCTCCATCTTTGTCCCCTTCCCTCCATACACTTGTCTAATTGCCAAAGCAATATACTCCATACATGTGAAACATAACTGCGAGAAGCAAAATCTAACTTCTAAAGCTTTGGCCAAAAGGAAGTGGGGTCTGCTCTTTCCACATCCCTGCAGTACACTTTGAGTTTTTAGTTGCTTAAAGACTACTGCCCCACATCACAGAGAGCTCAGGTTGCCCAGATAGGAATACAAGCAAACTAGGAGATAGTTGGTGACAATCAGAGTGACCAATTGTGGTGGTTTAAACAGGTATGGCCCCCACAGACTCATGTGTTTGAATGCTTTTACCTTAGAAGTGGTACTATTAGAAGCTGTGTCCTTGTGGAGTAGGTGTGGCCCTGTTGGAAGAAGTGCATCACTGTGGTGGTGGTATTTTATGTCTTATAAGTTCAAATCTGGCCAGTAGACTATAGAAGATCAAGATGTAGAACTCTCAGGCTATTCTCCAGCAACATGTCTGCTTGCATGCTGCCTTTTCTCAGCATGGTGGTAATGGACTAAACCTCTGAAACTGATCCACCCCAATGAAATCCTAACTAAGACACCAGGAAAGAAGGACCAAAGGAGAAGGGAATTCTACCTTCAGAAGCAGTAAGATGTGGTTGACCTCTGATGACATAAGGAAGGAAGCCACGGCACTACCCTTCAAATACTAGACTGTCAGTTTCTGTTTCATATATTATCTAAAGGATTTTTCCCCTCTATTGATGGTTTGGAATCTGAATATGTTTTCTCCCTCCTTCAAGGAATGTCTACATTCCGTCACTCTATGAACCAAGACTTTGGCTATCTGTCCAGCTTGTCATGGCCTTCCTTCCCTCACCAGATCTGTACTCATTATGTTGCTTCCTTTTTTAACACTGTAGTGCTGATAAGTTTATGCGTGTGTGTGTGTGTGTGTGTGTGTACCATATTATACAAATAGAACTTAAAGGAAAAACTGCAGGTATCAACACTCTTACCACTATGTGGGTCTTAGGGATTGAACTCAGATTGCCAGGTTCTGTAGTAAACATTCTTATACACTGAGCCATCAGCCAACAGATAAGTTTGCTGTTGTTTTTTTTTAATTTAAATTAGAAACAATTTTATTTTACATATCAATCCCAGTTCCCTCTCCCTCCTATTCTCTCATGATCCCCACTAACCCCCATCCCATCCCTCTTCTGCTTCATAGAAAAGGTGAAGCCTTCTATGAGATATCACCAAAGTCTGTCACATCTGTCACATCATTTGGGGCAGGGCCTGGGCCCTCCCCTGTATGTCTAAGCTGAGAGAGTATCCCTCTATGGGAGTGGGCTCCCAATGTCCATTCATACACTAGGTATAAATGCTGTTCTATCACAGGGGCCCCATAGATTGCCCAGTCCTCCCAACGGTCACCCACATGTAGGAGGCCTGGTTCTGTCCTATGCTGGTTTTCAAACTGTCAGACTTGGGTCCTTGAGCTCCCCCTTGTTCAGGTCAGCTGTTTCTGTGGATTTCCACAGCATGGTCTTAACCCCTTTGCTCATCACTCTTCCCTCTCTGCAACTGGATTCCAGGAGTCCTGCTCAGTGTTTAGCTGTGGGTGTCTGTTTCTGCTTCCATACACTATTGAATGAAGTCTCTATGATGGCATTTAAGGTAGTCATCAATCTCATTATAGGTGAAGGGTATTTAAGGTAGCCTTCCCCTATTGCTTGGATTCTTAGTTGGGGTCTTCCTTGCTGCCATTTTCAGAACTCCTTGGTTGCTTTAGTTCTTTAACTACAGTTGGTACCCTATAAGATACCCTCTTTCCATGTTAACACGGCTGTTGGTGTCATCCTTCTTTGGATCTTATTTAAGCAGCCATGATGATGAGAATGCATTAGTATAGTTTATTAGTTCTTAGAGATGCTGTCTCATAGCAGATTTCCTGTTCATATGGCACATTTTTGGGTCTTTGTTTGTTTGGATTTGTTGTTGTTGTTGTTGTTGTTGTTGTTGTTGTTGTTGTTTTGAGGCAGGGTTTCTCTGTGTGACAACCCTAGCTGTCCTGGAACTAGCTCTGTAGACCAGGCTGTCCTTGAGTTCGCAGAGATCTACCTGTCATCCAGTTCTTAAAATCTTTCTGTTTAGCACCAAGGGTTGTTTGTCATTAGGGTTATAGAGCTGTAATAGTCATTGTTGTGATTCATAAGCATTATAGATGGATAGAAATATTGGTTGCTTCCATTCCTTGGAAGCTTGCATGTTACCTTCTGGTATTATGAAAGCTAAACCACAGAAAGAATGCTTTCAGGTCAGTTCCAGCTCAGATCATCCAGGTCCTGTGTCTAAAGAACTTGGTACTTTCAGTAATATGTGCTTATCTTCATCTTCTGAGAGGTAACCAAGGCAATGAAAACAGCTTATAATGTTTGAGATGTCTTTTGTACCCTGACCAACATGTCAAAGGAGGGCTTTTTGTGACTGATGTTGAGGGGTTTATGGTCTACAACTTTTGCAGGAGCATTGTAATTTTTCCATTTAATATATTTTAAAAATTTAATGTGATTTAGTATAAGATATAAAATCTAAACCTGGACTGTCAAAATTGTTCAACAGGTAAAAGTCCTTGCTGCCAAGCCAATTTTCTTGTGAATTCCATTCCAAGTACCCAAATAGTGGAGGAGAGAATTAATTCTACAAATTGCCCCTCTGACCTCCATACACATAGTGTGACATTCACACACACACACACAGAGAGAGAGAGAGAGAGAGAGAGAGAGAGATAGGAAGAGAGAGAGAGGAAAGAAATGATAGATAGGTAGATGATAGATAGATGATAGATAGATAGATAGATAGATAGATAGATAGATAGATAGACAGACAGACAAATTTTAAAAATAGCCTAAACCAAACTATCCTTTGACATTAGATTTACACTTCTACACCAGACAAGGAAGAAATTGAGATTGTATAGATCTGGACAGAGTAAGCTGGTGGGGCCAAGTTATGGACTCTGGAATATTTTGTGTGGGAAAGCATTGCTTGGTTAGTCAATTTCTTGGTTTTGGTATTGATTATTTATTTCTGTTGTTGTTATATCTGGTACAAGGTTTTACTGTGTTTTACCAATACATGATGCATATACGGGTAGCAATAATGTGACCAAATGACTTACTTGAAACAAAGAGGACAGAAAATGAAAGGGGTATTTGGAAGGGAGGAACCATGAAAATATTGTGTACATGTATAAAATTATCAAAGAATATATAAAAATATTATATTAAAAATAGGAAATCAACAGCATAAACTCTAATATCATCTAAAATATAGGATATTTGACCTTCACCTAGAAGAAAATGTCTTAACTATGATGTTTGCTAGGCAATGAATAAGCATTAAAAGTAAGGGGAGCTCTTTTTTTATTATTTTAAAATTTTTTGCTCTTATTCTACTATCCTTTCCCTCCCTGTCCCCCCTCCTGTGCCCCCCAACCACCCTCCCATCCCACCCCCCCCTCCACAGGAAGGGTGATAGCTTCTAGGATGGGTCAACAAAATCTGTCAAAAGGGGAGCTCTTATCAAATCATTTGGAGAAAAAGAAACAGATCAGACACAGTTATTTTCTATAGAATAACTACTAGGAATAAATGCTACTCCTGTTTTTAGAATAGAAAATGTTATATAAGGATGAAGAGATGGTTCAGTTAGAGCACTATTGCTGATCCTGCGAGAGGGCCAAAGTTCAGTTCCTAGTACCACATTGCAAAACTCAGAATCTCCTGTAACTCCAGCTTCAGGGGATCTGATGCTCTCTTCTTGACCCTTGGGCACCTGCATACATTCAAAAGGTGAGGTGCATGTACATAAATAAAAATGAAATGAATCTTAAAAATAAAAAATTGATATGGGGAGAAGCATGTATGGCAAGATGGGTAGTACATCCAAACATACCAAGAACTTCTCCTCTTAGAGACAAGAGGGCAGGTATTCCTCTCAGTTTAGGGAAAGATGAAATAGGCACAATCTCAATGTCATGGCCACTAACCATTAATATATAAAAGAGAGAGAAGATGGATGGACACCAGGAAGTCCCCTGGACAGCCTTAAATTCAGTTTATGGAATACTTAAGGAGTTTTATTGAAGAGACTAATGATGATAACTGAGAAAATGGCATGCTTTTGGGGAAACTGCAGTGAAAGCAGAAAAGAAAGGGAGGATACTTAGTCACTTCAAGGGGAGCAGGTCCACTGCTGCAGAAGATACATATCAGCAGTCATATTCCCAGTGTGGTGGTAGAAAAATAGCCACAGCTAACATTGCTACAGGAATTTTTAAAATATTGGTTTAATTGTGTGGGGTGTATGTATATAAATGTGGTACCCATGGAGTCCAGAAGAAGATGCTGCATCTACTGGAGGTTGTGAGTGCTCAGCCTGAGTGCTGGGAACTAAACACAGGTTCTCTGCCACAGTACTACATGCTCTTAATTGTTGAGTCATCTCTCCAGGGTCCTACTACAGGAATTATAACAAAATCGAATTCCCTTCCTTTGCAAATTGCAATGTTATCATTTTTAGAACAAAAGGTCACCTTTGTACACCCACCCCAATTAGTTCTGTCAAAACAAGAAAAGGTTTTAATCAGGTTTTGGAAACAGAATATTCTAGGCACAAGTCTAGCCCCATGTCCCATGTTGCCAAATGCATTCCCCCGTTTTGGTGCCACACACTTGAAATAAAATATTTAAAGATACTTTATTAGGAGTTTCCCATCTTTTCTCAATTTCTTCCATTGTAAATGCATATAGGAGAATCAGTATGTTACAGTGAGGCTAACTCTTTCAGAGGTTGAAGTCTGCTTAGTTTGAGCAAATCAAACACAGTGTTGACTTGTTTGAGACCATTGGCCTGAAGTATAGGTGAATTTACATTTACAGTAGAACATTTTGTCTTATTTCAAAATTTGTCTAGCATCTTCTACCTTCTCAAACCAAGATATATGTAATTATTGTACATCACTACACAGACAGTACCTGTACTCCAAGAGGAAAACTGAGAAGCAGTTGTGTCAGAGCAGATCATTGCCCATGCCCAGTCTCTGAAATAAGTACAGTCCTTCCCAACCCTCTTCCAGCTATTCTCATACTCTATTACAAAGATCATTGTCTAAGAGTATAAGTGAAGATTGACATGTTGACCATGTTAACCTGCAAGGCCTCATGCTTCATCTGTGCCCATCACCCTTCTTGTCATTCAAAAAGACTAATTGGATTCAGCACCGATAATAAAGGTCACCCATCACCAGCTATAGTAAAGAACATTGATGAGTTTTACCAATTTATACCATAATTTGAGTTTAAAATCTTTTAAAAATGATACCCAGGTGCTCACTTTCCCATAAGGAATGTTTCCAATAAGTCTATCAGATATTGGAAAAATAGGCATACTCCTAATGAAATCCTTTGCTAATGAACCATGCTTAGTCACTCTTAACAGTCTACAGCCACCTTCATCACTCATTCACTCTACTTCCCACTGGTAGACAAAATTTGACCTTACCATCTCATGCTTGTAGCAGCCTCTATGCTGGCAACATCTCTGTCCTAGTTCAACTTAGGTCATTTAGCTGCACAGGAACCATGGCCCTGTCCAGCACAAGCTGATGAGTGTTTGGGAAATGTCAAGGTCTTGTCAAACAGAGATAACAGTGAAAACCAGAATATCTCTCTTAGGAGTCCAGCTATGAGGAAACTACATAGTCATTCAGTTCTTGTTACAACACCTTCCCAGATGAATTCTGTAGACGAAATCCTACTCTATTCTTATGAACTCCATTTTTATTCTATGGGGTCTTGCATCTTTATGACAATAAACACAAGGTACTGAGAAGAGAATGGCAATGCCCACTCAAAATTACAGCACTTGGGGAGGGAGAATGAAAGCAGAGGGATAATTATTCCTGCACTACATAGTGAGTTAGAGATCAGTATAGGTTACATAAGACCCTTTCTCAAAATAGAGGCTGAGAGAGAGCTAAAACATGAAAGGAAACCATAATTACTACTACAGATTTCTGTAGTAGAAACATTTGTGTTTCATTATCAATTATGTATGAAAGCTTATGCTATAATTGTTAGTGGTGTTTGATTTACAATAGAAAGAACTACAAACTTGAAAGAAAGTGGTAAGATGACTCAGTAGGTAAAGGTATTTACTGCCAAGTCTGATGACCCGAGTGAGTTCAATCCTCAAGAACTATCTAGTGAAAAGGAGAACTGATCTGTAAACTTTAGGTCTGACTGACCAGGTTCAAATCCTAATGTGGATTTTAAAAACAAGAAGCTATCTCATAGTAACATACAAAGAAAGGGATGAGATTCTCAGGTTTGCCATTTTAAAAATATTACTTAGCCACTCTTCTTCTCAATTTCTTCATCAGTAAAATGGAGATAGGAGTAACATTTACTGAATGGGTTATGTGAGAATAAATTCAATATTCAACAATAGCCAATATGCCCAGAAGGTCATTTTCCCTACCAGCCTTTCCTAGCTCCCTCCTGTCCATTGACCTTTTCTCCTTTCAAATCCTTTTCTTACGTTCACATGAGAACATTTGTTCCATTGTGTGAAAATGAGGAGTGCTGCCAGGGGTGGGTGGGAGAAAGAAAAGTCTGGGTGATGAAATTAATGAGAATGTATTACATACATGTATGAAATTATCAAAAAAATAAAATTAATAAAAATTACATAAATAGATATATACAAAAATAATGACAGTCAAGTAATCAAATTTCTTGTAATCACAAATTTGAACCATATCTTTGTGTAGACAGTGCTCTGTGTTGACAACTGTCATGGTAGAATAAACCTTATAGATTAGTTAGTAAGAGAAAATTACTCTACAAAAATATAAGCTTTCTGAAGAATAATGAGACGATGTGAACTCAGCTGTAATCCTTCCCTTAAGGCCATTGGTCAACAATGTCCACAGCCCTTCAGAAAGAGAATCAAGAAAGAAAATGTTAAACAAATATCCAAAATGAGTGTGCCCTTCTTCAGGAATCCTAAATGCTTGGCCTGCTTCAGCTAATAATTCATTAGAATGGATTATGTTGAACTAACTGGAACCTGTTTCACCACACTCCTGACTAAATCCATCTCTTGGTCATAAATGTTTAATGTGTAGGTCATTTTTTTCAATTGTACTTGGTGGCTTGGTTGCTATGTACATAATAAAAGCATGTGGTAACATGGATTTGATTAACATAGCTGGTGTTATGTCTCTATTGACTAAATATTTATTGGTGATGGTGGGATATATCTATTACTTCTTTTTCATCAGGATGCAAGCATGCAGCAATATACTCAATGTGTGTGTGTGTGTGTGTGTGTGTGTGTGTGTGCACGTGCGCACGTGCGTGTGCGTGTGTGCGAGCATGCACACACACGCGCTCACGTGCCTGCATGCATGTGTATGTGTATGTGTGTATACACATCATATATCCTCCTCAGTTATTCCCTAGTTTACTTTTTGAAATAGTGTCACTCACTGATATAGAGATCACCAATTTGAATAAATTGGCTTCTTAGGAATCTGCAGAGGTCCGTCTGTCTCTGTCTTGGCAACACTGGGATTAAAGTATTCACCAACATTCCTGGCATTTTATCTGTATTCTAGTCATTATAAGTTGGGTCCTCATACCTTCACAACAAGGGCATGCCTGCACTTTACTGCCAAAGCCACCTCTCAGTGTGACTTTGCACAAAGCTCACTCACTTGTACTAGGGGAAAAACAAAAAGTGAATGAAATCTCACTCCTGCCTACAGGTAAACTAATATTAACATAGTTACGATATTATAAAGTATACTCACTGAAATAATGCCTTCTTCAGGTTAACACAGGATATGACATGTTGTGGCAGAATCTGGACAATTTAATGGAATTGGCATTTGAATTATTCTCTAAGGAATGCATATAAATTCTATGTTCAGATCTTTGTAAATGATATATCCAGCAGAGGGAGCAATGTAACAGAAGACAGAGTCAGAAAAACTGGCCTGAAGAAAGATCAAGGTGATGTGAATGGAATACTTGGTTTAGTGAGTAGGAAGTAGTAGAATAAAAGTTATGAGAGGTACAGATGGGAAAGTAACATACAGGAGAGATTTGAAAGTCATTATAAACAAAACTATTCTTCAGTGAGTGTAAAGTTTTCTGCCTGGAGTCAAATTATGCAAAACATTCTATGTAAGCTAGAAGAATGGTCTAGACAACCACTAAAGTTTCTTCCAAATTTTCATTGGTTCTAAGATCATACGGGTGAAAGGAAAGCTTGCAACATTTTAAAGATGGATAGCCCGAAGTGCAGGTTGGTGTAGGGAGGGTTCTTCAGAAACTACATCATCAAACAAACAGGGTAGTAAGGATCTGTATTTAGGGCCTGGCAAGATGGCTCAGTTGGTAAAGTATTTACCATGACCTGAATTTCTACCCAAGCACCCACAGAGTTTGTAATTCCAACACTGGGAGGAGACAGGAAGATCCCTGGAGCTCACTGGCTAACCAACCTGTGCTAATTAGTCAGATCAGGTCCCAGTGAGAAAAAACAACCCCCAAAATAAGTTGGACAATCCTGAGGGACAACATGCAAGGTTGGCCTCTGACCTCTACACTAAAGCACACAAACGGGTATATGTAGCCCACATACATGTCCTACATACATGCAAACATACATATATACATATTATGTGCATACACATACATAACTTTTAAGACTCTAAATTAAAAGCAATACAGCATGAATATGAAGCAGTTCTGTGTTTTTGAAATTAGGATTTTAAAAACAAGAAGCTATCTCATAGTAACATACAAAGAAAGGGATGAGATTCTCAGGTTTAGAACAGTATTTCAAAAATTAAGAGTATCATAATTTCCTGTATGAATTGTATCTAAAGTAATTCAAAAACAATGACAGATCTATGTCCTACTAGAAGCCTTTAGGATTGCTGGGGAATGACTAGAGGAAAGCATTAAATGTATTGAATTCACAGACATGCAAAATTTAAGTGGCACCAGCACATGACAGTATCTAGCAGAAGAAGGAAGTTGTTATGTTTTGATTTTTATGTTTGGTTTGATCTGGTTTGGTTTAGTTAGTTAGTTGATTTGGAGGATGTAGTGTTACTGTTGTCAATTTCATAAAATTTAATTCCTCTGTATCTTTTAAACTATATTGTAACCTGTTTAATCTTTCTTCCTCATTTTTACCACCTGTAATACAATTGAAATAGCATTCACAATGTTCTCATCTCATAATTCAGTCACCTATTTTCTGAGTCTATTTGGAGACTTTTGACAGTCATTACACAGTGTATATTTTATTTCTTTGAATGCCTGGTCATTTTCTTAAAAATTTCACATAACCCACATTAAGAGTTGACTGGTTTTATTTTTCTTTTGTTGGGTACTGAATGTTTTTGTACCTGTTTAATTATTTTATTTTATTTTTGAAGGCATACTTTATTTTCTGTATAGTATATAAATTCCATATTAAATAATACTGTAGTAGAATGATTTTATATAGTTTTAAGCAGAATACAAATGGGGAAATACTTCAGGTTACAAAACTCCTCCCTGAATAGTGTAAATATAATTTACAACCATTATATTAACTTTGAACAAGATTCAGCTACCTGTGGGATAAACAATGAAATATCTAAGAACCTGAAATTCTTATTTTCTTCATCATCATCATTTTGTATCAGTTTCTCCAATGAGCCCTTAAATATATTGTGTTTCCTTAAGGAAAGGCATTCTTCACATATTCTTCCCACTTTTTGGATTACTGTGCACCCTCACTCAATTTCTCTAGTAATTCTAGTTTTCATTTAGACATCAATTGAACCATCTCTTTTAGAATGCATCCTTTTTTTAAGCCCTTCAATCCAAGATATATCAAATTCCTTCAAAGCATTATGCCTTAAAACCCATCTTGACTTTTTTCTTGTTACCCTTTCCTCAATTTTCAATCACAAAGTCAGTGATACGGTTTTTGGGTTTATATTCATTCTACATCAGACTACTAATACATGAGAGTACTAGCCATGCTCATTTTGGCTAGTCATGACTGTCTTGGTTCCTACTGAATATATTTAGAAAACCTTAGCTGAATGAGTGAATGGCTCTTGTACTTGCAAAACCAATGTTAGAAACTTGAATTCTATAGAATGAAAAGAGAGAACATCTTCAAAGTAGTCTGTGTTGCACAAGAAAAGAGAAGAGGTAAAAGAATGAACGGTGGCAAAGGAGTTCAGAAACAAAGGCTTGCCAAGTGTTTTTCATTTTCTTCCTGCCCTGCTATCTATATGTGTTCCCTCTCTACTGCTACAGTTCTCTTCACTGCTGAGAATGGGAGTCTGTGCACTTTAACATGTTCATAAGTATCATGTTCTCTTGAATTTGCAAGGAAGCACAAAGGGAAAAGCTAGAAATGATATATGCAATGGAAAAAAAATCTTTTAAAAAATGAGAATATCTATGAGAAAAAGAATTAATATTTGATAGAGACAATTTCCTGATGGCTATGTGACATCTCTATGTTTGGATAACATCAAGCTATGACTTAAAATTTCATAATTGGCCACTGTCATAGTTATTGTTTGTTGCAGCTATGGCAGTGAGGAAGAAACCACAGAACTCAACAAAACCCACAAGAAAATTATTAGGAAGGGGCAGCGGGGACGGGTGTTGTAGGCTGACCAGGAGCAGAAGTGAAAGAGGGAAATGGGTGGGAGGTGCTTTCTTAAAAGGGAAAACTTGTGTGTTTGTACAGAGTACTTAAGCAACATTTTTTGTTTTTTGTTTGTTTGTATTTTGAGAAACGGTTTCTCTGTGTAGCTTTGGAGCCTGTACTGGAGCTCACTCTATATACAGAACAGGCTTGAACTCACAGATCCCACTGCCTCTGCCTCCCAAGTGCTGAGATTAAAGGCCTGTGCCATCACCACTTGGTGACCAAAAACAACTCTTATAAAACACACCATTGATGTGGGGATTTGCTGACAGTAACAGGGGTTTAACTCCATTATCATCACAGCAGGGCATGATGCAAGCATGGCAGTTACATCCTGATTTGTAGGCAGTGGACAGAGAGAGACACCTGGCCTGGCATGAGCTTTTCAAACCTCTTCTAACAAGGCCACACTACCTAATCCTTCTGATCTTTCTCAAACTGTGCCACTCCCTGATGACTAAGCATTCAAATATATAAACCTATGGGGGTCATTCCTATTCAAACCACCACAGTCACCACATTTCCATCTTTTTATATTCCACTGTGTGTTTATCAATTTAAAATACAATACTCCAGTATTAAAACAATGCTGTTTGAAAACATGATGATTTTTCCTTCTATCCATCTCAGATTCCTTGGTGGGTTTCCCAACAAAATACAATTGAACCATAGAAAAATAAGTATTGTTGGTATGCATATAATATATACTTCAGAAATGATTGTATTGACTTATAAAACCAAGTAAAGTCAACATCTAATCCAGAAATTCTTATGTACATCATATGTACTATTACACACACACACACAGACACACACAGGTACTTGCAAGAGATACATACAGTTTAGAAACTACCTACAAGAACCAATTTAAAAGACAGAATGATTTATTTCAGTCCATGGATGCAGGTTCTAGCCCATGGCCAGTTTTGTACTTGAAGTAAATTGGAATTATCATAGCAATGGGAGCCAATAGAAGAGGCTTTTCAACTTATGGTGGCCATAAAGCTAGTGTAAACAAGAAAGGGTCAGGAATGTGGTATATCCTTTAAAGTACTACCTCCAGAGACCCACTTCATTCAAGGAGGCTCCTTCTACCACAGCCTTATCATCTCCCAAGGGTCCATTCCAATTTTGAATATATAAAACCACTGATAGTTCAGAGCTTCCCATTCTGTTTCTAGAAATGACTTCACGGACACATTTGGAGAGTTTCTCTGCCAATCTTCTAAGTGTGTTAAAAAAAAAAAAAAAATATGGCAAGGTAAAAATCAGATTTATCCTTCACACTAAGAATGAGTAATTCTCTAGCAGTGGTTCACTTCTTTAATCTCAGCACTCAGGAGTCAGAGACAGGTGGATCTCTATGTTTGAGGCCAACCTGGTCTCCAGAGTAAGTTCTAGGACACCCAGAACTACACAGAGAAACCCTGCCTTGAAATAACAAGACAAATGTAAAAAATGAGTAACTCTCAAAGAATTGAGAATCGCAAATAATCTGCAAAAAACAACAGTAGACTTTAGAGGAACAACAAGATACAGGGAAAGGGCTTCCGAGTACAAAATGCTTGAATGGAAGCAGATGTCTGTTAATTGTGTAGATGTGTCCCATGCTGTCTCCGGGGTGGAGAAAATCAAGCCTTTCTTCAATGAACAACTTGAGTCCTGCATGCAGAAGGAGGCACACCTTTGCCTTCGTGAATCTGTTTCCTGCTTTTCTTTTGTCAGCTTCACCATTGCCTCCTGCTCCTGTTTTGGAGTAGTGTCTTCTCTCCTTTTCACTACTCTTTGTGAAAATATCTCTGACAGCAGCAGATGCACCAGCAGTTCTGCTGGTGGAATTAGCCTATGCTTTAGCCTGCTGAGGCTCTGAGCCCTGAGGCAGAGAGAGCTGCATCCCATTCAGTGGCCTAAGTATTCCACATAGGACGAAGCTCCCTCTACTATATCCGCATAAACCCCAAGTCGCTTCCACATTTTCATCCTGTTTCCTTTGTGAAAGAAAATGACCCTTTAGCTAAAATGTAGACCCTGTAGTGCAAGAAAAACAACATCTGGAGCCTTAGCCAGAAGCAATGCAAGCCTAAGCAGACTGGGGTGTCCAGTGGGTATCAACCTATGCGATCTAGCATGTGGCACAGCAAGCTGCCACCAACAACATATGTTTACATGCTAATGAAAGTCAGGCTCATTTAGAATAAATTTGCATCCATCAAAGTCCATCGAGCAGAATGTTTTGTTGTGTTGAAATAGCCTGTGGGATTCTGGGGAGAATGTGAACTAAGCTACCAGTTCAACTTCCAAGACATCCTACAGGGGAAAGTAAATAGAAAAATGCTGAGCTGGAAATCATTTGTTCTCACAGATGCCAGGAGTGGCCTTGGGTGTAATCCAAAGTCTCAATCTTGAGAGTTGTATTGGAAGGGAAGGAGAAAAAAAGAGCTGGGAGAAAAGTTCGTTTAGAGGGGGTTACAGAATGGATTCTGTTCAACACTTCACTCAACCTCAGCTTTCCCCCTGCTTATACTGAGTCACTTCTCATTCCTGAATCTTAGCAGCCTCATCTATAAACAGAATGCCTGGTCCCATGACCTTTAAAGTCACTCCATGTGCAAGAATCAATAACACACATGTGATATGAGTGAGAATCTAACACTTCATTGTAATAACGCAAGAAAACTAGGGTTTATCTATGTATCTGTCAAGGTCCATACAGAAAATGACACACACAAAGGGACAATTAGAGTCACTAAGGGGATTCCTTGGAGATGATAAACAGAGATGAAGGAGAGTGAGAATTTCACCCTCACAATTAGGAAAAGAAAACCCTAGAGGAGCTAGTGGGCTGCTCACAAACGTCAGTGTAAGGGGCAAGGGCAAATGGGGAAGTCGCCCCTCTTTATCTTTCATCTTTTGGCCTCCACAAGCAGAGCCCATGAGTACATAGATACCTGCACACCACACACATATATGTACATCCAACACACCTATACATGCACAATGGGAAAATAACTCACTGTAATTTGAGCTTTGTGTGACATCCCAAGAAGGACAATTTATTATCATTGTGTTCACAAATTCACCTCATTATTTCCACATAACTGGTAGTTCTTTATATGTAAATCTCCTGGTTATTTCTCACCCCCCTTCCAGCATCTGTTTTAATCTAAAAAATGTATCAATATATACCACTGATTCAATTTTTCTAAAACACTGCTCTTTCCTACAAAATGAAATTCAAAGTCTACATCGTGATCTTGCATCATCCTAAATTGTTACATTTTATTTCTCAGATGATAAATTCTAAACTTTTTATTTTAAAGCTCCCCCTCTCCTTATCATCATTATTAAGTGTGGGCATTATACAACAGCATCTATGTGGACATCAGGGGACAAACTCAGCTCTCTGGAATGAACTATACTGTCATCATACTGTGTGAGCCATAATTTACTTTGAGCTTCACTTTCATACTGCCTTGCTGAATATTTTTGTCTAGTGGTTTTGTACCTCAAGGCTAAGTACACTATGTTTTTGAGAATAGTGTGATTCTGACTCTCAGTTCTGCCTCCCTGATATATAATGAGAATTTTCCTATATGCTACTATCTATATGTTTGTGCATATTCCCTGTTGAATTCTTTCAGTGAATCTAAACTCCATTAAAAGCATAGACCATGTCTATCCCATCATCTATATGCCTAGTACCCCCAACTCTATTCTTATCACATATTAGACAAAATAATATTTAATAAATTCAAACTAAGTTTCACAAGATTGCATTAGATGTCCCTGAATATGACACCATTAGCTTGGTTCCATAAATTTCCTGAATCTGAATTCTGGTCTGCATTCTAGCTCAGAATCTGAAAATGCCAGCCTTGCCCTTCCCCATTCAATGGATCAGAGCTCACACTTGATCTTCATACCCACAATTAAAAAGATTCATATTCTGGAAGAAAGCTAAATTGTTCATTTGTGTTAACTCAGCACTTGGGACCAATACCTCATGGAGAGAAAGCAAAGCTACATTTTTTTCTTTTGGAAATGAGCCCTCAGCTGCTGCCTGCAGAACAATCCTATGCCATTGGGATCCATATTCTGCCTTGTTTGAAAAAAGAGAAGTCACCCTTCTCAATTAGACATATTTGTATATGATGCCTCTTAAATGTAATCTTTGGCAAGAATGGGGGAAATTAGAGAGGCAGCTGAACGGGTGAATTGATAGATAGATAGATAGATAGATAGATAGATAGATAGACAGATAGATAGATAGATAATAACATTTCACTCAGTCCTAAATCACAAATTTATATTAAGTAAATTCAACTCACTAAATCAAACTTAAAAGCCTAAGAAGACAGACAGGGCAAACAAACTATATATCTGTGCATTAAAAAAACACAGTAAAACTCATTATTGTCCAATTAATATGTGTTCATAATTACAATCTTTAAAAATGTGAGAAGAGACCATCTGTTTTACCTATTTGTTTTTACTTATCCAGTAATTTGGGTAGATATAGCTTCATGCATTATTTACATGAATAAATATCCATCTATGCCTTTGAATGACTAAATATTCTGAAGTTCAAAGCCATAAACATCCTTATTATTTTGTCTTCTTTTCTCAAAATACATATTATTTCAGAGGAAACATATTCACCACCCATGTATATAATTCATTTTCCACCTTCATTATTCTTTTCAGTTTATAAGGCTCAAACAGACCCCACCCACCCACCCAGTTTTGCTGCTTTTTCTACTCAAGAAAGTGGAGGTTTTATTTTTTTCCTCAGATAAAAATTACCTCTTTTTCCATAATGGAGTTAAGTTGATAGTTGGTCCATACAGAAGTTTAGCTGTGGCTTTCTCTAAAGTGTCAAGAAACTGAACATTAATTTTTAAAACTAGTTAATTTATACTGTGAATCAAAGAAAAGAAAATGAAGACAGAAAATAAGAGAAAGCAAGAAGGAAAAAAGAAATGAGAGACAGAGGAGGGTGGGTGGAAGATGAGACAGGGATGGAAGGGGCCGACTGGAGGAAGGTGAAAAGGGGGGAGAGTGGGGGGAGACTGGAAGGGAAAAGGAGTAAAGAAGGGTTTCCATAAACCCTGAAGCACAAACTGAATCTACAGAAATTGCCTTGCTGATGTTTGGTAGCTGAAAAACAAGGCTCACTGTTCTGTTGCTTGTCCTGAACATTTTGAACAGCAAGTTATAAAGCACTTGTGTGGCACAAGGACAGTGCCTCTAAGACAAGGACAGCTCATCAGTCTCATGCTCAGCAATATTCGGGTGGGCGGATTCAGTGAAAAACAAAACAAAGGCATTCCCTTCCTGCCTGTGGTCCCACTGAGAAGGAACTGTCCACTAGTAACAGTTATCCCAACCACATATGCCCCACATATGTGGATTAAAATAGGCCAAAACTCCCCAGGCAAGCAAGGCAGTGATTCTATGATGACTCCAGCACACCACAGCTTTTAAATTCTGTCACAAGAACACACACGTGCTCACACACACATATGCTAAGTCAGATTACCCTTAATGACACAGAGGAAGGGTATTTGCCTATAAGTGATTATAACCAAACTCCTAAGACTCAAGGATTGGGCAATCAGTGCCAGGCAGGATGGCATGTCATTCTGCATCAATTGGAATGATGAATCTTTTACATAATGTGAATCACTGTCTAATTGTGACTCTGATTGCACCTACCATCATCAGTGCACTCCATACTCCCCCAGTCACTGGAGACGTTAAAGGACTAAAGAGGAAATTACAAAGCACTGAGCTTTTGTACATTTTGAAAAGAAAACCACCCTACGTATGAACAGAGTAAAAAGCTCAGAATGTTGAACATACACATCATGAAAGAGAATCATGGGATACATGTCTTATTACCCACTCATACTCAACCTATCTGCTGGTTGATATGGTATAAAGTTGTCTTAGTTAGGGTTTCTCCAATGAGATAGCATGACCAAAAAACAAGTTGGGGAGAAAAGGTACTATTTGACTTACACTTCCATGTTGTTGTTCTTTATTGAAGGAAGTCAGGGCAGGAACTCAAACAGGGTACGATCCTGGAGTCAGGAGCTGATACAGAAGCCATGGAGGCTTACTATCTTGCTTCCTATGGCTGGCTCAGCCTGCTTTCTCATAGGACTCAAAACAACCAGTCCAGAAATGGCACTACCCACAATAGGCTGGACCCTCCCCTGCTGATCACTAATTGAGAAAATGCCTTATAGCTTTATCTCAAGGAGGCATTTCCTCAACTGATACTCCTTCCTCTCTGATAACTCTAGCTTATGCCAAGTTGTCACAAAACCAGCCTATACAGAAGTGAAACATGCAAGTACTAGTGTTTAGCTGCACTGGGGTCAAACCATGGTTCTGTCAAATCCTAATTGTGGGTGGAAATTATAACAGGTTTCCTGTATCTCAGTTTGTCAGAATAGTCTAGACTAAATGGTTTTTTATAAACTATCTAGAACCAATATCGATAATAAATAATCAATTAATATCAGTTGGTATTCTTTCTCTCCCATAAACCAAATCTGGTGAAAAGGAGATGGCTCCACAGACAAGACCACAGACTGCTCTTCCAAAAGATCAGAGCTCAGTTCGCAGCACTGAAGAACCAATGCACTCTTCTGGCCTCTGCATTCATACATAACACAAGACACACACACACACACACACACACACACACACACACACACACACACACACGCTAAAAATCCATAAGATAAAATATTTAAAAGGTAGCTCTGCTTCTGACTCTCCTCTTCAGAGGAAGAAAAATAAACCTTCAACGCATTTTTTACTCCAAGTTTTATCCTTTATTTCCCGCCAAAGAAAGAAATGTGTTACAGTCAACAAAGCTGAAAGATGTTGGAGATCTGAAGAGCATTTTGACATCAAACATCCAGATGTATGTTTAGGAGTTTGATCAGCTGGTTTATGGACTTGCTATAGTCCAGTGTTTCATAGCTATGTTCCCTTCCCTATGTTTTGGAACAGCAATGCACATCCTATGCCATTATATGTTAGGAGTATATGGTCTTTTTATTTTGATTTTGTAAGAGAATACAGCTAAGAGATTACATGAATCTTAGAAAAGACTTTTAACTTTGAACTTTTGAACATTGTTGAGACTATGATAGACTATGGTTACTTTGAAGTTGAAAGACCCTCAGAGTGTGGACCTTCACACTCCAACTCAGGAAAGGCAACACCCCAAATCACTAATGAGAAGTATTCTTGATGCAAACTGCATGAGGACTTTTTTATTCCAAGTGCACTGGTGTTCACAGTCATACACCACACAGGAGTAGGGGACTGAGGACCCTGAATGCAGAATTGAGACGAGACAGCTTTTATAGGGTTGACAACAAAGCCCGTGAATCACAAACCAATCATCTCATAGCATCAAGAGCCCATGTGGTGCAGGCCAATCAATTTAAATCATTTTATACTTTTTAGACCAACCATTTTAAATCATCCAAGCTGGCAACCAATAAGTTTTCTATAACCCTGGAGGTCTGCATTTGTATGCGGGCGCCTAGACCTTTTGCCTATGTACTGGCAGAAGACAGAGTATGGAATTTAAGGTATTTAGGGCTTTTTGACAGTATTTTTAAACTTCTAGCTTCTTGAGGTCATTAGTGAGATAGGCTGTATTTTCCATCCTTGCAAAATTAGACAAAATACATTTTAAATTTTGATATTGTTACAAACTTCTGGGGGTCAGGGAGTGGAGTGTGATAGTGTGAATGTAATTGGCCCCCATTAACTTATAAGGAATAGCACTATTAGGAGTTATGATTTTGTTGGAGTGAATGTGACCTTTTTAGCGTGTGTCAGTGAGAAGTGAGCTTTGAGGTCTCCGTTGCTCAAGCTATACACAGTGAGACAATTCACTTCCTATTGCCTGCAGATCAAGATGTGTAACTCTCATTCTATCCATTTCCCTGTGAATTTCAAGATTCTATTGTTTTTTTTTTTTTTTTTTTTCTGCTGAGTAGCATTCCATTGTGTAAATGTACCACATTTTCTCCATCCATTCTTCAGTTGAAGGGCATTTAGGTTCTGGCTGTTACAAATAATGCTGCTATGAACATAGTTGAATAGATGTCCTTATTGCATGAATGTGAATCTTTTGGGTATACACCTAAGAGTGGAATTGCTGGATCTTGTGGTAGACTGAATCCCATTTTCCTGAGGAACTGTCATACTGATTTCCAAAGTGGATGTATGAGTTTGCGTTTCTACCAACATTGGAGGAGTGTTCCCCTTTCTCCACATCCTCTCCAACATAAACTGTCTTTGGTGTTTTTTATTTCAGCCATTCTGACAGGAGTAAGATAGTATCTCAGAGTTGTTTTGATTTGCATTCCCCCCATGGCTAAGGATGTTGAGGACTTCCTTAAGTGTTTTTCGGCCATTTTAGATTCCTATATAGAGAATTCTCTACTTAGAAACCATCCTGAGTGAGATTACCCAGTCATAAAAAGACAAACATGGTATGTACTCACTCATATATGGATTTTAGACATAAAGCAAAGGATTACCAGCCTACAAATGTACACAGCCAAAAAAGCTAGGGAACAAGGAGAGACATAGATGGTCCCCAGGAGAAGGGGAAAGGGACAAGATCTCCATAGCAAATTGAGAGCATGGAGGAGAAGAGAGGGAGTTAGGAGAAAGAGAAGGGGAGAAGAGGAAGGGATAGGAGGACATGAGGGATCAGGAAGATCAAGACAGGAAAGAATAGAGGAGAACAAGAAAAATGATACCATAATAGAGGGAGCCATTGTAGGTTTAAAGAGAAATCTGGCACTAGGGAAATGTCCAGAGATCTACAAGGGTGACCACAACTAACAATCTAAACAATAGTAGAGAGGCTACCTTAAATGCGCTTTCCAGATAATGAGATTGATGACTACCTTATATGCCATCCTAGAGCCTTCATCCAGTAGCTGATGGAAGCAGAAGTAGACACCCACAGCTAAACACTGAGCCAAACTCCTGGAATCCAGTTGCAGAGAGGGAGGAGTGATGAGCAAAGGGATCAAGACCAGGCTGGAGAAATTCATAGAAACTTCTGACCTAAACAAGGAGGACCTCATGGACCACAGTCTGATAGCTGGATAGCTGGGAAACCAGCATAGGACGGACCCAGGCTCCCTGTTAGTTAGGAGGACTGGGCAGTCTATGGGACCTCTGGTAGTGAATCAGTATTTATCCCCAGTATGCAAATGGACTTTGGGAGCCCATTCCACATAGAGGGATACTTTCTTAGCCTAGACACATGGGAGAGGGCCTAGGCCCTGCTCCAAATGATATGACAGACTTTGAAGATTCCCCATGGAATGCCTCACCATCCCTGGGGAGCAGAAAAGGAATGGGATGGTTGTTGGGGTGGATGGGGAAGAAGGGAGAGAAAGGGAACTGGGATTGACATGTAAAAAGACAACCCTGTGCCTGCCATATATGCTCACAGTGAATAAGAGAGCTCTTTGGTGGCTCTTCCTGAATGGGTACTAATGCTGCCAAGGTTAGGTCCCCAACCTGTTATCCAAAATTAGCTTAAACTATGTCTCCACTGCTAATCTAGTCACATTTAGAAGGGCTAGCACTTCATCATATGAGCTTGGTGAAGAACACTCTCAACAATAACAGTTCATTAGCTGTATAATCTTTGATATGTCATTCCATACCTCTGAGTATCTGTCAAAGAAACCACTGTAGCTTTTGTGTGCTTTACGGGCTTTCTATAAGGGTCAATCAAATGGAATGCATGTGAAGAAGAGGCTTTGTAAACCATTAGAAATTGTTCACACATCAGCTAAAGAAAAGAGAAAAAGGGAACAGGTCATCAAACAATATAAGGTAAGGACTATAAAACACACTGGGCTAGAATCATTTATTAGTTGATATTTTTCTGTGCTTCTCTTTTAGAAGAAAAAAAAAGGCAAATGTCTGCAAAAAAGAACTCACATTTTTGTAAAGAATCTAGGGTAACAGCATGAATTCTCCTTGGTCAATTTCCCATGTTTTCTAGCAGACAATGAGAAATGAGGTCAGACTTCCACTGAAATTATTACAATAATAACAGGGTTCAATAGGTTGACAGTGGACTGAGTCAGTTTTGAATGTTTCATAACCCAGATTGAGATAAGAGGTTGTTTCTGTCTAATTAAGAAATGTAGCTAACTCCAATATCTCATGTTTTAAGCATTCTAATGGGATCCAACTATGTCAACTATGCCTACTGTCTTTGTGTTTCTAAGTGTTATACTTAAAAAGTCCCAAAGAAGGTGGTTTTAGGACAATCTGTATGAACACATACAATTATTTTAGGGGAGTGGATATTTCTAAGATTCCTTATCTCTCTTTTCCAATAACTGCCTTTGTTTGTGAAAATAGAATATACCAATTCTGTCTTCTTATCCCATAGAGTCCACCTATACCTGTTTGGGAAAGAGATGACACATCTTAGGTGAGAAACAGGACTATTACCCAGCTCTGGGCTCTAAGAACTAAAATTCATATTGTAAAAGAAGGTAATTCAAATTCAAAATGACAAATATAGCATATTTTCTCTTGCATATAAGACATAAATTTTATATAAGCACGTGCGTGTGCACACACACACACAAATATATATACAAAAAGTTTAATGTTATTATGAAACTCATCACTTCATATAATACATATACACTAATACATTTTTAAATAGTACCTTCCAGTAAGTACAATAAAGAGCAGAGTAAATGCTGTGAAAATTTCAGGCAGAAATCTCAGGCTATATAGTAAGCATAGTCAAATTTAGAGGAATTGCTTATGCAGGCTCTATTTCATATCAAACAAGCTCAGAGATAATTTTGTTGCTGTTGATTTTACTAAAACAGAATATTATTTTCAAGAAGATATTATTCAATTAAAATCCTGAAAGGGATCATATTTCTTCATGAAACTATATATAAACTATATATACATCAAATGTAATATTATTGTAGAAAGCTGAATAATTGATGGTTATTAACTCAGAGTGAGCATGGAGGTCAGTTTCACAATGGGAAATAGAAAAGAGAGCCCTACAAAAGTTTGTGCCTTTTCAATGGAATATTATTCAGCCCCAAAGAAAAGCAAAGTTGTAAAATTTACAATAAAGATGCATGGAACTGGAAAACATTAAATGAGTTACGACAATTTTGAATTCTATCAATGGTTGTTTTTAAAGACACATTTATTCAGCATCATTATCAGACTATTACATTTAGCAAAAAAAAAAATCTCTTTTTCCTTTAAGTATTAATTGATAACCTTGGGCTAGCTTTGATGATGTGACTCTCTTGCCTCAGCCTCCTGAGTGCCACCATGCCAGGTCAATTTACTGAAACTCCTACAAAATACTTGTCTTAGTTAAGGTTATTACTGCTGTGATGAAACACCACGATTACAGCAACTTGGAGAGGAAAGGTTTTATTTCACTAACACTTCTATTTAACAGTTCATCATCAAAAGCAGTGAGGACAGGTGTTCAAACAGGGCAGGAACCTAGAGGAAGAAACTGATTCAGAGGCCATGGAGGAGTGCTGCTTACTGGCTTGCTCCATATGACTTGCTTAACCTGCTTTCTTATTGAAACCAAGACCCCATCCCAGTGGTAGCCCCACCCACAATGGGCTGGGGCCTCCCCCATCAATTGCTAATTAAGAAAATTCCCTACAGGCTTACCTATAACCTGATCATATAGTTTGTGTCAGTTGACATAAAACTAGTCAACACAATACTAATGTGATTCATATGATTTAAAAAAAAAAAAATAAGGCCAAAGCTGAGATAAAATATCCCAATCAAAGCCCTTAAGTACTTTTCAGAGATGCAGTATGTTGGTCATATATTGCAAGTGTTGACATTGCAGGCTTATAAAGCATACTATGTCAGACCTTTGCTCAGAACTTAGGTCAACATGTTTGAAAGTGAAGCCCCAAGGCTGCCTTTTTGAAAATCAGATACATTCATACAGAATAATCATTTGAGGTTAAAAGTTCAAGATATCAAGACAATTTGTTTAATTTTATATTTTTTTCCATTTCAAATGTTGAATTGGGACATTAGTAACCTTCTAAATTTCTAGTTGCTATCCACTTCTCCTGTAATAATTGATACTCTCTCTTATTCATGCACTTCCAACTTCTTCATTTTTCTTCATTCATTTTTTAAAATTCATGAGGAATATTCATGCAGTTTGCTAATGTTTTAAATGCATCCAACATGATTTCAAAGTTACCTTCTCTCATTTGGTTTAATTCACAAGGCTCAGTTGAAAACAAGGTGAATAAGAAATGAAGCCAGTTTGAGGGCTATGACTCATGGCTATGCTTTCCTTAGACCCTATAAGGTAAAAACATAACAAGTTCTGATTTGAGCATGAAAATAAGATATTTGATTTCAAATGTGGGTTTGAGACTTTATAGCCCTACTTTTTTATTTGCAGTATTTGATTACTTTCTTCAATGTTCTGGAAAAATACAGACCATTGAAAATGCATAGCAGTGAGGCTGTCCTTCCGTAACTGAGTAACTGAATGCCATCTGTGCTAGGAGCTCCACAGATACAAAAATAAATAAATAAATAAAGCATGATCAATTCCTTATTATACAATGACCTAGAATTTCTATACAAGCTGTGTGTATCCTCCCATATGCTCATCACTACATTACTTGCAATACCTTAGTGTGGTGGTTTGAGTGAAAATGGTCTCCATAGGCTCATAGGGAGTGGTATTAATTGAAAGCATTAGGACATTTAGGACATGTGCCCTAGTTGGAGGAAGTGTGTCACTGGGGCTGGGCTCTGAGGTTTCAGAAGTTGGGGCCAGACCCAGTGTCTTACTCTCTTCCTGCCTGCCAATCCAGAGGTAGAATTTCGGCTCCTCCTCCAGCACTATGCTTTCCATCTCTGAACTGTAAACCAGCCCCAATTAAATACTTCCCTTCAAAGTTACTGTGGCCTGGTGTCTCTTTACCTAACTAACTAAGATACTCGTATAATATAAATATTACTAGGTCAATCATTTTACTATAGTATTTAAGGAATAATACCAAGAAAAATTCTAAGGCAGATGCAGTTTTTACTGGTATATATTCATTGTACACATGGTACATTTCATATAAACATTTTTAGATGAGTGTATCATGTATTTTATATTGTATGCATGCCCTCTTCCTTCTCCAAATTGTGGTGCACATTAGTGTTGCTGGGAGGAATAAAAACAAAGGCCTGTGCATATATATGAATAGAGCTATGATAGGAAATTGGCTCACTCACTGATAGAGGCTGGTAGTCCAAATTCGGCAGGGTGGGACAGCACACTGGAGACAAAGAAAAGAGCCTTATTCCACATGAAGTTCATGGGTCATCTGCTGACAGGGTTCCTTCCTGCTCAGGAAGGAGTATTTTTTCTACCCAGGCCTTCAATTGTTTGGATGGGCCCAACCCATATGGGAAAGCATTCTATCATTCCCCAAATCCATAAGCTTAGATTTAACCTAAAAGTGACTCAACAAAGCTAAGCAGTGGTTGTGTATTCCATTAATCCCAGCACTCAGAGACTCACATCTCTGTGAGTTTGAGGCCTGCCTGATCTACAGAGCAAAGTCCAACACAGCTAAGGTTACACAGAGAAACCCAATCTTGAAAAAAAAAAGTTCAAAAAATAGTTAGGTTAAAGCTTGACCAAATACCTGGACCCTATGACTCAGCCAAGTTGACACACAAGATTAGCCACCACCTAAGATAGTCTTCAAGTTAGTGGCAGGAAATATGGCAGAAAACAAAAAAGAACCTAAGAGACATATATAATACCTGTCACAGCTAAGTGTTGTTTACCAACCAAACTTTTAAAAACCAGCTACAAAAGGATATTATCCAATTACTAAGAAAATAGGGACAATTCACACAGAGGAGGGTGTCATTTCAGGGTCATGGAGAAACCTGGTGCCAGGGAAACTCCCAGAAATCCATAAAGATGATCTCAGCTAAGACTCTTAGCAATAGTGGAGAGGGTACCTGAACTGGCCATCAACTCAATCAGATTGGTAACTACTCCAATTGTCATCAGAGAGTCTTCATCCAGTAACTGAAGGAAACAGAAGCAGAGATCCACAGCACAGCACTGGGCCCAGCTCTGGGAATCCTGTTGAAGAGAGGAAGGATTGTAACAGCCAGGAGGGTCAAGGTCATCACATGGGAACACACACAAACAACTATGCTGAGCTTATAGGAGCTCATAGGCTCTGGACAGATAGCCAAGGAGCCTGTATAGGACTACCTCTACATACGTTCTGTTTGTGGGACTCCTAGCAGTGGGATCAGGATCTGTCCCTAAAGCTTTGTCTGCCTTTTCAGAATTTTTATACCTCATACAGTGTTGTCTCACCCAGCCTCAATAGGAAGGGAGGAGATTAGTCCTATCTCAACTTGATAAACCATGCTTTGTTGACTACCATGGGAAGCCAGTCCCTTTCTGAACAGAAACAGAGGTGAAGTGGATAAGAATGGTGGGCAAAAGGGAAGCTGGGGGTGGGAGGTGGGGCAGGAAACAGGAGGAGAGGAGGAACAGTTAACTGTGGTCAGGATGTAAAATAAATGAAATTAAATTAGGAAGAAGACAGGGGTAAGGATGTTAGTTAGATAATATCAGAACAGGATCTGGAGAGATGGCTCAGTTAGTAAACTGCATGCTATGCAACCACGAGAGTTTGATCCCTGAAAACCTATATTAAAAATAAATAAATGAAGTGGCCTACCCTGAGGGTGCATGCTTGTATTCCCAGCACTGGAGAACCATCCAGGCCAGAAAGAAAACCCATCTTAAAATTTAAAATTAATATTTCAAACAGGTTTGCCATACTTTGAAGAATGGCACTTGCAGTTGACCTCTGGCTTCCACATGCTCAGGCACACACATGTGCACCTGCATACACATGAAAACACACAGAAAATAAGCCCCAAAATCTTCCTTGGTTATGATGACACATTACTGTCATTGTGTGTGTTGGGGGGGAGTAATACTATTTAAAGATGCACAGTTAAATATTGGTGGGTGAAATGGCTTTTAATGAGAGCTGCAGTTAATTAATTCTAGAAAAAAAGTGAACATCAGAAGCTGGTGTGTGTTTAAATGATGGTGTGCTGCACCCCTCTCTGATTTAGACCATTTGTAATGCTATTTGGACTTTGTGCAGACATGGTATAAATTGTAGCTGGGATGTGCCATGCTGAGGATATATTTACCTGATAATCTATCACAAATTTTAAAATATCTCCATGGATCTTCTCAGTGTTCTTTCCCCCTTCTGAAATTCATAACTGCAAACTAGTAACACTGCTTCCTATCCCTCACCACATAAAAGCAATCGGATTTGGAATTATGTTAATTTCGTTTACCCAAGTTCTAGGGAGAACATTTGCAAATCCCCGCTGTGTAAGTATTTCTAAATATTAGCAAAACATCAGGTGGCAGGGAAATGCACGCAAGGGTTTTGAAAGTGTGTTAATGGTAGGCTTGAGCACAACTGGAGAGTGTGGTCGAAAGATGTTTCAGTACTATTTTTATCTTACTTCATATTTTATTCAGAACTCAGAGAGTGCAGTAGCATGTAAATTCCGGGATTCTTCACACTGTCCCTGTATACACTATTATTTTGGCAAACCTTAAAGGGCAAATAGCTATTTCACAGTTTTCAATAGTGACGTGAATGTAGCAAGTGTGTGGTAGAAGAGCATTCATGTGATGCTCTTTTAAATATTTTTCTAATTTTGTATGTGTGTACACATTGTGCATATACACATGTGGGTATGTGTATATGAGTGCAGGTGCCCCTGGAGGACAGAGGTGTCAGAACCGCTGGAGCTGGAGTTACAAGCACTTACCAACTACCCAGGGTAGGTGCTGGGATTCCAACTCCAGCCCTCTGCATGAGCAGCACACATTCTTAACATCTGAGCCATCTTTCCAGCCACTATGTAATGCTTTTGTCTTTCTTTTTCCTTCGGAGAGAGAGAGAAAGAAAGAGAGAGAGAGTATACACATGTGTATTAGAAAACGTTCATATGTGTGATTTCAGGCACACATGTGCAGAGGAAAACTTTTAGAGGCCAGCAGATGGTCATTGGTGATCAGTCCTCAAGCTACATCTAAGAAACAGGATCTCTAAGTGCTTCCTAAGCCAGGTTGGTAGCTGAGGGACTTTAGGAGACTCCTATTTCACCTTCTGTTTCTTGTAGGGGATGACAGATACATGAGCTACTGCATCCAGCTTTTTATGTGGCTTTGGAGGATCTGAACTCACACCATCAGGCATGCACTGTAATAAATGCTTTTACCCAGGGATCCATCTCCTCAGCTCCATGTAATGTATTTTCATGTTTCCAAATATCACACACACTGTAAGGTTTATAATAAAGAACATACAGATTTCTCACAAATCTCTGACTCATGTGTAGGTTTAAAAATGCTTTCTAATAAAATTGAAAGAGAAGTAAAAGATCCCTTCCTTGGTCTGGTCAAACTAGAAGTCTTTGTTTAATAATACATTTTTACATTAAAATTCAGTAAGGCTTCTCATAAAATAAATGAAAGATAAGCAGATAGATGGCACATAAATAAATAATAGATAAATACATAATTGGTAGATGATGTAAAGATAGATGAGTGGATAGATGGTAGATAATTGATGCTAAATTGATAAGTGATAAATAATAGATAGATAAAGATAGATAGATAGATAGATAGATAGATAGATAGATAGATGAATTGATTATTAAGCCAAATTTCCCAATGTAATTTCTAATCCCAAATGTCTGGGAAAGGAAATGAGAATTCATCTAATCTTGTCCAGTAATTCATATATAAAATCTTATAATTAAATATGTGAGACTCAAAGATCCTGAAAAGTGGAGACCTTTTGCCCCAATGTCTTGGAATCAAGGATTGGGCTAACCTGTCATCTACAGCCATGTTAGAACCTGACCTGTCTGTTTGCAGTAATAGTAGTAAATACAAACATGTACATTATTTATAAACATCTCTCAGTTCGTTTGAAGAGGTGGGTCAGTTGGCAAAGTACTTGCTGCACAAACAAAGGGACCTGAGTTCAATCCCCAGCACCCACACTAAAAGGTAGGTATGATGACACATGGTTGTAATTCCAGCACTAGGAAAATGGTGGCAGATCCCTAGCACTCACTGTCCAGCCATTTGAGCCTAATTGGGTGAACCCCATTTTCCAGTTAGAGAACTTATCTCAAAGTGGACAACTCCTGAGAAACAACACCCAAGATTGATCTCTAGCCTCTAGATGTGTACATGCATGCACAAACTCACACATACACACACACATACACACACACACACACACACACACACACACACACACACACACACACACACCAGAGTTGAATTTTCTATTTACTGAAGGTCTGTTAGCATAGGCCTATAATCTCATTAGTTAAAATTCAGAAGAAGGAGGAATTCAGTTTATTGTTGTTGTTTTTTGTTTTATTTAAGATTATAGCCACTCTTTTATTTTTGTGTGATTGCGGTTTTAAAATGCAAGTGGGCTACAGAATAAGCTCAAGGTCAGTCTGGGCAACTTAACAATATCCTGTCTAAAAATTAGCCACATGCTTTTAATCCTAGCACTCCAGAGGCAGAAGCAGGTGGGTCTCTGAGTTCAAGGTCAGCCTGCTCTACAGAGCAAGTTCTAGGATAGTCAGGGCTACACAGGGAAACCCTGTGTAGAAAAAAAATCAAAAATATATAGCTCAGTAGTAGAACAGCTACCAACACCCCCCACCACCACCACCTGTTATGAGTTGGTTTCCCACAGGCCTGGTCTCGCCACAGAGCCAGCCCCAATTAACACACAGAGTCTGTTTAGATATAATGCTGTTGGCCAGTTACTAGTTTCTTATCAGCTAGCTCTGTCTTAATTATTAACCCATTTCTATTAATCTAAGTACTTCCACGTGGTCTCATCTTTCCAGATTGTGGGGCCGACCTCTCTTCTCTCCAATGTCTACATGCTGACTCCTCCTCACTACTTCCTCGAATCCTCCTTGTCTCCTAGTCCCACCTATCTTGCTTTCCTATTGGCCAACAGTGCTTTACTCATTAACCAGTATGAGAAACATATTTACAGAATGACATATCCCATCACCCCCCCACACATACATGGTGGTGGTGCAGGACTGTAACCCATCACTTAGGTGGTAAAGACCAAGGAATCAGTTCAAGGCCACTCTTATCTACGGAGTGGTTTCTGGGCTAGCCTGGACTACACAAGACCCTTTCTCAGCAAACAAATACCAAAAAAAAAAAAAAAACTTTGCCTTGTGATTATGCTCTCCAGTATATGAATATATGGATTTTCAACTTTTTGACTGTTTTTCATCAGGTTGATTTGCATAAGTAGCTAAAGGTTTAATGCCCAACTACAAACATTGTTGAATTAACAGAAAATATTTCATATAATCCATTGCCTCACACAGTGAATAAATTATACTTCCCTTGCTTTCTTTAAACCTGCTAAATGCCAAATGGCTTAAATAAACTATCTCATGAATGCTGTTATTTCAACCAAATTAATGGATAGCTCACTATCCCAGTGTCAAATTCCTATGTTGGGGTTACAGAGATGGCTCAGCAGCTAATAGCATCTGCTACCCTTGCAGAGGACCAGAGCTTGGTTGCCAACATCCACACCAGCCAGCCCATAGCCACCTGTAACTCCAGGGACCCTCTTCCAGGTTCCATGAGTACCTACATATACATGGCACACACTTGCACAGACACACATACATACATATAGATGAAAATGAAAAAGTAAATCTTTAAAACTCCCATATCTGTGAGAAGCCAGTCCAGTCCACGCTGACATGCAATCAAGAAGATGAAAAGTAGTCCAATCATTGTTCACAGACTGATGTGGTTTCCAAGGAGTCACATCCTGTCGTGCAGTGAGCTACCCTTCCCAATACAGCATAATGCCATACACAGGTCATTGAAAGCTGCATACTTCATTAACATTCAACATGAATCATTGGGCACATTAAGTAGATTTCACGTGATCATTATCTAGTTAACAAGAGACATCCATCCTTTAGCTGACCTGGGAGGGTCATATAAAGAGTAGTTAAATATAATGACAGGAAACATTCTAAATGAAAGCCAGCAAGATTAATGTTTCTCCATGGTCCTCAGAGACAAGAACCAAAGCTCCCCATGAGGTCTCCCTTCTTAGGAGAAGGGTGTAGGGTGTACCATGCAGAACGTGAACATGTCACAACCCTGGGCAAGACAAGCCACAGAAATGGAACACAGGCTATGAATCACAACTATGCCTCTGCTAGTGTTCCATAAATTTCTAGTAAATAAAAATAAAATGTAAAGTCTTACTCACATTTTTATGGACTCTAAAGAGCTTTCTTTTTTATGGTTTTGCTCTCAGCAGCATGCATATGTGTGTGGAGGGAAGCGCACGTGAAAGACAAAAGATGAATAGCTCTCAGGGAGATCAAGGCCTTCTGATTAGCTCTCCTCACACAGGCATTCACTCATCACTCATCTAAAACACCTTATAATAGTCTGATTGAATGGGAGGGTGATTTTTATGACGTGAGTTAAATGGAAATAAGGAGGATTTTTGAAACACTAACATATGGCCCTATTGATGACTTTTCCCAACAAATTTTTCATGTGGTCATAATCTAAATTTAAATAAGAGGCTATAGGGAAAAAATGCTAAGATTTTCATACCCAGCACCCTCAGGCCTCCCGAGAGGACAATAAAATCAGGTATTCTAAAGTCAAAGGAGGGACTGAAGCAAGTGGGAAATTAATAGCCATGAAAAAAAATGCCTCTAAAAAAGAGCACCCGGCAAGTGCTTTCCTTCACAATGGTTTTCACTGAGATAGACAGAACAGATTTCTGATAAAGCTGCAGCCAATTTTGCTGCAAGATTCCCTTAAAGAAGGTTTGCAAGGCAGTAAGTGCAGACCAACCTAAGAAGGGGCTTTAATTGAGGCCATGAGGGCTGCCAGTACATTCCTGATGGTAAAGAGTGTGTGGTGAAATTTTAATCATCTTGATCATCACTTTAGCACAAAAAAAACATGATTTTGAACTATAACTAGAACACTATTTTATTGTTAAAACATTGAAAATGCAAAAAATTATGAAAAATAATATAATATAATACTCTTTCAGAACTCCAAGATTCAGAGATAATAGCTGTTAAGTGAACATTAGCATTTGAGATCTTCTAGTTTGATTTTAATTTTTTAAGTATTATGTATATTCTAATATATTCAAGATTGTGCTGCTTATAAATTGAGCATCCTTCCTTAATTTTACAGTCTTCAAAGTTTCTAGTGCTAAGAATGGCTCTGGAAAACTCCTTTTAAAGTCCTAAAGACAGATACTTATCCCCAGAGCAATGTACCTAATATCAGTGCCTCCCTTAATAATTGGTTATTCTTTCAATTTTCCTTCTCCACTGACAAAACTATAAGGACAAATTCTATGTTTTCTGTGAGAAAAAAAAAAAGGACAAAAACATATGAATTAAAAGCATGTGTGTTGTTTCTTAATATGAAAGACTTGGTGTTAGAAGCTGTGATCAGAAACCAAAACACTGTCAGGTCATTTGGGATGGGGACTGACCCTCCCTCCTGCCTCTGGGTTGGGGAGTGTCCCTCCATGGGGAATGTGCCTCCAAATTCCTTTTGTGCACCAGGGATACATCCTGGTTCCACTTCAGAGGTCCCTTGGACTGCCCAGGCCTTCTGGCTGAGACCCATGTTCAGATCCAGTGCTAGATTCCTGGCTATCAATCTGGGGCCCATTGGCTCCTCTTGTTAAGGTCGGCTGTCTCTGTGGGTTTCTGTAGCCTGGTCTTGTCTTCCCTCTCTGCGTCTGGATTCCGGTTCGGTTCAGTGTTTAGCTGTGGGTGTTTGGTTCTGTTTCCATCAGCTACTAGATGAGGGCTCTATGATGGTGGATAAGTTAGTCATTGGTCTCATTGTCATGGAGGGGCATTTATGGTGGCCTTTCCACTGTTGCTTAGATTTTTGGTTGGAGTCACTCTTGTGGGTCTCTGGACATTTCTCTGGAGTCAGTTTTCTCTTCAAACCTATGATGGCTTCCTCTTTTATGGTATCTCTCTATTTTTTCTCATCTGTTCCTCCCCTGACTCGATCTTCTGGGTCCCACGTGCTTTCCTCTCCTTCCCTTCTCTTTCTCCTAGCCCTCTCTCCACTCATGGCCACCCCCACTCCCAATAACCTCAAGAGATCTTGTTCTTTTCCCCTTCTGTGAGGGACCTTGTTTGATCTCTTGGATTCCTCCTTGTGTCCTGGTTTTCTGGCAGTGTGAGTTATGGGCTGGTGATCCTTTGCTCTATGTCTTTGCAAATCAAAATAACCTTTAATTGTTTCTTGATGGGAGGTGTCATTCTGTAAATATGTTCCTCATACTGGTTAATGAGTAAAGCACTGTTGGCCAATAGGAAAGCAAGATAGGTGAGACTAGGAGACAAGGAGGATTCAAGGAAGTAGTAGGGAGGAGTCAGCATGTAGAGACCGAAGAGAACAGAGGTCTCTGCCCCACTCTCCGGTAAGATGAGACCATGTGGAAATACTTAGATTAATAGAAATGGGTTAATAATTAAGACAGAGCTAGCTGATAAGAAACAAGTAACTGGCCAACAGCATTATATCTAATAGAGAATCTCTGTGTGTTATTTGGGGCTGGTGTGGCTGTGGGATCGGCGGTGGGGAAAAACCTTACTCATACAGTTTCTCTCTAATTTCTTAACACAATGCTTAGCTTGGTTCTTCTCTAAATTCTTCTATCTGTATTTGAATATTTTTATTATGTGTTTTAATAAACTTTCTAAAGCTTGTAAAAAAAAAAAAAAGAAAGAAAGAAAGAAAAAGAAAAAGAAAGAAAGAAACCAAAACACTGGACCTTGATTTGGTTTCTAATGTTGCTTCAGTTGCTCTTGAGAAAGGGAAAAATCAAACTCAGTAATAAAAAAAAATATATCCTGAGTGCAGAGAAATACTGATAATTTTACTATATCACACAAGAAGGGGTTTCTCTGAACCTCTGGACACTTGGGGTGCATCCATGGAGGTAAAGTCTTGGGCTGCAGAGATGGGGGTGGGGAAAATGTGTGTAGCTGGGTAAAACAGGAGTTTCTGTCAACCTCAGAGAGACCCTGTGAAGCTGCAGTCATGAGACATGTTATGGTCCCAGGCACAGAAAAATTCTCAATATATTACTGTTTTACAGTCATGGTTATTAGCAATATTTTGCAATATATAGCACACCAAAAGAAACTGTAGTTATTGTAATTCTGTTTCCATTCATGATGTTATTGCCATTAATACCATAATTATTATAGAACTGTTATTAAAGGTGCTTGCCCTCCATATCTGTGGATTTGATCAATTGAAGAATAAATATAAAAAACAAAGAAAATGTAAATTACGTCAAAACTGAATATATATTGATATATTTCTTGTAATTATTTTATGAGCAGTACAATGTAAAAACAATTTTATTAAGTAACCTAGAATTGGTTTAAAGCATATGGGAGGAAGTGTGCATTTTATATACAAAATTTTACCATTGTATATATAAGATTTGAACACCCATGGATTTTATGATCTAAGAGTAATATAGAGCCAAATCACATGGACATGTATGGAAATGACTGTATTGTAGATATTTACAACATTCTATTTTATTTAATAGTCTATAAACCAGTGGTTCTCAACTTTCCTAATGCTATAACCTTATACTACACTTCCTCATGTTGTGATCAGTCCTAACCATAAAATTATTTACATTGGTACTTCATAACTATAGTTTTATTACTACTATAAATTGTATTGTAAGTATTCATGTTTTCCAGTGGTCTTAAGCAACCCCTGTGAATGGACTGTTTGACCCTCCAAAGGGATTGTGAACCACAGGTTGAGAGTCTGTGCTATAGATGGTATTATAGACCTTAACGACACACTATAGTATTTCATGTGCTGTTACTAGTATTATTAACAGTTCTGTTCTTAGTGCTATGCAGAGGAAAATGGTGTTTGTATTCTAAATACATGATTGTACCTGTTTATTTTCCTATTTATGGATAAGAGCATGTAGATATATATGAACACTTGTGTCAGTGTGTCTAAATTAAATTGTTAGGGTCAAACTAACTTAGAAAGAATATAAAAGACAGATGATGTCAGAGAAGTAACTATAATTTCATATTAATGCTGCCCAAATGACAACAAATACAGGAAATACAGAGTGAGACTGTTTTAATCCTAAAGGGTTTGAGAGTTATGTACTGAAATTGCTGTTTTAGAGAAAGTATGAACTAGGAGGGTGAAGAATACTCAGAAGAAAATCAGAAGTCAGTCACAGTGGGAGGAAATCAGCCAGCTAAGGAATGAGAAGTCCATCACTACTTTTGGCAAGAGCTTGGCCTGTGGGGATATTTGATTGCACTGTGAACCCCAAGACTGTGTTAATAAAATCAACCTTGAATCAGGGGGTGGAGCCAGCAGTTAGTTGACAGGAATTAACCATAGAGAGCACAGAGGAGCCACGAAGACAGGTAAAGAGGTGCACAGGAAAGATTAGGGAAGGACTGGAATTTTCAGTCTTTTGGGGAAGGCTGGAAAGACACTCTTGCTGTGTCTCTGGCCAAAATGAAAGATCAGCTGATTGCTTCTCAGCCTCTCTGATCTAGCAGGTTTGCATTTCAACATCTGACTCTGGAGTCTTTATTGGTAAATAGAATGATAGAGACTCAGTTTAAAAACTATATTTGGTAGCAGCTGCAGAGCCAGTGCCAGCAGGACCAGAAATCCCATCAGGCAGTAGCCTGAGCAGCAGGACACCGACTGCAGGGCTACAGGGCACAGTCAGTAATTAAAATATCAGTAGATTCAGGTGCTGCAGAGAAGTCGATGAAAAAACAACATTGGTCTCTGCACCAAATAAAGACGTGCTAGAATTCATTCTCTCGAGATGCTTTTCACCACCTTGACTTTTAGCTTGAGCCCCGCCCTGTCTATCTGCAGAGGGGAGGTCAGACTGTATTCCTCACCAAACTCTGGTCAGCAGGATACAGACCTTGATAGCACCTGCTACTGTGCTAGGATTCAGTGAATTCACTATTACTAGAAACTAATTGTATACTTTAAGGGAGTGGAAAGGTTGAGCAAATGAAGTCAAAATGGGAAATTTAAAATGTGAACTTATTAGAAAAGCATTTGAACGTAGGTGAACTTGTATCATATGATCTCACTCCTCAAACCAAGGACTGGTCCTTGGCAAAGAACAACCTCATTCTATTATCTTGAAGTGAATTTTTTAAACTCCTGTAAAAGAAAAATAAAACACTGCTTCCACAGGAGCTTTATAATAAATCTAAATGCTTTGCTAATTGCCTGTCACCACTACAAATAGTATGTGCTTTTCGGAGAGCTTTTTATAAAGGCCTTGGAAATAAATCAGAATTTTTAATTCATTTGAAGACAGACTGAGGAAGAAGGGAGCTCTAGGGTAACAGAATAATCTTGAACAGTGTCCAACGGAGGGGGCTATTGTGTACTTGGGGCCCCTTAATCAAAGCCAACTAGGAATAATCCCCTATACAATATAAATGCTGACTGCTTATGCATTCTTTTCTCTCAAATTTAAACTACCATAACAAAGCCACATTTTAATGGTGATACTATCTTTTTAATCATATATATATGATTCATGTGTGTATGTATGTATTTCTATGTGTGAGTGATTGGGTGTCAATATCCTGTACTTGTGGAAATCAGAGAAAAACTTCAAGTGTCTTACATCTTGTTTTTTGAGACAGTACCTCTTGTTCAGCACTATGCGATGCCAGGGTGTCCAGACTCAGGATTCTATTCTTTCTGCCTTCCATCTTACCATAGGAACCACAGGTATTACAGGTGGGCACTGCCCACCGAGCTTTATAGAGAATCTAAGGATGATCTGAGGACCTCATGCTTGCACAGCAAAGTGCAAGCTCTTAAGTGCTACTCGTGAGTTTAGCACCCATTTTCCCTATAGGATTATGAGATTGAGGGCCCTCAACCACCTGCTCAGGGCAGGGAGATCCCTGGGGTGATTTTCACATAGTTAACTTCTTTAGTTATTCTAATTTCCATGTGTGGTTGTCAACAATTCTTGTTTTTAGAAAGTAAGATGTTATACGAGATTAAATTATATCTCTCCTAGCACAGTAATTTTCAAAACTACTTCTTAAATTTCACCAACTCACCAACAGTAAGCACAAGCCCTAAAGAAAAAGTTCTGCGGGAATGTCTTCGCTCCACCAGTATGCTTCTGACTTCCTCACTGTGTTCAAATAAAGTGCTTCAAACTTTAATTGCAGAATTTTAATTCATGGCTGATGGCAATTATCAGAGTAAAGTAAATGCAACAGAATCAATCACCTTAAAAATGCAGTAAGAAAAATGTCAAACAAAGATATAAATATTGGATGGAATTAAAAAAATAACACAAAACCACAGCAAACAATTAAAAGTAGATCATCAGAAAAGAACAGGTTTTAAGGACACAGACAATACTCTGTACGAGATGATAATGGCGGCTCCACCTTATTGTGTACCTGCACACACACACACACACACACACACACACACACACACACACACACATGCATTCATGAAAAATAAATCCACCAATTAAGCAAATAAATATTACAAATTATTAATGGATAGTCTCAAATTCCGCTGACAACCAAACCAGGATGTTTCATTTCTTACAAGCTGGAAAAGCTTGAATGTGTTGGTACAAAAGGGAAAAGAACTCAGAATTCCTAGAGTCACCCATGGAGCTTAAGAAGATGAGCAGTCTGAGGTAAAGGTCTCTACTCTGAACATCCAGCTACTGACAGACAGCCATCAAGATCAAGATCAAGATCAAGATCAGCTGCCTTGCTCCCCTGGAAAGTTATCCCCAGAACCAGTCCTCTATGGACGCCCAAATAGTCAGATCCTTTGATGGCTCTAAGAACCCTCTTTGGCAATGAGACCCCATTTGTAGAACATCAGTCTCCAACACACACATGGCATCTCTTCACTGGCCATAGAAAATGTGAGTGCTGTTTTAAATTCTGTCAAAAATGTGCCTTTGTGGGGACCAGAAAGAGCAAAGTTGCCAGTATGTTTCTCCATCCACGATTCCCTTTTATTTGTTAAGCTAAAGTTTTCCTGGCATGTCATAGAAGAATTATTAGGTTTAGGATGTTAATTATTTGGGAAATAAGTGTGATGTTATGTGACTTTTCCCAAGAGGATAAGGAACAAACATCTATTCACTCCAGAGAGGACACTACAGGGCATCCAAGGAATGAGTTCACTCAAGTCTAGTTGGCAAGCCAATGAACTAATTGGGGTTACTTACAGGAGCGTAAGAGACCAAAGACAGCTACACTGCCAAGAAGCACACCCCCAAATGGGTCAGAACACACAAATCACATCTCAAGAGCTCCTGCCCCACTTACAGGCAGCACCACCAGTCACTCTCAAGAGGGCTTACTCTAGAAATTCTGACCATTTATCTGACCTTGAGGACAGACCTTATGAATCTTGTAGGTTTCATGGGCTCCCAGAGTCTTGTGGATCTCAATAGCTTCATGAGTCTCATGAACCTCCTTTCTCCTCTAGAAAGAAGTACTTTAACTCAGAGGAGATAGCTAGATTACACATGCAAATAACAAATGTAAGATGATATGGCTTAGTGCTACATTGGTTACAGGGCAGTGATCTCTAATGCCAATGCAGTATGTACAATCATCCTACCTTTAAGTTATCATTATCCTTATTTTATACATGAGGGAAATGAAGTGAATGAAAAAAATGGCTGGTGTCATATTAGGATATGAGAATGCTAGCAATTTAGGTTTAAATTTCATCCATTATCTAGTAAACCAGAACCACTCTGTTTTATTTTAGGAACAGTCACCATACCCAGTAACTCTTGTCTAGAAAGAATTATTCTACTTCTTAGATGCAAACCATGTCTGATAACTGAAAAATCCCTAAGATAATACAGTTCACACAGTCAGTTTTAGTCATTGTCTTGACCCTTGAACCTAGACAATAAAATAACCAGCACTTAATTGAGTCCAAAAATGAATTTACCATGTAACAAGTGACATTATGAATATCAAAACTGAGGGGCTAGAAAAATGGCTTAGTAATTAAGAGGATAACAGTACCTAGTTTTTTAACTCAAGCTACAGAGATCTCATGCCCTTTCCTGGCCTCCAGGAGCAACTGTATTCATAAGCACATAGTCACACAGAAACACACATATGCATGTAAATGAAATTTTAAAATACTAAGAATGTGTTTCTAAACTGTGCAGAACTAGTATTTTATTAGAAAAATATTATAACATGTAGATGAAAAGAATTAACAAGAGAAGCATGGAGTCTGTTTCAACAATATTGAGGATCCACTGAATGCTAACCACTTAAAAGCAAAAAGCAAAATGGCTTATAAATAAAAGACAAGAAACTCCCATGTTTTATAAATGATGCAGTCCCTGGCCTGTGTATTGTACAATTCTCTCTGGAGTCTTAGCAAATCCAGTATGGCTGGGCAGTAGCGAGGAAGAGAATTACAAGAGTCTAATGGCATGTAGATGTGAGGTCCTGGGTCACTGTGGAAAGCAGCTGGCTCCCGAATTTATAGTATTGGGTAACCTTTAATAATCTGAAAAAAATAACCCAGATTAATATATGTGGGGATAATAAAAACAAACCAGTGTCTTTATTGACCTCTGATTTGTCATCCTGAGAATGAGAAAAATTTTGGACCATGAAAAGGATTATGATAAACCATGTACACTTTATGATGTTTAAAGGGAGCAAAAGGTATGCTGTGAAATTCTTTAGCATGCAGTGCCATTTGTGTATTTATGGAGCAAATGCCTTAATTTTTTAAGGAGATGGATCTCAATGTTCTAGCGATGGAGAAAGCAGACCATAAATATGAAGAAGCCTCTGGGGGTCCTTACCAAGAACCTGTAATCATATCCAGACAGCACCACGAAATAAGATCCCAGGGGATCTTGGACAGAATCTGCCCCTACCCCTGCGAGCCTTTGCCCAACTCTGATGAATTTACTGATAACTCACATTCAGACACAGGCTTTCCCAAAACACAGTCAGGAAAAGAGGCAGAGCTTTCCTAGTCACATTTCAGCAACAACAAATGACTCGAGGGTCACAAACTGACAACAAAAGCACATGAGAAAGCATGTTTGAGGGATTGCTCGGCAATATCTATTAAATACCTGTGTTTTTCTCTATGACTAGTACGTTTTACTTTTAGAAATAATAGAATGCAGGAAATGACACTAGATTTTCTGATGGTAGAAAATTAAAAAGGGGTGAGGCACAGGTGTGATTTCAATTTTTAAAACACTTAAAAGGAAAAGATGAAAGCATTTTAATATACTTTTAAATACTATGTGTCAGAAACATTATTTCTATTCGTGATTGGTACTGAAAATATCAAGGTGATACTTACAATTTTTGCCATGTTGGGGCTTAAAATAGAGCATGTATTTTCCACTAAGCATTCATCTTCATTTGTATAAGCCACATTCCAAGTGTTCAGAGGCCACACACAGACAGAGGTTACCTTACTACACATCACATAATGATAATGTCTGTTCTTACCGGGTCTCAGATATCTAATGCACTAAATCAGAAGTTTAGGATAAAACTGAAATGAAGATCTTCTGCCTCAACCTCCTGGTCATCATCAGGAAACCCATCTCTTCTTTTGAATTTTCAAAATTTCCATGTTTTTTTGTTTGTTTGTTGTTTGTTTTGTTTTTTGTTTGCCTGTATGTTTGTTTGTTTTGAGACAGGATTTCTCTGTGGCTTTGCAGGCTGTACTGTAACTACCTCTTGTAGACCAGGCTGGTCTCGAACTCACAGAGATCCGTCTGCCTCTGCCTCCCGAGTGCTGGGATTAAAGGCATGTGCCGCCACTGCCTGGCTGAAAATTTCCATGTTTAAAAAGAAAAAGAAAGAGGGCTGGTAGGGGAGAGAGAAGTGAGATGGACAAAAGGCAGACAGTCTGGACATAATCACAGAGACCCATTTGGATAATCTTCTACTGTGTGTTTCTGTCTGTCTCTGCCTCTTTCTGTATCTCTCTTGCTTTCTCTCTCTCCCTCTTTATCCCTGTCGCTCATTTCCCTGTCTCTGCCTCTCTATCATTCTGTATGTTGTGTATGTGTGTCTCTCTCTGCCTCTCTCTCTCTGCCTGTCTCTCTCCCTCTTTCTCACTGGCTCTCCTCTCTCTGTATCTCTCTATGTCTCTGTGTATGTCTCTCTCTCTCTCCCTTTCCTTCCCTCCCAGAATCCCATCTCTCTTTGGTGCTTCCCTCTAGTGTTAGAGATGCTGAATACAGATTTAGTCTCTGGAATTAAATAAATCTGGTCTCATTGCAACCCCAGAACCCAACAAGTTCTATTTGAAATTATGATTTTAAAAAGAATTACTGACAAAATGTGAACTAATTATCCAGGTTGTATTACATTCTCACAAACTGTGGGATATTTTAGTTTATTTAGATGTGATTTCAGTATTCTTCAATAGCTGGATGAACAAACTATATTTTCACAAACATAATCAAGTCTACTTGCACAGCGTACACTGACATCTATATCTATATCTGATATCTATAATGCTGTTAAAAAAAATTCAGCATGAAAATTTGGTTTTTATTTGACCAGTTGTTTGATTGATTGATTGATTTTGTTAGGGGATCAGTGCGGGATTTGCTTCATTTATTTGCTTCATTTTTCTAATTTTATCTGGAATGCTTATCTTGATCCATCATTGACCAACCTTGAATATTGCTGTCTATAAAATAACTGAAAGTATAAATGCATATTGAAAGCTGTACAGCATATAAGACCACCTCAGGCATTTCTATATATCAATATGGAAGAGTCTGGGCTATGTAGAATATTAAACAAGTCTACCATAATAGGCAGCATTGTACACGTGCCAAGAAAGAGAAAATGAGTGTGTTAGTATTTTAGAACTGTACATTTGAGGTCAGCAGGAGACTTAGATAGTGTCAGCCCCTCAACATGGAAGTTAGCTTGAGAATCAGGAGGTTGAAGGATGGAAGGATGGTTCCAAGCCTGTATTTGTTCTTGATCAATCATTCTATTCCTAGTGTATATGTGTACATGCTACAACATATGTACAAGTGAGCAGGTTCATGAACACAGATGTGTACATGTCTATAGAGGTCAGAGGTTGGCATGACGTGTCTTCCTCAACAGCTCTGCACCTTATTTTATTTTTATTTGTATTTTACATATCGATCCCAGTTCCCTCTCCCTTCCTTCCTCCCTTCATCCCTCCCTCCCTCCCTCCTTCTTTCCCTCTCTCCCCCCCTCACATGCACCCTGACCACCCTCCCATCCCACCCACCCACCCACTCCACATGTAGGGTGATGCTATATCCGTCAAAGGGCTGATCTCCAAAATATACAAAGAACTCAAGAAACTAGTCAACAAAACACCAAATAACCCTTTTAAAAAATAGGGTACAGAACTGAAGAAAGAATTCTCAATAGAGGAAATCAAAAAGGCTGAAAGACACTTAAGAAAGTGCTCAACATCCTTAGCTATCAGGGAAATGCAAATCAAAACAACTTTGAGATACCATCTTACCCCTGCCAGAATGGCTAAAATTAGAAACACCAATGACAACTCATGCTGGAGACAATGTGGAGAAAGGGGAACACTCCTCCACTGCTGGTGGGAGTGCAAACTCGTACAGCCATTTTGGAGATCAGTATGGTGGTTCCTCAGGAAAATGGGAATTAGTTTACCTCAGGACCCGACAATCCCCCTCTTAGGTATATACCCAAATGATCCACATCCATGCAACAAAGACACAATGCAATACTACTCTGCAGAAAAAAATAATGGTATCTTGAAATTCGCAGGCAAGTGGATGGCACTTGAAGAAACATTCCTGAATGAGGTAACCCAGTCACAAAAAGAGGAACAGTGTGTACTCACTCATATATGGATTTTAGACCTAGATCAAAGCATCACCAGCCTATAATTCACACCACCAGAGGAACTAGGATACAAGGTGAATTCTAAGAGATCCATATAAAGTCCCTCACAGAACCGGGAAGGGACAAGTCCCCCAGAGCACAGGGGAAGTGGGGGTGGGGCAGCGAATGGAGAGAGAAGTAGGAGAAAACAAGGGAGAGGAAAGGAAAACACATGCGACTAGGAAGATTGAGCCCTGTTAGGAATAGAAGACAGGAGAGAGAGAGAGACAACATAAAAGAGGGAGCCAATACTGGTTTGAAGATAAAATTGAACACAAAGAAAGGTCTAGAGAACTACAAGACTGCCGCCAACTAACAATTTGAGCATCCATGGAAAGGCTACCATAAATGCCCTTCCCAGATAGTGAGATCAACAACTAACTTATCCATGGAGCCCTCATCTAATACCTATTGGAAACAAGAGCAAACACCCATACATAAACACTGAGTTGAACTAGAACCCAGATGCAGATGGAGAGGACAAGACCAGGTGGCAGAAACACATAGAGACAGCTTACTTGAACAAGGAAGAGCTAACAGGCCACCAGACTGATAGCTGGGAAGCCAGCATGGGACTGACTCAGGCCCCCCTGAATATGGGTCTCAACCAGAAGGACTGAACAGTCTAAGAGACCTCAGACAGTGGAGCCAGGATATATCCCTGGTGCACAAAAGGACCTTGCGAACACATCCCCCATGGAGGGATAACTGCCTTAACCTAGAGACAGGAGAGAAGCCCTAGTCCCTACTTCACATGACCTGTCAGATCTACATGACCCCAACTGGATGGCATTGCCCTACATATGGAATTAGGGTGGGGGGATGGGAGGGGAGGGTGGTTAGGGTGCATGTGAGAGGGCAGAGAGGGTGAAAGGGAGGGAGAGAGGGAGAGGGGGAAAGAGGGAAGGAGTGAGGGAGGGAGGGAGAGGGAACTGGGATCGACATATAAAATAATAAATTAAATTAAAAAAATGCTTTGACTCCAAAATTTAAGTTGAAGGACAAGTTACTGGGGAAAAGGATTTCTATTTTTGTTTCCACAGAAAATGAAAAGCTGTGGATTCCTTCCAGTCTAATGTGGTTTGATCAAGCCAGACCGCCTGAAACAGAGTACCAGGTGATCCTACATTCAAAACAGCTGGACAAAGCAGCCTTGCAGACTACAGCCAGGATTTCTGCATCTTCTTAGAATCTCCCATGACAGCGCCCCTTACCAGCAGGAAGTAGTTTGGAAAGAATGATGCCCAAATTCCCAAATGTTGTCTATAAATGTTTGTTTTCCTTTAAATGGACTTGGTTATAAAAGAAATAATAAAAAGGGAAAAAAGGAAAAAGTACTTGCCTTGTAAGCAAAAGTGAGTTCAATCAGCAGGAGACAAACACACACACATACATACATACATACATACATACATACATACATACATACGGAGAAGCTTGTACATGCCCTTAATCCCAGGTGGATCTAAGGTTCGAGGCAAGCCTGATCTACAGAATGAGTTCCATGACAGTCAAGGACAGCTAAGGCTACACAGATAAATCCTGTCTGGAAAACAAACAAACAAAAAAAAAAAAAAAAAAAAAAAAAAAGGGCAGTTTGGCATATACTTGCCATCTCAGTGTAGCAGAGATGTCCCTGAGGCTCCCTAGTCAGCCAGCCTGTTTGGCAAGTTCCAAGCCAGTGTATCTCAATGGAAAAGATGGATAACTTCTGAGGAGCAATACTTGAAGTTGTTCTCTGGCCTCCACACAGATGCATGCTCACCTACACACATACATTCACGCAAAAAAATATTACTGCATCCTATGTCCACTGAATTTGCTGGGCATCAAGGGGATTTAAGAAATATTAAAGTTGAACCTTCATGCACAGGATAAATGTTAGCAATATTTATTCTGCATACCAGAGGGCAGAAGTTATAATATAACTGGCTTTTACCCATACCAGATATTCAGAGATCCATGATGGTATGAATTCTTGATTCCATGAAGTCCTAAGGAGCAGTCTTCATATTTTCAAGCAATGCATTTAGCTTATACATTCCCTACATTTACACATTTTGATAATGAGACCAAGTCTAAATATTTGAAAATTCAGTTGAGGAAAACATAAATCAAAGACTCAGAGAGACATTTAATGAATTTTTAAGTTTTGCAGAATCATTATATAAATAATAGCCCTCATTATTTTCAAAATCAATTTGGGAATAATGATGAGAGATTTTAATCCTAGGACTTTACCATTTATTGCTGTGCAATTTCCCAGCTTCTCATAATGTCAGAATGCAAGCCCCTGGTTGATGTCTATGCTATGGCACTTCAGTCTGAAATGAAGGGATTTATTTTAATTGATTGTCTTTTAATCATAAAGGTTCTTTGAAATGAAGAATTGTCAGTGAACATTTACATAACCCCTATTTTGGAAGGACTAATTCACAGGTTGCTATGAGCTGAATGTGAAAATATTCCCCCACAGGTTCATATGTTTGGACAGTTGGCTCTCAGACAGCAGTGCTAACTAGGACAGTTGTGGAACCATTTGAATATGACTTTGTTGACAGATGTAGGCCCAGAGAGGTGAGGCTGGAGTGCTGCAGTCAGCCTGATTCCAACTTGAGCTCTTTGTCTTTTGAGCCACCAAATTATAACAGGTTATATTAGCAACCTGCGGTCATATGGATGGAGTCCTGTCTCCCCATGAAAACATGAACTACAATAAATCATTCTTCTCCTATGTTGCTGTGTCAGATATTTTGGCCCAGAAACAAAGTAATTAACATAGGGGTTGTCTTCTACTATCCAGGGTTGAGGCACCTGAAGTTCAAGGAGACTTTTTTGTTGGTGGTGGTGGTGGGTTTTTTGTTTGTTTGTTTGTTTGTTTGTTTTTGTTTTTTTGTTTTGTTTTGTTTTGTAAACTGGCCTTATGCAAATGGAAATTTCTGCAGTGCTTCAGCCTGGTACATATTTCCTAATGACCCCACTTTCAGATCTTCCTTTGTCAATAGAAAGACAGCACATGATGGCAGATTTGAATGGGTATGGAGAAATAGGCAAGTTTGATGCTATTGCTTATGTGAAAGGTGAGATAGAGTCAGGAGACAGAGGTAGTGTTTTGTTTTGTTTTATTTTGTTTGTTTTTTTTAAACAAGAGATATGGTATTTGAAATTAGCCCATTCTTCTAAATGAATGCTGGGTACTGCCCTGGCCCATTAACCACAGACATTAAAAGGGCCGAAGAACACCCAACAAAAGCATAGTTAGACATGAACAGTCAATTCTTGTTATGCAAACATGATGCATCCCAAAGTCACAATGAGCACAGAATCAAATCAGCAAACACTAAACCTCTGCTCCTGAGGGAAACTTGAGGTTAATTTCCTGTGAGGTAGAAGTCACAAACCTTTCAAACAATGTATAACCTTTTTTTATACGTGCTTCTGTTTTCAAATGTATGTGACTCATTAAGATTGAATTTGTGATCAATTGCTCAGTAATGCGTGTGTGAACAAAAATTATTTAATATACAAACTTTCTCCATGAGGCTCATGATGCACTCTGAACCTATTAGGCTTAAGAACTCTAGCCAGAATTGAGCACTGAGTCTGAATGCCACTTTAAGGAATGACATCAACACTAAAGACACAAAAACATGCCCCCCAAAAGTACTAAATACATCATACAAAGGACAGCTGTTTATAGGACAAGCTCTAAAACAACCACACAGCATGACTTAATGACACATTAGGAGGAACTGCATGAAAGATATCTTCATTTTTCACTCACCTGTAAGTGCTTGAGAATGACTGTATCCCGAGTATGGATGGATAACAAAATCGTTTTAACAAATGTGTAAACCTGTGGACAAATGTGCAAATATAGAATCTGCAAACAAAATGATTGTATCTCCTTGGTACCAGGGAGTGAATTTTAGTTTCCAGGTGGTAATGACCAGACTAGAGCTGTGTGATGGAAGATCTGGACTTAATGTGTTGGTGCCTGTGTGTCTACACACATCTGGACACTGTGTGTGTGTATGTGTGTGTGTGTGTGTGTGTGTGTGTGTGTTACCAGTGCTTTTAAAAGCTCATTGTTTAGGATAAGGCCCCTTTTTGATTCAGCTAAGGACAGGATTGTAAAATATCCCAAATTTCAAACTTTGCTCAAAACAGAGGGTAGATATTTTTCTCATCACTGAAACAGAATACCTGTGAGAAGCAACTTCAGGGAGGAAGGATGTAGTGTGCCTTGTAGCTTCTGGTGATGTCAGTCCATTGTGGCAGGCAGACGTGAAAGCTACAGATGCCCCTGTTATGGCAAGAAGAGCTTGTTCTGGTTTGTCAGGTCAGGAAGAAGAGGGGAACCCAGAAATAGGGCCTAGTTCAATGCCTACCCACAATGGCCTACAATTACTAGGTAAGCCCCTGATTCAAAGTTCCACAACCTCCCGAAACAGTTCCACCAACTGGCAAGTAGTTGTTCAAATATGTGAGCCCAAGGACATTTCCAATTCAACCCATAATAGACTTTCATTCAAGGGGTCTGAGTCAGCCCCATGCTGGATTCCCAGCTATCAGTCTGGGGGTCCATTAGCTCCTCCTTGTTCAGGTCAGCTGTCTCTGTGGGTTTCTGTAGCCTGGTCTTGTCCTCCCTCTCGGCATCTGGATTCCAGTTTGGCTCAGTGTTTAGTTGTGGCTGTCTGCTTCTGTTTCCATAAGCTACTAGATGAGGGCTCTATGATGGTGGATAAGTTAGTCATCAATCTCATTATCAGAAAATGGCATTTATGTTAGCCTCTCTACTGTTGCTCAAATTGTTAGTTGGGGTCAGTCTTATAGGTCTCTGGACATTTCTCTGGAGCCAGTTTGCTCTTCAACCCTATAATGGCTCCCTCTTTTATGGTCTCTCTCTCTCTCTCTCTGTCTCTCTCTCTCTCTCTCTCTCTCATCTATCCCTCCACTGGCTCAATCTTCCTAGTCCACATGCTTTCCTCTTCTCCCCTTCTCTTTCTCCTAGCTCCCTCATCACTCACTGACCCCCACCCCCACTCCCAATATGCTCAGGAGATCTTGGCCATTTCCCCTTCTGTGAGGGTCTCAGTTAGAAGGCCTGGGCAGTCTAAGGGACCTTGGACAGTGGAACTAGCATGTATCTCTGGTGCACAAAAGGACTTTGGGAGCACATTCCCCATGGAGGGATACCCCCTTAACCTAGAGGCAGGAGGGAAGACCTAGACCCTGCTCCAAATGACTTGACAGATTTAGATGAGCCCTCCTGGAAGGCATCACCCTACTGGATGTGGATTGGGGGTGGCAGTACAGGAGGGGAGGGGGGTCAAGGGAAGGTGGGAGAGAGAGGAAGAGGGATAGAGGGAAGGGGGGAGCGAGGAAGGGAGAGGAAACAGGGATCAATATGTAAAATAAAAATAAAAAATAAAAAAATAGACTTTTTTCCAGATTGGGCAGTCAGGAACAGCACTGCAGACAAACATGGCTATTGGAGATACAAAGCATGTCCTTACAATAAAGCACCATCTCCATGCAGTATTTGATAGGTGTTCTCACTAACGTCTTGGGTCATAATTTGTTTCTTCCAAATAAACTAAGGAAAGGAAAAGAAAGGGAAGGAAAATTGGGAAAGGTGTGTGCCATAAATGTCAAAAGATATTCAATTTTGAAAACAGGAATTTTAAAAACCTAAAGGAGAAGAAATAGAGAAAGGCTCCCATGTTCAAACATCATGGTGTTTCCTCTTCGTATTTAATATGTATGGCATTTCTTCCTTTAAAAACATAAAATGCCGTATAAATGTTTGTTTTTGTTTAATTGGACTTTGTTATATAAAATTAAATTTAAAAAAATAAAGAAATAAATAAAAACATAAAATGCCTCCTACCGTTGATGCCCAATGACTTAATGTTGATTTTGCTTCTGTAAAACACACTCGTAAATCTCTCCTAATCACACCTGAGACTCATCACATCAGAGCTGCCAGACAACACTTTGCATGAATCAGAAGGACTGAGCTGCATGACTGTAGAATAGTAATCACCTGTGAGTGCTGTATACTGTTCTCTGAAACTCTAGCTGATTGACTATTTGCCTCTTAGTCCATATTGACTCAGATTTGACTTCCAGAAAAGCACCTTAAGCAGATGATGGGAATATTAAGCCTCTGGGTCTCTATCCTTCCTTCTTTTACTGATGAAACTTTCTCCCTCATGAGCTTTGTAATGGGCTTGTTCCAAAATACACCATTCATAACTACTTGAGAAACAAAGGTATATGTGGATCTGTGTTTACCTTGTAGTTAGTTATACCCTATTATCTGTGTAAACAGACTACTTAAAAACAAGGCAAATGGGTGGAGCCAACAGTCCACCCTACTTCAGAGACTTTTCTGAGAAACTCTGAACAAAGGAGACCTGACTATCCACGCTGGACCACCCGTAATTTCCACCAGCTTGGTCTCTGACCCCACCTCCAGTCCTCTGCTGGAGTCCCCGAGCCCCTCCAGAGATCCACCTATGTCTGCGGGTCCACTATGAGTTCCTGCGGGCAAGATCCTTGACCACCAAATCCAGACCTCTTTCAAAGAAAGAGGTCTCACCTGGAGAGCTTCAGTTTCCAGTGAGATCCTACTATCCTGCAAAACCTTCTCAAGTTCCAGCTCAGCCCTTGCCCTTTTCCGCCAGCTATTGGCCAGAGCTATTGTCCAGAGGACCACTGTGAGTACCTGCTGGCATCTTCTTCTGGATCTTCATCCTTGACCCCATCCCTGGATCCCTGTCTGTGGAGAAACCTCCTACAGAGCTTGGACCACACAGAGCTACAGATATTGAATCTCAGACCCACATAAGCCCATCGGGGAAGTACCATAGAGAGAGGGGGGAGACCCTACCTACACCTACTGGAAGAAGATATGGGAAGAAGGCAATATAAGAGAACACCTAACAACAAAAAGACAAACATGACACCACCAGAATCTAGGGAATCTACACCAACTAGAATGGAACACAACAACAAAGCAGAAGAAGCAGAAGGGTATGACTTAAAAATTAACATCATAAAAATGATAGAGGCCCTCAAAGAAGATGTGAGAAAATCCCTTAAAGAAATGGAGTAAAAAACAAACAAAAAAGTGGAAGAAATGAACAAATTCCTTAAGGAAAGTACAGAAAGCCATGAAAAAACAATTAAGCAGGTGAAAGAAACACTTCAAGACTTGAAAACTGAAATTGAGAAAATAAAGGCAACGCAAATGGAAGAAATGCTGGAAATTGAAAAGCTGGGCAAAAAATCGGCAACTATGGACACAAGCATAACCAATAGAATTCAAGAGATGGAAGAGAGAATCACAGGTGCAGAAGATAAACTAGAAGAAATAGATTCATCAACCAAAGAAAATCATAAATCCAATAAATCCTTAACACAAAACATCCAGGAAATGTGGGACACCATGAAAAGGCCAAACCTAAGAATAATAGGCATAGACGAAGGTGAGGAAGCCCAGCTCAAAGGTGCCGAAAACATATTCAACAAAATCATCGAGGAAAACGTTCCAAATCTTAAAAAGGACATGCCCATAAAAGTACAAGAAGCATACCGAACCCCAAATAGGCTGGACCAAAGAAAAAAGGCCCCTCGACATATAATAATCAAAACACCTAGCATACAGAATAAAGAAAGAATATTAAGTGCAGCGAAGGAAAAAGGACAGGTAACATATAAAGGCAGACCTATCAAAATTACACCTGACTTCTCCATGGAAACCCTCAAGGCCAGAAGGTCCTGGATAGATGTTCTAAAAGTATTCAGAGAACATGGATGCCAGCCTAGGCTACTATATCCAGCAAAACTCTCAATCACTATAGATGGAGAGAACAAGATATTTAAAGACAAAACCAGATTTTCCCAATACGTATCTACAAATCCAGCCCTACAGAAAGTATTGGAAGGAAAACTCCAACCCAAGGAAGGTAACTACCCCCACAAAAATGTAGGCAACAGATATTCCAACTACACCAGAAACCAAGGGTAAAGCAGAACTAATATATTCACAATACCACTGCCAACAACAAACCTAAATCAAGCATCAACAATCAATGGTCCTTACTCACCCTCAACATTAATGGTCTTAACTCATCTATAAAAAGACACAGGCTAACAGAATGGATATGAAGACAGAATCTATCCTTCTGCTGCATACAAGAAACACATCTAAGCTTCAAAGATAGACATTACCTCAGGGTAAAGGGTTGGGAAAAGATTTTCCAATCAAATGGAAATAAGAAGCAAGCAGGCATAGCTATCGTAATATCTAACAAGTTAGACTTCAAACCAAAATTAGTCAAAAGAGATGAAAAAAGTCATTTCATATTCATAACAGAAGAAATCCACCATCATAAAGTCTCAGTTCTGAACATCTATGCCCCTAATACAAAGTCACCCACATTCGTAAAAGAAAAACTTCTAAAACTCAAAGCTCATATAAAACCTCACACACTTATAGTGGGAGACTTCAATACACCACACTCAACACTAGACAGGACCACAAATCAGAAACTCAACAAAGAAACAAAAGAATTAACAGAAGTTATGTCTCACCTGGTGTTAACAGACATCTATAGAACATTCCATCCAAAGACAAAAGAATATACCTTCCTCTCTGCTCCACATGGAACCTTCTCTAAAATCGACCACATACTAGGTGTCATAACAAACCTCAACAGATACAAGAGAATAGGAATAGTTCCCTGTATCTTATTACCACCATGCTTTAAAATTGGAATTCAACAACAACACAAACAGCAGAAAACCTGCAAACTCATGGAAACTGAACAATGTGCAATTGCACCACTCCTGGGTCAAAGAAGAAATAAAGAAATTAAAGACTTTCTAATATTCAACGAGAATGAGGACATAACATACCCGACACCTTGAAAGCAGTGCTACGAGGGAAGTTCATTGCACTAAGGATAGTCACATAAGAGTATTAACAGCCAACTGAAAACCTTAGAACAGAGAGAAGCAAATTCACCCCTCAGGAGTAGACGCCAGGAAATAATCAACTTGAGGGCTGAAATCAACAAAATAGAAACCAGGAAAACAATACAAAAAATCAATGCAACGAAGAGTTGGTTTTTTGAGAAAATCAACAAGATAGACAAACCTTTATCCAAATTAACAAAAAAGCAGAGACAGAACATGCAAATTAACAAAATCAGAAACAAAACGTAGAACATAACAACAGACAAACAGGAAATCCAGACAATCAGGTCATACTTTGAAAATCTGTATTCCACAAAAATTGAAAATTCAAAGGAAATGGACAAGTTTCTGGATAACTATCACTTACCAAAATTAAATCAAGAACAGACAAACAACTTAAATAGACCTATAACCCGCAATGAAATAGAAGCAGTCATCGAAAGCCTTCCAACCAAAAAAAGTTCAGGGCCAGATGGATTGACCGCAGAATTCTATCAGACATTCAAGGAAGAACTAATACCACTACTCCTCAAACTGTTCCACAAGATAGAAACAGAAGGTTCATTTCCAAACTCTTTTTATGAGGCCACAATAACTTTGGTACCCAAACCTCACAAAGACACAACTAAGAAAGAAAACTACAGACCAATATCCCAGATGAACATCGATGCAAAAATACTCAATAAAATACTGGCAAACCGAATTCAAGAACACATCAGAGAAATCATCCACCATGACCAAGTAGGCATCATCCCTGTGCAGGGATGGTTTAACATACAAAAATCTATCAACGTGATCCACCATATAAACAAACAGAAAAAGAAAAACCATATGAATATCTCCCTAGATACCGGAAAAAGCCTTGGACAAAATTCAACACCCTTTCAGGATAAAGGTCTTAGAGAGGTCAGGGATAACAGGAACATACCTAAACATAATAAGAAGAATATACAGCAAACCAACTGCCCACATCAAACTGAATGGAGAGAAACTTAAGCCAATTCCTCTAAAATCAGGAACAAGACAAGGCTGTCCTCTCTCTCCATATTTCTTCAATATCATACTAGAAGTTCTAGCTAATGTTATAAGACAACAAAAGGAGATCAAGGGGATCCAAATTGGAAAGAAAGAAGTCAAACTCCCTATTTGCAGATGATATGATAGTTTACATAAGCGACCCAATAAACTCTACCAGGGAACCCCCACAGCTGATAAACACCTTCAGCAAACTAGCAGGATACAAGATAAACTCAAAAAATCAGTAGCCCTACTTTTTTCAGACAACAAAGAGACAGAGAAAGAAATCAGAGAAACATCACCCTTTACAATAGCCACAAACAACATAAAGTATCTTGGTGTGATGCTTACCAAACAAGTAAAAGACCTATATAATAAGAACTTTGTGACTCTAAAGAAAGAATTTAAAGAAGATACCAATAAATGGAAAGATCTCCCATGATCTTGGTTAGGTAGGATTAACATAGTAAAAATGGCAATCTTACCAAAAGCAATCTACAGATTCAATGCAATCCCCATTAAAATCCCACCACAATTCTTCACTGACCTTGAAAGGATAATAATCAACTTTATATGGAAAAACAAAAGACCCAGGATAGCCAAAACAACCCTATACAATAAAAGAACTTCAGGAGGCATCACCATTCCTGACTTTAAGCTCTACTACAGAGCTATAGTTCTGAAAACAGCCTAGTATTGGCATAAAAATAAACAGGTAGACCAATGGAATCAAATTGAAAATCCTGATATTAATCCACGCACCTATGAACACCTGATTTTCGACAAAACAGCTAAAATTATACAATGGGGCAAGGACAACATCTTCAACAAATGGTGCTGGCACAATTGCATGAAGGTGTGTAGAAGACTGCAGATAGACCCATGTCTGTCACCATGCACAAACTCAACTCCAAATGGATCAAAGACCTCAACATCAATCCAGCCACATTGAACCTCTTAGAAGAGAAAGTAGGAGGTACCCTTGAAAAAATTGGTATAGGAGACCGCTTCTTGAACATAACTGCAGGGGCACAGACACTGAAAGAAACAATTAATAAATGGGACCTCTTCAAACTTAGAAGCTTCTGTAAGGCAAAGGACACAGCGGACAAGACCAAACGACAGCCCACAGACGGAGAAAAGATTTTCACCAATCCTATATCCGACAAAGGGCTGATCTCCAAAATATACAAAGTACTCAAGAAACTAGTCAACAAAACCAAATAACCCTATTAATAAATAGGGTACAGAACTGAAGAAAGAATTCTCAATAGAGGAAATCAAAAAGGCTGAAAGACACTTAAGAAAATGCTCCACATCCTTAGCTATCAGGGAAATGCAAATCAAAACAACTTTGAGATACCATCTTACCCCTGCCAGAATGGCTAAAATTAGAAACACCAATGACAACTCATGCTGGAGACAATGTGGAGAAAGGGGAACACTCCTCCACTGCTGGTGGGAGTGCAAACTCATACAGCCATTTTGGATATCAGTATGGCAGTTCCTCAGGAAAATGGGAATTAGTTTACCACAGGACCCGGCAATCCCCCTCTTAGGCATATACCCAAAGGATTCACATCCATGCAACAAAGACATCTGTTCAACTATGTTCATAGCAGCACTATTTGTAATAGCAAGAACCTGGAAGCAACCTAGATGCCCCTCAATTGAAGAATGGTTAATGAAGATGTGGCACATCTACATAATGGAATACTACTCTGCAGAAAAAAATAATGGTATCTTGAAATTCGCAGGCAAGTGGATGGCACTTGAAAAAACCATCCTGAATGAGGTAACCCAGTCACAAAAAGAGGAACACAGTATGTACTCACTCATATATGGTTTTAGACCTAGAGCAAAGGATCACCAGCCTATAATTCACATCACCAGAGGAACTAGGATACAAGGTGTATTCTAAGAGATTCATATAAAGTCCCTCATAGAACTGGGAAGGGACAAGTCCCCCAGAGCTCAGGTGAAGTGGGGGGGCAGCGAATGGAGAGAGAAGTAGGAGAAAATGAGGGGGAGGAAAGGAAAACATGTGTGACCAGGAAGATTGAGCCTGGTTAGGAATAGAAGATAGGAAAGAGGGAGAGAGAGAGAGACAGAGACAGAGAGAGAGAACATAAAAGAGGGAACCAATATTGGTTTGAAGATAAAATTGAACACAAAGAAAGGTCTAGAGAACTACAAGACTGCTCCCAACTAACAATTTGAGCTTCCGTGGAAAGGCTATCATAAATGCCCTTCCCAGATAGTGAGATCAACAACTAACTTCTCCATGGAGCCCTCAACTAATGCCTGTTGAAACAGGATCAAACACCCATACATAAACACTGAGTTGAACTAGAACCCAGATGTAGATGGAGAGGACAAGACCATGTGGCAGAAAGTCATACAGACAGCTTACCTGAACAAGGAGGAGCTAAAGGCCACTAGACTGATAGCTGGGAAGCCAGCATGGGACTGACTCAGGCCCCCTGAATATGGGTCTCAGCAGAAGGACTGACCAGTCTAAAGGATCTCAGACAGTGGAGCCAGGATGTATCCCTGGTACACAAAAGGACTTTGCGAACATATCCTCCATGGAGTGATAACTGCTTTATTCTAGAGACAGGAGAGAAGCCCTAGTCTGTACTTCACATGACCTGTCAGATCTACATGACCCCAACAGGATGGCATTCCCCTACATGTGGAATTGGGGTGGGGGGATGGGAGGGGAGTGTGTTTAGAGTGCATGTGAGAGGGCAGAGAGGGTAAAAGGGAGGGAAGGAGGGAGGGAGAGAGGGAGGGAGAGGGAACTGGGATCAACATGTAAAATAATATAATAAATTAAATTAAAAACAAAAATGCTTTGACTCCAAAATTTAAGTTGAAGGACAAGTTACTGGGGAAAAGGATTTCTATTTTTGTTTCCACAGAAAATGAAAAGATGTGGATTCCTTCCAGACTAATGTGGTTTGATCACGCCAGACCGCCTGAAACAGAGTACAAGCTGATCCTACATTCAAAACAACTGGACAAAGCAGCCTTGCAGACTACAGCCAGGATTTCTGAATATTCTTCGAATCCCCCATGACAGGGCCCCTTACCAGCAGGAAGTAGTTTGGAAAGAACAACGCCCAAATTCCCAAATATTGTGTATAAATGTTTGTTTTCATTTAATTGGACTTTGTTATATAAAATAAAATATAATAAAAAACAAAGCAAATGGCACAAATATTTTAGGAATGATATTTGGGATAAAAGTGCTAAGAACTAACTCTTCTCCTTTGGATGGCAACTTAGTGTGGTTTTTCCCATTTTCTCATCAAATAAAAGTATCAAGTAAACTACCATGTGAGAGCCTGAAGTAACAAACACAGCAAAGAAGACCTCAGGCACCAGAAAAGAGGAGAGATCTCTAGCCTCACACAGCCAAGCTCCTATCAGGGCCATTCCAATCTTGCCAGTTATACAGGCAAAAAAAACTACACAACATATTTTATTCCTCTAGTTTATACTATTTCTCACCTTTAAGAAACTAATTGATAAAGTATCCAAGGTTCCATAGGGCTTTCTGAAAACTTCCTTGATACTAAGGGTCAAATTCAATGAAATTCTGAATATAATAGTCAATTTCATATTTCATATAATAAAAAAATCACTTATGCATGGAATTAACTCAATAACTGAGCTTCATTGGGGGAGGGGGCATGCTTTTGAAACAGACTTACATGTAGTCTGGGCTGGCCTCAACTACCATGTAACTGAGGCTCACTTTGAACACTTGATCTTGCTGTCTTTCCCTCTTAAATGCTAGATTAAGGCATGCAACTCTAAAACTTATACCAGGACCCAAATTTGAAATAAAAAATAAGAACATATTAAAATTTCAACATATGTGACATAGCCTATGCACATAAACTATTTTCAATATATTTACATATAAAATCTACTTGTTTACTTTAAGCACACAACCAAGAAATATATTACCTATGATGCTGCATTTCAAGAACTATGCAATTTTAAGTCATTTTTAAAATGCCTAAACATAGCTGGGTGGCAGTGGCACACTCCATTAATCCTAGCACTCGGGAGTCAGAGGCAGGAAGATATCTGTGAATTAAAAGTCTGGTCACAGAGCAAGTTCTAGGTCAACAAGGGCTGCACAAAGAAACCCTGTTTCAGAAAAAAAATAATGTCTAAACATAATGTGTTTATTACACTTAATTCCTTACACTTCTGCTATTAGAAGTGATAATCATAAATACTAAACTAGTAGAAGTAAATCTCTATGAAATGGTGTGTGTTTATATTGTAAGGTATCTGCATGTACCTGAGTGTAAGAATGTTCACCACATTTCAATAAATGCACAAGAAGGCCAGAAGAAGGCCTGGGGTTTTTCCTGCAAGTGAGGTAACATGAGTTTATGAGTGGCCTCATATATATGCTGGGAATTCTGAACCCTGGTCCTCCACAAGAGCAGCAAATGCTTTTAAATTATGAGCCTTTTCTCCAAACCCATGCCATATATTATTTTAGTTACTATGAAAATGTATAGATCATGGAATTATCACATGGAAAATATACTGAATAATTATATCAAGAGTAAAAGTGGCTGGACTCTCAACATTTTCCTAATCTATACATTACTATTCAAGCTAGCCAAGACAAATCTTTGCTTCAGAAGGAAATCCCTCCCATACTTTCCTCTGTCTAAAAGAATATGGTAAGTTTTCCCTTTCCACCAGCTTGCTGATTTCCCAGTAGAAATCAAAAGCAATGTACAGAGTATAATCTCACACTAGAAAATTGCATTTAAGAAAACACTAAGGTTTATTTAGGGTCTCTCATCTTCCACCTGCCAGAGCAAGCCATTCCTGTATGAAGTATGTCTACTGGTGCTTGCCTAAATCTGTGCAGCCTCTGATCCAAGGGAGTTGCCTTGTGACATCATAAAGAATTACTGCATATGTCATCAGCTTGCCAGAGAGAATAGAAGGAATCTTCATGAATTCTCCTATGCATACACACAAAAAAAAAAAAAAGTTCTTCCAGGTTCCCTTCCCTGTAGCTTGCAAAATGACTTAAGACACATTGTATTGTTGAGAGTCAAGGAGCACAGAACACACCTGCTACAAAATAAAAATAGTTTTTCATTCCTGGAGTATACTGTCAATAATTTGAAACTCTTTAGTCTGTTCTGGTGGACTCTCTCTTTTATCCTTTGCTTTTTTTTAATGTCAGGAATGTTATTTTTTAAGTCCTTTGAGTATTATTACCATCTCTTCTATGATCTTCAAAGTAACCATAGTGGCATGAAATATTTTGCAAGCTTAATATTTCATATGTATACAAGTACAAAGTCCAGCTTTGCAGCCTTCTGACAAAGTTCAAAGTCTTGTTTGCTGATGGCCCAGAGCTGTGTATGAATTAACACCATGCATATATCTTATTGGTTGGTAATTTGTCCTATAAATACAATTACCTAAAAAAAAAACTGAATTGTACTATACAATAAATTAAAAGGTGTGCAAAGTAAATGTAAGAAATGTCACAATATTGAACCAAAGAAAGTCTTTTATTACACTTCTCCTACCCAGTCTGATTTAGTTAACATACTAGCTCATAACATTCAGGATCAGAAGCAGACATCTCCAGGCAAGGAAAATTCCCAATGCAAAAACCTCTTCTACTTCCCAGAGGATTTGGTTCAGGAACATTCTCCAATAGCCATTTCATTTGCCACTCTAAAGTGATTACACTGATGGGTAGCCACTTACAAGATATGTGAGAGCCCCAGGTCAGAACTATTGATCATTTTATTTTTGCGAATTTACTTTATTAGCCCCTTCCCTTCACAAAATTACTAGTGCCAGCTGTTTTGAAACTCTGTCATGTCTGGTGACATCTCCCTACCTCAGCCCTCCCACTTGTAGAATACTCCAGAACAGGGATCAAACTTAACACCTGTGTGCACAGATCTCCATGAAGGCTACTGACCTATGATCCACCAAGGAGAGAGCTACTTAAAGACATCTGAGTAAGGGAAACTTGGGCAACGTTTTTTGTTAATATAAGTTATGTGGAAAAGAGATTGTTAGTCTGCTTCCCGTTTTCTCAGGTGTCTGCTTCTATTTAGCTTATAAAGCCTAACTCCTTACCTTTCTTTTGTCCACAACCAAATTTGTTTTTCCCACCTCTGTTTTTATCTTGGAAGGATGTTTATATTTAGGGTGGTAACTACTTCATCACCAGGGAAGATAAAAGTGGTTCAGCACCTAGACCACCTACGGAGAACTTGCTTGCAGAAGCTGGCTTCCAGCATCTCAGCTTCTACACTAGGAGTGCACTGTCACTATTTTTACCTCTGGGCAGTGCCTTACTCATGGTCAATACATAGGTGGCAGTGTTTCTTCTTGTAAGGTTACTGGGAGGAATAAATGTGAAACATTGCTACAGAATGTTCCATGTTTATCAACTGCTCTTAGAATAACTCTAACATTAGCTCAGGTTGTCACTGTATAGAATGGAATATAGGACCCACTCAAGAAAAATGATAATTTAACATACATACATGGAACACACACACAAATATACACACACTGACTCTGTATTGAAGAAAATGTTTTGAGTCAATAAAACAATAATGTATCTTAAACCCAGTAGATGAGAGATCAAAATAAAATCAAAATTAAAAAAAAAACAAAATTAAAAAAAATATGGCTCAAAATGTTTACATCTCAGATAGTACCCTACAAAGTACTTGATAATTACAAGGACATATATGTAGTAGTAATCTACAGTGACACTATCTAAAGGAACACTAGGGATTATCACTAATGAAAAAGCATGGGAATTTAACACTTCTCGACATAATAATGGGCCAAGGATTCAGAGAAACACGTTCTTTGTGAATTTAAACATGACAATGAAAATCAAGAACATCCAAAGGAGGAATCATTCTACACACTAAATAAATAAATAAACATGGAGTTTTCCAAGTATTAATGCCATGAATGAAACAGGGGGAGGAGGGCACAGTTTCTTTCAGCTTACAGGAGACTTACAGGGGTGTAAAGATACAATGATAGAACATTAATTTGACCCTCAGTATCTCTTTTTATTACTGATTCCTTGTGTATTTCAGATCATGCATCTCAATCCCATTCATCTCCCCATCCATTGATGTCCCTCTGCCCTTGCAACCTTCCTCCCAAAATAAAGTTTAAAAGAAAAAACAAACGAACATTAAAAAAGAAAGTCTCCATGTAGAAGTTGTAGTGTGACACAGTGACTGACTCATAGAGTTCCTTAGTCAGAGTTTCTATTCCTGTAAAGAGACACCATGACCATGGCAACTCTTATAAAAGAAAACATTGAATTGAGGTGGCTGTCAGCTTGCACTTTCAGAAGTTTAGTCCATTATGATCATGGTGGGGAGCATGGCAGTATGCAGGCAGACATGGGGCTGGAGAGTGAGCTGCTACATGTTCATATGCAGGCAGCAGGAAATAGACTTAGTGTCACACTAAGTCATTGGTCTTGTTTGAGGACTCTGGCTTCTGCTACACCCTTGATACTGGACCTTCACTGGGACTCCTCTTGGATATCTTGTTGCTTTTTGTCTTGGAGATAATTGCAGTTTTGAACCTGCAGCTCAGCTCCTTCACATGGTCCAACAGTTCATAGATTTGGTGGATGGTGGAGTCGACCAACTCATAGCCCTGGTTCTGGACTGCACAGTAACTGTGTTGGTCAGCTTGCCAGCTTTCTCTCATCAACACCACCAGAGACAGTTTACTGTTTTGCCCATGCAAGGTGTGAGCTCTCCCATTCTTATGCCCTGAAGACCATCTCTCCTACTTGTCACAGGTGGCAGTGGGGGTTGGCATCTTTCCCTCACCTATGCCACCCCACCATATGGCAGACAAGGGGTGGTCAACTCTCCTACTCTAATGCCCTCATGGCTCTCTTGCCTGCGTGCACGCGCGGGCACACACACACACACACACACACACACACACAGGCACGCATGCACGCACGCACACGTGCGCAATTACAGGGTCAGTTCTTGTGTGCTGGTCATGTGAAGTTCGGGGTCTGCTCTCCTGTGTACTGCAGCCAGTGAGGGACTGGACCAGCTCTCCTGCCTGCTGCAGGTGGCAAGGGGTTAGTGGGAAGGCATTTTTCCCTGAAGCATGCCATCAAATGGTGAGGGCAGGAGGAGGAGTAGAATCAGCTCTCCTGTTCTCATACCCTCAGGGCCAGCTCACTGGCACCCGTGCCAAACCTGGTCAGCTCTACTGTATTTCCTGAGCAAGCTGCAAGCCCCACTCTTCTGAGTGCGGCATCCTGTTAGGAGCAGGTTTTTCCCTGCCAGTCCCACTGCCTTGCCAGTCCCACATAACACTCAGAGATGCTGTATTAGATACATTGCTGTTGGCCTGCTACTAGTATTTCTTATTGGCTAGCTCTGTCTTAAATATTAACCCATTTCTATTAATCTAAGAATTTCCGAATTGTCTTATCTTACCAGAGAGAGGGGGGCTGGTGTTCTCCTCTCTCTGTCTTCCATCTTGGAACTCCTCCCTACTATTTCCAGAATCCTCCTTGTCTCCTAGTACCACCAATCTTCCTTTCCTATTGGCCAACAGTGCTTTATTCATTAACCAATAAGAGAAACATATTTACAGAATGACATATCCCATCAGCATCCAGTGAGATGAGACTAAATCTTCCACTTTCATGACCTCAGGGACAGCTCTCCCACCTACCACAGGCAAAGGGGAACAGGGGAGGGCATCTCTCTCTTGGCCACTGCACCATATGTCAGATAAGCGGTGAGGTCAGGTCTCCAATGCACATTCATGGGGCCAGATCACCAGTGCCCTAGTCAACAGATAGTGCTGCAGCCAGTGAGGGGCAGGATGAACTTTGTGCAGCTCTATAATCTCTTCAGTGGTAACATCAGTGCAGACCCTGGCTTCCATAAAGGCACAGATCCGAGTTTTCTAAAAACATTCAGTTTATAAAAACACACTAGAGACATCTGAGGACATTTGCATATGTACAGAGGACTGCATGTTATTACATTATTACTAAATTCCTTGTCTTTTGTGCATGGTTTCATTTGCTAAGCAGGGTATTTTCCAGATCCATCCACAGTAAGCTTGGATCAATAACTCAACCCTTTCTATGGTTGAACCACATTCTTCATGTAGATAGATGACATTTTGTTTATCATTTCATCTTTATATAGAATTTGGCTTATTTCCACAGTTCAACTCCAGTGAGCATTACTGTTATGAGTCCAGTGAGAGCACATTTCATGTGGAGATATTTTTCAGTTCTCCTGAGTATATGCTAATGAGTCACTGAGTCACATAGCCCTATTGTCATTTCCAAAACTGCTACACCATTTTATATTACTACCAGGAAAATATGAGGGCTCCAATTTCACACATCCTCTTCAGTGCATGATGCTATCTGCCTTTTTGTTGATGGCTGCCATGCTAAGGAACTAGACATATAGATCACTGGGTTTGGATTTTTAGTGCTGTGATAACTTAAGGTAGTTGAGACTCTTACGCTCTGCTATTGGACATATGTATAATTTTCTATGGAAAAGTGTGAATTGAGACTCTTTGTTGTCTTCCTTTTAAACCACATTTTTATTGTTTTTGTTAGTATACAAAATATATTGTGCTTTGTTTATATCTGCCCCTTGACTGTCTCCCATTCTCTCTTTCATACTGATCCCCATTTTCTCTACAAATTTTCACCTTTATGCTTTCATATGTGTCTGTTTCTTTCGTATAATATGTAACTATTTTATTTTTAATGCTGTTCAATTGGAATTGTTTTCATTTTCAGATTCATTCTAATGTACAGAAATTTTATATGCTGATTTTGCAAGCTATCTTAACTCACTTATTAGTTCTAATATGTTTTTAGCAGATTCTATAGGACTTTCTACATGTGAACTATTCACCTTCATATGTCAAACTACCTTTTGCCTTGTGTCCCTGTGTGGCAGGCACTGTTAAAAGTTCTCTGCTAATATAAACTCCTTTAATCCCACACTAACCCTCAGAGGCAGGGATTATTTTAAACTCCTTTTACTCATGGGAAAACTATCTTAAATTCATCTGTGAGCAAAGCACAGACCATGAAGTTAATTTCTGGTTCATTTTCCATTAGCTTATGAACTAACCACCCTTGTCTCTCTATCCTTTGCTCATGGGGCAGAAGTTAGGATCAGCAAGGGCACAGACATTGTCTGCATTTTCTTTCTTTGTTCATCAACTACTTTCTCATAGACATTAGAGGGCCCATCCTATTCTGATGAAAAAAGGCCTGTACACAGTTGGGACTATTTTCTAGGCATGTCCTCCAAAACGTAGTCTTTTCTTCCAGGATCAGCAGTCAGTAACTATCTAACTCGACCATAGCCTGATACACAGAAAAGGAAATGTACAGACATCCCCCAATCACAATTGTTTGGTTTATTGGTTTTATTTTCATTTGTTTTATGATGCTTATCTTTTCGTGTATACATGATATGACTACATATGTATATGTGTATTTACACATGATTGCTCTCTGCCTTATATATTGATGCAGGTCTCTTGGTTGAACCCAGAGCTCAAGAATCCAGCTTGTCTAGTTACTGAGCATGCCCAGGGATCTCATGTCTCTGCCTCCTGAATGCTAGGACTGCAGGCAAGCCACCACACAATCAGTATTTACATGGTGCCAGGGACTTTAGCTCACATCCACCTGCTTATACAGAATGCACTTTACCCAATGAACCATCTAGTCTTGACCTGGAGCTCATACTTTGAATTTTAATCCTTTCCTACACTGTCACATACAGTATGGTGACTTCACAGAATGCTAGGGACAATGAGATGAAACCAAATATTTCATGTTGTGTTTTATTCTGTGTGTTTTATTTATTTATTTACGTATTTATTTTTTATTTTACTTACTTACTTACTTATTCACTGGGGAGGGAGGGAAGAAGGAAGAGAAAGAGAAAGGAGGAAGAAGGGAGTGCCACCTTTCATATATGTAGTCAATTCCTTCTTTCAACGGTATGGATTTTGGTATCTAAGGTAGTCAAGTTTGGTTGCAACGGCCTTCACCCACTGAGGCTTCTCACCAGACTTTGACATAGCAAGCTTTGTATTCTGTGATCTTACTTGACCATATGCTCCAAAAGAGGAAGGTAAAGCCACTCTGTGTTGCAGATTAATTAGCCTTTTTAATTTATGGTGGCTTTCTGAAAGCAGAACCTTATTTTCCTAAGTGGAAAAGTATATGTAGTCAAAAACTAACCCACTGAACATGAGTCTTACATATGTACTGAGCCATTTGTTGCCGCTGGTAAAGCTCCCATTCCTTCTGGTGTTGATGTCTGAGATGAAATAAGAAAACGATTAGCCTCAGACCATGTAGTAATATCCCTGAGCCACTGCATGCAGCCACCTTCTCCGAGGTCAACTTTTGGGTCAGATGGATTGATTGATTGTTCTCCTCCCAGACATATTTTATAAATTTTCTGACAATATCTTTAGTTCACATTCAGTTCCCTTTACAATTTGTACAAATAACCTTTCTCAGCCTCAAACAGACATAGTACAACTTATTACCCAAATAAAAATGTACTCTCTCACCCATGTGCCCCATCTGTAACTCTGCACCTTCCTCACTGAGCCCCTCTTCCCACAGCTGTCCCTCATCATCAAAAGTAAAGTAACAACTCCATCTTTGTCATTTTGACACAGTCTATAGTCATGTGAGGGGAGAAGCTTCATTTGAGGAGTTGTCTAGGTCAGGTTGATTTGTGAGCAACTTTGTTAGGGGTTGTGTTGATTGCTAATTGATGGCATGCCCAGCCCACTGTGAGTGGTATCATTCTTTGGGCTGTTGATTCTAGGATGTGTGATAAAGCTAGGTATGCCTGAGCCAGGTAGTGGACCAGAGAGTAAGTCAGCAAGCAAGCATCAATTCCCATGTTTCATGATCTATTTGTCTATGAGTGAGTTCCCTGGCCACAGATATTGCTGTACAGAACAGCAAGATGTCCTGCCTTCAAGCTTGTGTCTTGAATTTCTACCTTGACTTCCTTCAGTGATACCCTGTGACCTACAAGCGTAAAATGACACCCCTTTGTTCTCCAAGTTGCTTTTGATAATGGTGTTTGACAGAGCAACAGGGGGAAATTGGACACCCCTTTTTCTAATAGTACAATCCCATTCGTGAGTGATAGGCCTACACTAACCCTAAGTACTCCAGTAAGTGAATAACTATGTGAAAATGTGACCTCCAAGCAGTCAGTCTATCAGGAAATGTAAATGAATCACAATTTTAAGATCCCGTACTGATGCTGCTGCTATGTTTACGGCTTTATGGTTGCTGGAACTCTGTCTCTCTTTCTTCTAAAAACCTACCATTCTTGCTGCCTTTAAATCTCTCATTATTCCTGATTTTCTAACACTGCAAACTCCTCATTCATATTCAGGCCACTTCACCAAACTAAAAAAAAAATCTAGAAGATTAATGGACTCTGAAGGATGTGCTACTTCTGTAGGACACATTGAAGTGTCTGATGCATGAACTAGACATTCTTTGGCCTTGGATGCTCTAATTGCACACTATATAATAATCAATGTAACAGCATAATCACCCACTCACTGTGTTTGTTCCAGTGCCTGAGAGCCTTCCTGATTCCTGCAATGGGAAAACTACTGTATATTGATGATCTACATGGCTCCATTAACACTCCCAAATTGCTCCAACCAGCAATGAGCAGGAATAAGGCTAAGCATTCTTATCTTTCCTATGTGAGTTAACTAGTTCTGACAATGTCTACTAGTCAACTGCCAACATGTGTGGTCAAATATTTTTAAAACACCTCTTTGTTGGTAAATATATGCAAGAATATGACTGCGTTCATATGAGTAAATGAAGGAATAAAAATGGTATATTGTCTGAGACAAACTGGAATACAGATACAGAGAGGGAGGACAAGACAAAGCTACAGAAACACACAGAGACAGCTGATCTGAACAAGGAGGAGCTAATGGACCCCCAGACTGATAGCTGGGAAACCAGCATTGGACCAACTCAGACCCCCCTGAACATGAGTCTCAGTTAGAAGGCCTGGCCAGTCTAAGGACCTCTGACAGTGGAACCAGGATGTATCCCTGGTGCACAAAATGACTTTGGGAGCACATTCCCCATGGAGGGAGGAGAGCCTAGAGGCAGGAGGGAGGGCCTAGTCCCTACTCCAAATGACCTGATAGATTTTGTTGACCCCTCCTGGAAGGCACCATCCTTCCTGTGGAATGGGGAGGGATGGGATGGGAGGGTGGTTGGGGGGCATGGGAGGGAGGGATATAAGGAGGGAGAAAGGAAAGGAAGAGGGAACTGGGATCGATATGTAAAATAAGAAAAAAATAAATAAAACATAAAAAAAATAAAAAATGTTAAATCATTAAAAAAAATGGTGTAATGTGAGGTCATGGGGCCTGGGGGAGAAACTTCTGCCACTTTCCTAACCAGGATAATTCCCAACTGCATTCTAAATGTTTATTCTTATACCCACAGGTACATGTAAATCCTACCTCTCTTCAAAGAATCATTATTTTGCACATACAGATATCATTGTGAAAATTTGCAACTGATCAAAATGCAGACAATGACTGTGGGGTGCCCAGCCATTATAGATACATCTACAACACAACTGTTACAATTAAGTCCAGGGAAAGATCATAGAATAAAAGAGCAGAAAGAGCATAATACCAAAAGGTCTGCTGTGAGATCGTGTCTTGTGTATATTATGGGAATTTGCATCCATGAAATATCAACAATATGGTCACCTAAACAAGACCTGAGCATCACAAAACCAGTTGATATATCAGTAGACTGAGGAAGTTTCAAAAGGTCTCATGCCTAGATGAAGAGCTATAGGCAATTAATGACTGCTAGAGAGAGAACCAGTCTGTTCCAGGAACAAGCCTCCTGATAGGTTAACCAATCCCAAATTGTCAACCCTAAAGAAAAATGCACACATGTACATGAAAGAAACACTAAAGTCACTCAACAGGGTGTGTGTGTGTGTGTGTGTGTGTGTGTGTGTGTGTGTGTGTTTGTATGTGTGTTTAACAATGATTGTTAAGGAACAAATCATGAATTTGAGAGGGAGTTGAGGAGACAGAAGGGAGTTAAGAGGAAAGTGGGGGAATGAAAATGAGTCAAATATAGTACTCATATATGAGATTTTAAAAGGATATGCTATATATATATATATATACACACACACATATATATATAAACATTTTAGTCACATTGATTTATTTCACAAAAATCACTTGCTTTTCACTCAGTTTTGTAGAAACCACTTACATTTGTCACTGGTGAATGAATAGATCATAATTTGATGGTTAGAGACCTCAGTCAACAACTTGAGCAATGGGACCTGAGTCTATTTCTATCTTCCAAGTACTGCCAAAGGTAGCTTCCATAGGGATATTTATTCATCTTTAAGGTGAAAAGAATTATCTGTCCCCAAGAAGCCATATGAGGTTCCAAATGGGGCTTGCACACCTCCTGGAATGTTGCCATAGTTCTTTCTACAGTGCTTTATCGTATCCTATTCCAGATAATATCACAACTCTGAGATAAATAGAGCAGCCATTATTGTTGCTACTTTATAGATGAAGGTACAGAAGCACTCAATAAGGAAAAGCCCCACAGTGACACCGAAAATAAATGAGGCTACTCTAGATCTCATATCCCCTGTCTGTTAGTACAGAGCCTTCTAACTGCACTGGGAGACATGTGTAAAAACCACAACACATTTCTGCTTCAAGGAGGAAGGAGAAATGATTTCTTTCTAGCAAATGGAAAATATGTGTATTATAATCAGCAAGGAGGAGCAAAGCCAATGCCCCTTCTTGTCAAAAGTTTACCGTTTCTGTTTGGGTGATGGTTCAGACAGAGGCTGAAGAAACTGTTTGTTAGACAGCTCTAGTTACGAGTTGTTCTGCTATGACATACATTATGCAGGCATCAGAGAGTATGGGGATACATAGACCAAAACCCAGTGCCATCAGTGGGAAAAGCTCATTGCTCATTGCAGGTACCCACTATAGCATCACGTGTTCTGGAGCTTGTTCAGCATGTGCCAGGGCTTGTATTGTGAGACACATGATAGACATGGATGAACTAAAACTAATTGTAAGGTTTCCACACAAATTTTCACTGTTAGAAGAGAGGAGGCTTTCTGAGCATAATGATTATTAAGAACATTGAAGAAAGGGATATCCATCCCTTGTGTACCTCGTACATGCAGAGTACAAACAAATAGCCTCAGTGAACCCTTAGAATAGTGCCAAAGGTGATAATAAGCAGCTTAAAAATACTTAATGATCCATAACAATTGCACAGGTAGAAGAGACATAGTATATAGATCATGTCATTTCTTTGTGTATATGTGCAGGACCTCTGTGTGTGTGTGTGTGTGAGAGAGAGAGAGAGAGAGAGAGAGAGAGAGAGAGAGAGAGAGAGAGAGAGAGAGAGAGAGAAAGTTCAACACTGGCTGTCATTCCTCAGGAGCTAGGCACCTTGTTTTTATAATGTTTAATTTCATTTTATTTATTATTAATGACTGGGTAACATAGGGGTTCATGTGTACTGTGATATACATGTGGTCGTCATATGGAGTTTTCTTTTTGCCTTGCATCTTTATGTGGGTTCTGGGAACCAAGCTCCAGTCATCAAGCTTAGGAGCAAATGCTTTTAATCACTGAGCAATCTCAGCTGTCCCCACATAGTGTTGTCATTGTTGTTTTAAGAGTGTCTAATTTGATCAGGCTGCCTTACCATCAAGCCCCAGGTAAATAAATGTCAGGTCTTATTTAATTTCTAGGTGACAAAAAATATTACACTCAACTTTCCTTGTACTTCTTATCTGAAAACAGGATTCAGAATAACAATCAAAGAGCTTTGTGCAGTTTCGTGAATCTGTGTAAAGTGCTGTGCAAACATCCAGGTACATTATCCAGGTGTCTGCCAATTAGTGAGAACTATAAGTACCTATCAATTAATTACAGTGACCCTGTCTGAGTCCCTGCTGCTGACTGCCTCTACCATGCTATGCTATGCAGAGAGAAAGCTTCCTGTGTTTAGAGAAGTTGGTTCAGTGAAGGGTAGCAAGGTGAATAATTTGAATCATAGAAGAATAACAATCTGCCTTAGCCTGGCTTGAGAAAGGGAATGGGAGGCAATAGAAAGGTCTTGGGTTATACAATTCTTCTATAGTAAGGACAACTATGAGCATTCCAACACATAAATTTTTATGTAAGAAGGCAGTAACCTCTGTGTCTACCATTCTCCCCCCAAAAGCCTTGCAAATGATGTGTAAGTAATATGCCAGTGACCATTGCCTAAAAATTATTTGGAACTGAAATAATAATTTGAGACCTTTGCACCAAAGACAGAAGGTTACATCTGTATAGCTCACTTACGGCAAAATGAACTGCTGTTTGTCCAACAGCATCTGTTTTTCGGTTGTGTATCAGCCTCTACAATCCTGCAGGCTGAGAAAAGCTAACTCTTGTATAATTCATAATTTGCATTTTTGTTATTAACCCTCCACACTAAGCACAGCTTGGGGATTCAAAGGTCAAGAGAGGGTCTCACCCATCCTGCTGAGAGCAGAAGGACTAATGGAAGGGAGGGGGTGTTTTCCATCGCTGATTAGCTAGTGTTGGCCTCCCTCTAGTGGCCTGATGGTTTTACACATATTGGTAGGCAGAGGTTTTTAAGGAGGTAACAAGGTACTTAAAAAAACAAAAACAAAATAAAACAAAACAAAACAAAACAAAAAAACCTCTGAGTTAAATAACAAATAAAATTACTCTCAAAAGAAGAGAACAAGAGGAAATCCTTTATAGCAAATGATTGTCTACTTTGTGGTGTTTATTAATGAAGTGACTTACAGAGAAACAATGTGGGGTGGGATTATTGCTTTTTGATTTTCTTTTTTCTTTTTCTTTTTTAAATATCTACACAGGTGGCTGTAGAGGGGTGGCTTAACAACAGTGCCTGCTTTCAGTGACTGAAGTTGGTTTCTCAGCACCCAAATAAGACAGTTAACCAGTAAGTCAAGCTCCTCTGCCTCTGCAAGCAAGTGCACTCATATAAAAACCTACACACACACACACACACTTAATAATGAAAAATAAAGTGTCTGCTATGGAAGACTAAAGGACAGGTTTTGTATTATTTCAAGGTTTTTATAGGTTAACATAGATTGCATCAATCAGGGTTAATTGTAAATTATGTTCATATAGGATGCTTCATACTGTTTGAGTCATTTAGCACTTTCTGTGCATAGTGCTAGTGTTGGATATAACAAAATCAATTCTGTCTGCAACCTTTGCCTCTGGTGTTCCTTCGCTTCTCTTGGGACTCTATGTGAGGTCAGCAGCTCTTCAGAAATCTTACAGGACTCCAAAACTAGGTTTGGATGGCATAGACATCCAGCCTCACATACTGAACAACTACTGGATTCTCATTCTTTCTGTCATAAAACACCCATTGCTGGATTACGAGGATCCAGCCTGTGACCAGTCTAATAAAGCCTGTTTATCTCTTTTTTCTTTCTTTCTTTCTTTCTCTCTCTCTCTCTCTCTCTCTCTCTCTCTCTCTCTCTCTCCCCCTCTCTCTCCTCTCTCTCTCTCTCTCTCTCTCTCTGTGTGTGTTTCTGAGTACAGAATCCTGATTAATGATAAACATATTCAAACTTTCAGGAATAACAGTGACTCTGAGGAAAATGGAGAGATAGCTAAGTGGATACAGTGTGTTCCATGCAAGTATGAGGACCTGGGTTTGTATTCCCACCACCTACATGAAAGTTAAGAGCAACTATTAATGTTTATAATCACAGCACTGGAGGCCTGAGAGAGATATATTCCTGGAGCTGATGGATATGATAGTCTAATCAAAAAGGAAAGTTCCAGGTTCAACTAGAGATACTCTCTTTAAAATTTTTAAGGGAGAAAAAACTAGAGGAAGACACCCCATGTTGCTATCTGACCTTCTTATGCACACACGTACACCCTCACAAGCAGGGGAAGACATAAACAAATACACACAAGAAGAAATAAACAACTACAATAGAACCTCGGTTGTTCAACATAGAACATGCTTAATAAAAAAAACTTGCAACTTAGAAATGTTCACACAGTTCAGAGAAGTGAGCATTACATAGTGGGCCTTATTCTCAAAAGTATTTATGGTCCCCACATGTATTCAGTTGTTCTTGTGGCATCTGTAGGTCTGGATGATGTACACAGCTCCTGAACTATCAAATCTGATTTGATATCTGACTAAAAACAGGCAAATGTCTTGGGCTGGAACATAAATGTTGGCATAGACTTAATGTCTGATTCTCTCATATTCATAAGCTGGAATACTCCCAAAGCTATGGGGCCAGAATATGAGGGTTTTTGAAGTCAATAAGGGTGTCTGATTCTGCTTCCATCAGCTACTAGATGAAGGCTCTAGGCTGGCATATAAGGTAATTATCAATCTCATTAATGGGGAAGGATATTTAAGGTAGCCTCTCCACTATTGCTTAGATTGTTAGTTGGAGTCATCCTTGTAGATCTCTGGACATTTCCCTAGTGCCAAATTTCTCTTTAAACCTATAATGGCTCCCTCTATTATGGTATCTCTTTTCTTGTTCTCCTCTATTTTTCCACTGACTCAATCATCCTGTTCCTTCATGTTCTCCTCCTCTTCTCCCCTTCTCTTTCTCCAATGTGGCCATAACTGTAAATTCATGGATAAAATTGGTGTTCTAAGCTAAGAGGCCTTGGGGAGCCCTATGTCTACCACATGATGATACAGGAAGAAGGTAACTTCTGTGAGCCAGCAAGTTGATGAGACTGTACCATTCACTGAATCTGCTGGCACCTTAATTTTGACCATCCAAACTCTAGAACCATAATATCAACAATGCCTTCATTTGTAAACCTCTGGGTTGCAGTATTTTGTTAGAATACCATGAACAGATCTAGACATTCGGTTTGACCTTTGGGATTTGAATGTAGGATAGTAAACACAGAGACAATGTTTTGTTTTGTATTCAAATAAAATAAGAATGAATATACTATGCATAGCTGTTATTTTCAAGGTGTCACCTAAAGACAAGACAACAAGATATAGTCCTGAAAACAGCAGGTACAAACATAGACAGGTAGACCAATGGAGTCAAATTGAAACCCTGATATTAACCCACACTCCTATGAACACCTGATTTTAGACAAAGAAGCTAAATTATACAATGGAAAAAAAAATCTTCAACAAATGACACTGGCATACCTGGATTCTGACATGTAGAAGACTGCAGATAGATCCATATCTGTCACCATGCAGAAAACTTAAGTACAGATGTATCAAAGACCCAACATAAATCTAGTCACACTGAACCTTTTAGACAGAAAGTGGGAGATACCCTTAAACAAATTGATACAGGAGACCACTTCCTGAATAAAACACCAGTAGCACAGGCACTGAAAAGCTTCTATAAGGCAAAGGACAGTCAACAAGACAAAACAGCAGCCCACAGAATGGGGAAAGATATTCATTCACCAACCCTACATCTGACAGAGGGCTGATTTCCAAAATATACAAAGAACTCAAGAAAGATAGTTACCAAAACACCAAATAATCCAATTAAAAAGTGGGATACAGAACTAAGTAGAGAATTATCAATAGAGGAATCTAAAATGGCTGAAAGACACTTAAGAAAGTCCTCAACATCCTTAGCCACCAGGGAAATGCAAATCAACAACTCTGAGATACTATCTTACGCCTGTCGGAATGGCTAAAATAAAAAACACCAAAGACAGCTTATGCTGGAGAGGATGTGGAAAAATGGGCACACTCCTCTGCTGGTGGGAGTGCAAACTTGTACAGCCACTTTGGAAATCAGTATGGTGGTTCCTCAGGAAAATGGGAATCAGTCTACCACAAGATCCAGCAATTCCCCTCTTAGGCATATACCCAAAAGATGCACATTCATACAACAAGGACATCTGTTCAAATATGTTCATAGCAGCATTATTTGTAATAGCCAGAACCTAGAAGCAACCTAAATGCCCCTCAACTGAAGAATGGACAGAGAAAATGTGGTACATTTACACAATGGAGTACTACTCAGCAGGTGGGGATGGAATCTTGAAATTTGCAGGCAAATGGATGGAACTAGAAGAACCCATGACTTCTATCAGAACTCTTGGCTACCCTGGCTAAGCACTATATTTTTCAGCTTTCTCTTACAGATCAGGGTGGAATAAGACTGAGTTAGGACAGCAGGGAAACAGCAAGTTTCTTTTAAAAGGAGTTTCTATGGATACGTAAGGAATACTGACAGTGGGAAAAATAGTCTTCTCTGGGAAGAGTACACCAATTGGTCATCTAGTACTAATTGGTCAGCCCTGATAACATAGGTATGAGTAACAGTATACAGACTGAGCAGGTTCGGGTTAGCAATATAAACATATGTACATATATGAATGTAAAAATGATTAATGATAAAAAAGAGGCCACAAATTTGAAAGAGCAAGAAGGTGTCTGTTGGAGGGCTTGTGGGAAGTAAAGGAGAGAATAGTTATAATGATGTTATAATCTCAAAAAGCAAAATAAGTTAAAAGGGAGGTTATCTCCATCATTTGCTCTATTTTTCCTTGTTGGCAAGAGTATAGATGTAACAGTTGTATCTACAGCAATCATTTGAGGCAGTGAGGTAGTTAGGAGAATAAAGGATGAATATAGTGGGTAATGCAGAGAAAAGGCAGCCTGGCCACTCCAGCCCTGGACTGTCTGTCTCTATTATTGGGTTCTCTATTCTTTTCAGCCAAGTTGCAATAGGCAGATATAATTTTAATCTTTACACAAGCACTTTCACATCAACAGGGGATCCAGTGAAGAGCATGACCGATGTGGAGCCCTTGCTGATTTCTCCCCCAACAAGAAAGATGTAGAGCAGATCCAACCACTTGAATATAAGGAAGGTGACTGTGGGAGAACCATGGTGCTGCTCTACCCTCGATCATCACATTGGTGACTATCTCAGTACTGCAATCCTGGGACTATCACACATGGAATGTGAGAGAGCGAAAGCAAGTTCGAGCCAACCCCAGCATCTCCACATCTGGACGTAGATGAGAGGAGATACAACAAAGACTATCAATAAAGGACTGGAACTGGAGAAGAGACTAAATTAGGAACAGGGCATGAACACAGTGAGCCAGGGCACATTGTCAGTCGTGAAGGGAAGGGATCAACCGGTTTACTAGTTGCAAATCACTGTGACTCAAAGCCAACATGAACATTATGACATTGGACAGCTGTGAGGCAATTTGAATTTCAGAAAGGGTAGCTCAAGCAATGAGATCCATCAAATATGTCCATGAGTTCAATTTGATATTAATTATAAAGTAACACGTAGTCTTTAAAGGGTGATGGTGCTTTAGATCTTTCCATGACTATAGCAAAACACCTGCCTGAGAAAATCAAATTATAAAGAAAAAAAAAACTTATTTATGCCTGGTGTTTTGGTGCAGGGTCTGTTATCTGTTATGAGCAGTTTTCCTGCCATCCTGCCTGGCTGCACAGCTGCAGCCGCCCCAAATAACACACAGAGACATTGTATTAGATATAATTCTGTTGGCCTGTTACTAGTTTTACTCATTGGCTAGCTCTATCTTAAATATTAATCCATTTCTATTAATCTAAGTATTTCCATGTGGTCTTATCTTACTGGAGAGAGGAACCAGAGTTCTACCCTGTTGGTTCTACCTCTTGAAATTCCTCCCTACTTCTTCCTCTCTCCTAGTTTCCTAGACCCACCTATCTTGCTTTCCTATTGGCCAACAGTGCTTTATTCATTAACCAATACGAGAAACATATTTACAGAATGACATCTCCCATCAGTTTTCTAAACTGATTTTATACCTGTAGCAAGATGACAAGAGTGTGGTAGGGAAAAGGTGCTCATGCTTACTTCATAATTACCAGGAGGAAGGTGCAGAATCTGGGGTCTCAGTTGTGATTTCAAGGTCCTTCCCATTAACATTGTGCCTTTAAGTCCTGCCTCCTAAAGATCTCAGTGCTTCCCAATGCCTCCATCATGCCTTTGGAGGACATTTAAGATACAGGAAAAACAACAGAACATTCATTTGCTGTGTTGCAAACTAGTTAGTCCATAGGATGGTTTAACAATTTCCTCTTATCAGAGGTATCCAGTGCATAATCAAATAGGTACTGTAACTGAAGCCACCACCTTATTAAATCATTCCATTAGTGAATCTAATGAATTATTAAGTTAGAATAACACTATTTTGTATGCTCCAGTAAATTAATTGATACAGAAATAGTAACTGAAACCAACAGCTGTCAACATGATGAAATGAGACACCCGGGTCTTACATAATTTCTGGAGAAGGAACATGTGTCCCATGAGATCTAATGATATGTCCAACCCAGTTTCCAGATCCTGAGGAACAAAGTTTATGGGAAACCATGTCAAATTTCACCATGAGTATGTGATCATCGAAGTCCAGACTGTGAGAGACTACAGCTCAGTCAGGCCTGGCTCTGCAAGAATTAGGTATAACCATGTATAAAGGCTCATACCTGCAATCCCAGACTCAGAAAGCTGAGGCAGGTAGATTGCTACACATTTGAGGCTAGAATGGACTACAGAATGAAACCTTGTCTCAAAAAGGGAAAATATAGAATTTTTAAAGAAAAGAAAGGAAGGAATGGAAGAACGGCCATAGATTAGAAGAGACTTAAAGATGCACCCAAACTTCAAAAGAATAGTAAAGGCACAGGCAACATGGGTTGTACGGTACTTACCAGATGTGAAAGAGGCCCTGAGTTCAAAACTTTAACTGCAACTGATTTGAGAGCGCCCTGATTGGTTATACAATACCAAGTGGTCAGCTCTGAAATTGTATACATACCAGCAAAATTAAGTGGACTCATCAGCTTGTTTATGTGTATTTATGCATCATATATATATATATATATATATATATATATATATATAACACCAACAATCAAAAGAAGAAGATGCCATGCCAAAGGAAAATGGATGAAGACATGGGATAGATTGGATGGAGGAAAGGGAAAGAAGGAGAAGACATAATTATGCTTTCATTAAAGTTTTAAAACAGTAAAAGAAGACAAATCTAAACAATTGTGTCTCAAAACTTACATTTATCTGCTGTAACTGTTTTTCTATGAGTCAGAACAGCCACTCATAGAAGGAAAGAACCACACTTCCAGCATGGGGTGGCAGATGGATGTGGCTTCTCTGACTCAATGGCCAAATTCCTGTTCCTGAAATAAAGCTGAGTACAAAGCATAACTTAGTTCACACACCCATGTCTGCATGCTTTTCTCTGCTCACATTTCTTTTAAAATGAAAATTATTTTTAGGTTTGTCCCAGTCACAATAACCTAGATGGAATTAAATTCAGTGTATGGCAGGTGGAAGGGGGAGTCGTGTAACCTCTCTGGATCGTGGCGTTTTTTGCTCCAGCATTTCTTTCCAGGGTTGTTATGTGACAAACAGCCCAGCCCACACTCTGGCTGGCACCTATTCCTAATGTTAGGACCATGGTGCGGGTCACAAGTAAAACAACTTCTCATAGACATGCCCACAGGCCAATTTGACCTAACCAATCCCTCAGCTGATGTTCCCTCAAATGACTCTAGTCTGTCAAGTTAGAAGCTGAAACTAACTAGGACATCTTCCTTAAGAACTAGATTTAAAGGGGACTTTCAACCTGGCACTATTCTTTGGTATCAGGTTATTCACCACCAGGTAATGCTAACTTGGAAGACATGGAAATACTTGGAATACATGGAAAACAATTTATTAAGTGGAGCTTCACAAAAACAAAGAAATACAAAATTCAGTGGAACAATAACTAAATACTCAGTAGACTGTCTAAGCTATGAAAGCATTGACCAAATGACAATTAGGTGTACACACCTCAATAAGTGATTAGTGACACCCTGGATTCTATGTGACTCCAAGGATGTGCAATACCTATGCAACTTACCTTTTCAGGTACAGATAAATTCACATCTTCTCTGAGGAATCTGCTTCTCAAGATTTTTCTTCTCAGCTTAGTCTTTTCTTTAACACTGTGTGTTTAAATGTTTATGATGAACTGTGGCCCTCTTCTGTGCGTTCTAGGGAAATTTAGACCTCTTCATATGAGCTCTGACTTATGTTTCCTTCAGAGGGTTTGTTTTCATCTCCTCTGTGGCCAAGAAGGTAGGATATGAGGTTCACTTTTATCAATAAATCACTTTCTGCTTAGAAGAGAAACAGAAAATAGATTTGGATTTGACAAGCTCCATGACATACATGCTTTTATGTCATTAGACTAAAGACTATTCTCTCTGTGTGTGTGTGTGTCTGTCTGTCTGTCTGTCTCTCTCTCTCTCTCTCTCTCTCTCTCACACACACACACACACACACACACAAACACACCTTCATGCACATACATTCATATACATTTATACCAAAAGTCCTCTGGAATATCACTGTTTAATCATTCCAAACTCAATGTCATGTAGGTTAATCATGATTATAAAACATCTCAGAATTCATGATTATCTTTACATATTGTCTAGCCAGATGTATAATAGAACCATTCAGTAACATTATTGCTAGCATTAGAAAAGACAGCATCAACCTACACCATGATAGATGGCCACTCTAGCTTTAATGGTACAGCTCCATCTGTGTCAGATAATGGTCTACTTCAGAACTGTCGCTAGTTTTTGGCAAATTAGAAGCTTGATATTCTGAAGAAATATGTTTCCATTTATAATGGTACAATGCATTTAAAGTAATAAAGTAGTCAAGGTTGTATATATTACGTCCTACTGATGGAAAGTGTTTTGCATGGCTATTCATCCATTTGCCAATGACAAAGAAACCTTCACAGAAATGATTTGTTAATTGATTTCTTCATTATACTGTTATCATGATGTGTAGTTACACAAACTTAGATCATATGGCTTACTATATACCTAGGCTATAATTGTGTGTAAGAAAGAGAGAGACAGAGAGTGAAGGTGTGCATGAAAAATAACTTCTATCCTCAAGAACAGGTACTAGAATATAACAAAATTAAAATGAGCATAAAAGGAAATGACTCAGTGTAGGAGAGGTGGCTCAGTCAGTAGAGACCTTTCCTCATAAGTGTGAGTTTAATTCCCAGAACCCACCCCTAAAAAGCTGAACATTGTGGCTCATGGTTATAATACCAATTCTAGAAGAGATGGAAACAGGTAGATCTCTGGGGCTTCTTGGGTAGCCCAACTAGCCTAATGGGTGAGCTCCAGGACAATGAGAGACTGAGCAATGACACTTTGGTCTCTACCTGCACGTATATGTGCATTCAAACCACACACACACACACACACACACACACACACACACACATATGCATACACACAAATAAACATGATCACCCCTTCAGTCTGAGCATTTGTAGAGGTGAGAACTCTCTAATGGCTGGACACTTTGTTTCTCTGGTCTTCAGCTTTAGCACCAATATCTGTCTCTGGGTTTTTATTATTCATGAGGCATGAATGCACATGTTATTCTACATTACAAGATAGTGGAAAATGTGAACAAATCTATACAGGCAGGAAGCATGTTTTTTTTTTCTGCAGAACAACAAGAGAGGTGCATAGGGAATATTTTAGGCCAATAAGCTTGTTTCTTATTGTGCTTTAAATCTCATTTTGTGTGCTTATACAAGAGTTCAATTTGTAAATTATAAATATGAGTAGTTTTATCATGTATCAATGATACCCCAATAAAGCTATGAGCAGTGTGTGGAAGGAGGAATACTAATAGCAGTAACAAAAAAAAATTGTCTTATGTCGGAGGCCATGAGAGTTACAGCAGGTGGCAACTAGTGTTCAGATGAGACAGCTTCACTCTAAAACACTGAGTCCAGTAGCTGGGGTATTGCTCACTTGGTGGAAGCCTTGCCTGGTATGTCTGAAGCTCTGTACTCAATCTTCAGATCTGAATATAGCAGTTGTGATGGCATATGCATGCAATCCCTACACTGGGGACATAGAAGCAGGAGACTCAGGAATGCAGTCACCCTCAGCTACATGGCAAGCTTGAGGATAAGCCTGAGCTACATGAGACCCTGTCTCAAAAAACATAAAATAAATGGTTTTGTGTTGATTTTCTTGTTTTGTTTTGTTTTGTTTGTTTGTTTGTTTTGATTTTTGAACACAAGCGCTCTGCCTCTGAGCCACCTCCCCAGCTTAGGTAAGAACTTGTTATGGTGCTAAGTTACAACTTGTTTTAAGTTCATCCTACATGGGGGGAAATGCATTGTGTTGAAATAGATAAAAGCCAAATTACTTAAAGAGATCAGCAAACACTTACAAGGGTGGGAAGGGATGGTTTGGGGAGAATTATCCACATATCTGCTCCTTATTCACTCTCTTCACATCTTTCTGTCAGATTCCTGGAATCCAGTAGCAGAGAGGGAGGAGTGATGAGCAAAGGGGTCAAGATCATGCTGGGGTAAACCCACAGAAACAGGTGACCTGAGCAAGTGGGAGCACATGGACCCCAGTCTGACAGCTGGGGAGCCAATACAGGACACAGTGGGTGTCAGTTGGGAGGCCAGGGCAGTATGGGGCCTCTGACAGTGAAACCAGTATTTGTCTCTAGTGCATAAACTTTGGGAGCTCATTTCCTATGGAGGGATACTCTCCCAGCCTAGATACATGGGGAAGGGCCTAGGCCCTGCCCCAAATGGTGTGACAGACTTTGATGATCCCTTATGGGCCTAAGCTTCACCCTTCCTGGGGAGTGGATTGGAGGTAGGATGGAGGGCTAGTGGTTGACATGGGAGGATGGAAGGAGAGGGAACTGGGATTGGTATGTAAAATAAGATTATTTTTAATTTAAATTTAAAAAATGACTAGAAAGGTGAAGTTTAACAAAGAAATAAAGAAACCATGTTTTTTTTTTAATTTATTATTTTACGTGTCGATCCCAGTTCCCTCTCCTTCCCACCCTCCCTCCTTCCTCCCTCCCCCCATCACTTTTACCCTCTCTGCCCTCTCACATGCACCCTAACCACCCTCCCCCTCCCATCCCCCCACCCCAATTCCATATGTAGGGGAATGCCATCCAGTTGGGGTCATGTAGATCTGACAGGTCATGTGAAGTAGGGACTAGGGCTTCTCTCCTGTCTCTAGGTTAAGGCAGTTATCCCTCCATGGGGGATGTGTTCGCAAGGTCTTTTGTGCACCAGGGATACATCCTGGTTCCACTGTCTGAGGTCCCTTAGACTGCTCAGTCCTTCTGGCTGAGACCCTTATTCAGGGGAGCCTGAATCAGTCCCATGCTGGCTTCCCAGCAATCAGTCTGGGGGCCTGTTAGCTTCTCCTTGTTCAGGTCAGCTGTCTCTATGTGAAGAAACCATGTTTTAAGGAGCCACTTAGTGAGCAGTGCCTGTTACACATTTAGTGGGAGTCTGGTGCCATCGTGTGGTGGTATCAAAGAATGCAAATATCAGATGCTTTTAAGTCTGTTAGAGAAGATTGCTGAATAAAGGCTGAAGATTTAGGCAGTCAGTGAGTGCACTTACCTAAAGACTGCAAAGCATCAGCCAGTCAGATGGAAAGATGGGTGCCTCTTCAGACACCCATAGCTAAACACTGAGCCGAATTGGAATCCAGATGCAGAGAGGGAGGACAAGACAAAGCTACAGAAACACACAGAGACAGCTGACCTGAACAAGGAAGAACTAATGGACCCCCAGACTGTTAGCTGGGAATCCAGCATTGGACCAACTCAGACCCCCCCTGAACATGAGTCTCAGTTAGAAGGCCTGGCCAGTCTAAGGGACCTCTGACAGTGGAACCAGGATGTATCCCTGGTGCACAAAAGGACTTTGGGAGCACATCCCCATGGAGGGAGGGGCTGGGACTTACATTCTGCTCAACACCAACCTGGGACTGTTGGATGCAGATACAGAACATGCTTATTTCAAGGACTTGGAAGGCAGTAAAAAGAAATAGAAATTAATTCAAAGGGATGGGTTTTAATATTTTGAACTAAATCTACACAACAATTTTTAATTGATTTTGTGTGCATTGGCATTTTGCCTACATGTATATTTGTGTGAGGGTGTCAGAACTCCTGGAGCTGCCTTGTAGGTGCTGGGAATTCAACTCAGGACCTCTGAAAGAGCAGCCAGTTCTCTTAATCGCTGAGGCATCTCTCCAGCCCCTCTACACAACAATTTAGTGTTATAGTGTTCATAAACACAATGAAAAACCCAACCTTGCCACCTGTGAGAGGCACTGGATACATCCAGCAGTGGGGAATTCAAGGGCTCTGAAACTCCCTAGTAGCTTGCAGTTCACCAGACAGATACTGAAAACCTTAATAAAGCCCAAGTTAGTGAGGCCAGTGTTTCCCTTTCTCAATACCCCAGGCGCAATGACACTCATGCAAGACACTTATGTGAAAGTGTGTTCTTCATATTTTCATGTTTTCTCACTCCCAAGTCACCTGGCTAGGGAGTAAAGCAAAGAAAAGATCCCAGTAGTTTCTATGATAAAAAAATAAAATGGAGAAGGGTGAGGGAATGGCTGTTGGTAAAGTACACATGAACAGGAAGGCCTGAGCTCCTGTCTTAACACCAAATGCCCTGGATCCAAACTCCAGTTGTAAGCACTACAGGACTCTGTTTCCTCCAACTTTGATATTGTCCACTCCCAGCTTGACCAAGAATATTGGTAGCCCCAGTATCCCTTAATACAACACTGTCTACCTTGTAACATGTTCCAGTGTCTGAAATTGGTGTTGGTGTCTATGGAACGGTATACAAGGCCCACGATTTCCACAGTGGACAATTTGTGGCTCTCAAGAGTGTGAAACTCTCTAGTGGAAGAACAGGGGGGTCTTCCAATCATCACAGTTTGTAAGGTGCCCTTACTGAGGAGATGGGAGGCTTTTGAGCATACCAAAAGTTTTTGGGCTACTGATGGATGCTTGAGCTACTCCCAAACTGACCAGGAGACCAAGGTGACCCTAATGCATGTAGACCAGGACCTGAAGAGATATCTGGGCAAGGCATTTCCACAAGGCTTTCCAGATGGGACCATTAGTGACTGAATGCATCAGTTTCTAAGAGGCCTGGGTTTGCTTCTTCATGCGAATTACATTGTTCAACAACACCTAAAGACAGAGACTATTCTGGTGACTAATGAGAAGCAGTGAGACAATCAAGCCACCTCACTTAGACCTAGCCAGAATCTATAAATACCAGAGCAGCCACAGTATAGTAGCAAGCTCCTGAAATTTTTCTGTGCAACTCCTATGGACATGTGCAGTGCTTGGCATCTCTATGTGAAATGACTATGGGAATGCCATCCTGTTCTGACTTAATTTTGTACCTGCCTGGTCACTTCTCAGCTTTCCACCCCCAGTATCCACTGTCACACTGGTGTCACTTCTGTGACTGTCCATAATCTTGACCATGGTTCAAACCTACTATGTAGTGTCTGGAAGATACCAAAAGAAAGTAGATGCTACTAGGCAACTCTAAATCTCTTGCTAATGTAACCAACAGGTACACCTCATGCACTAATGTAATTATGGTTTTGTCTTATAAAATGCTGTACTCCTGAGGTTGGGCACCAAGAAACCATCCCGAGGTGTCAGTCTGCTTTTGGTCTGGCCATTAATAAGAGAATCAACACTCGAGAGTTATCATCCCTGTAAGCCTTTTGGTGTATCCTCTGCAGCCAACTACCTATCTGGGTGCTTCCAGACTGACTGTGTTATCTTTCAGATATCAGATTTTGCATCTCTGAGAAATGGCAACCCAGGCAACCTCACAGTGTCTTTTCTGCACACAGAAAAGGGGCAAGGGGCAAAAGGAGTCCCCACTGGTAGTCTGAGGGGTGTTATCATCTGGTGAGGTATAGGAAGTCAACTTCACAAAAATTAAGTGTCTTTACACTGGGAATATGTTAATGTTTGTGGACACCTTCTGTACCAGCTGGTTTTGTTTCAACTTCACACAATCTAAAGTCATCAGAAAGGAAGGAGCCTAAGTTGAAGAAATGCCTCCATGAGATTCAGCTGTAAGGCATTTTCTTAATCAGTGGTCATTGAGGGAGCGCCCAGCCCATGGTGGGTTCTACAAGAAAGCAGGCTAAACAAGCTAGTAAGCAGTACCTCTCCATGGCCTCTGCATCAGCTCCTGCCTCTAAGATCCTGTTGTTTGTGTTCCTGTCCTGATTTTCTTCAGTGGTAAACAGAAATGTGAAAAGTGTAAGCCAAAAAAAAAAAAAAAAAAAACAAACCCTTTCCTCTCCAACTTACTTTTTGGCTGTGGCGATTCACCACAGCAATAGAAACCCTAAGACACCTCCTCAGGATGGGTAGAAGCCTTTGCTACCTAAAGGGAGACTATTCTGCTCTGACAGTGGTCGAGACTCTTCTACATGGAATTGCCCCGAGGTTTGCGCTGCCCCTGTCAGTTGGATCAGATATTAGACCTGCCTTTATATTGTTCATAGCTCAAATAGTCAGTCAGGCCTTTATTAAATGTAACCTGGAATTTCCACTGCACCTACTGACCTCAGAGCTCTAAACAGATCAAGCTATTAAGTCCACCCTCTAAACTAATTTTGGAAACTTTTGAAAATTGGCCCAATCTTTTACTCCTGGCCCTTTGGCAAGGTGTACCCCTTACAAAGCAGGATTCACCCCTGCAAGGTTATTTTTAAATGGCATTTCCTTTGCTGCCCCATTTGAGAGACCCTATCACTGAGGTTAATAATCAGTATCTCAAAGAATCCCCAGTGTGGTGGTTTGAATGTAATTGGCCCCAAAACTCATAGAGTGTGGCACTATTAAGAGGTGTGGCTTTGTTGAAGTAAGTATGGCCTTGTTGGAGGAAGTGTGGAGATACGTGTTCAGGTCTCATGTATGCTCAAGCCATACCCAGACCACTTTCTGTTGCCTTTGAGTCAAAACGTAGGACACTTAGCTACTTCCCTAGCACCATGTCTGCCTGCATGCCAACATGTCACACCATGATGAAAATGAACTAAACTCTGAAAATGTAAGCCACCCCTATTAAATATTTTTCCTTTATTAGGTTTGCTGTGATCATGGTGTCTCTTCACAGCAATAGGAACCCTAAGACACTGCAGTCTCTCCAACAGGTCCAGACTGCAGGCATTACACAGTTAAAGAAGCCCATCCTTTTTCATCCTCGGCACCTCTTCGTTAGATCTGACCTGGGGATCAAGTGCACATCAAGACATTTCAGAAAGCCTGACACCTGCCTGGAAAGGACCTAACACTACCATGCTGACAATGCAGACTGTAGTCAAGGCTGACAGGATCCCCGCCTGGGTCCATCATTCCTGTGTCAAGCCTGTTCCAGAACAGAATGAGAAATGGACCATCTCACCTGGGCCACATCCACTTAGGTTAAGACTCGGTCACAAATAGGACTCTTGTCTGGTTACATAGCCTCACTTAAAGCGGCTAGTCTGAGTACTTACTCTTTACTCTCACCTCCTTCCGAGCTGTAAAAAAATCCTGGCAGACACTAACTGAACTAAAGGGCAAAATAAACCCATGTTTAAAATTGATCCCATGAAACTTAAAGCTTCCCACTATCACCAATGGAAGTTAATTTCTGGCAGGCTTGTAGGGAATGCCTTCTAGTGTCCCATAGGACTATGAAAACATTGAACAGACAGGAAGATGATTTTTTTTTTAAAAAAGTCCCCAGATAAAAGGTCACAATCTAACAAAGAGGAGAAATAATACTTCCGTACCAAATGGATATGTGTAGACATTGCCACATATTCACCGAGCCCAAATGATACCACCTTTTGATCTGTATGGAGGGGAACTCTGAGGGATTGCTCCAACCTTTGCTCCTGAGACTAGTAATCCTGTGTACCCGCAAGTAAACCCCACATTTAAATTGGATTGTGGATCCACCTGGGGAATAAAATTGTATTTAACTGAATGTGGTGTGTGTGTGTGTGTGTGTGTGTGTGTGTGTGTGTGTGTGTGTGTGTGCGTGTATGTGTTGGTAGTTGTGGTGGCAGGAGGTCTGTTTAACATCCAAAGCAGACTGTACTGACCTCCCCCCACTCTATTAGCCAGATAGGCCAGTTGGATAAACTGATTGCCTACCCTCTTCCCTATCCAGGTAAATGGGAGCCAAAGATCAGGCTGTTGATGAGTATTTGCCAACCTGGGGTGGGGAGGGGCTCTAGTGAAACTGACTCCACTCCTAAGGGGGTCCCTGCCTCACCAGACCTTTTTATTGTGCTTCAGGGAATGCACCCCCTAAATTACACCAAGACTGAGCTGGGACAAGACTGCTGGACCTATTTTAAAGTCAGTTTCAAAAAAACTTAGGGTTAGGAGTCGAATTTCCAACAGCTATGTCCTCCTACCCTGTCTGCTTGTTCATTTCCAGAAACCATTATTACCTTGGGAGACAATGACTAGAAATGTCTCCTGTCTTGTCACTGTAAATTACACCCTTGCTAAGTCCCCCTTTCTGCCTCTTGTAACACTAGTCTTGTGGTTACTCTTAACTCACTATTTCACTCCTACAGAAACTTGGCTTGCCTGTACCACCAGTCTCATCTGCTATATGACCCCAGAACATCTGTATAATAATCCAGTGTTCTGTATAGTTGTACATACATTTATCCAAGTGTATTTTTATTTAGAACCAAAAGGGACCCACCTCTTACACCCTTCCAGCTGGCTGCCCCACTGGTGGTACAAGAGGACTGGTCCTCTCCTCCCTCCAGTGATGGTAGGAAGAGGGTGTCAGGGATGGATGACCTGAGTACTATAGTCCTAACCAGAGGAGAAATGGGCCCACAACAGATAAGTCATCCCATAGATGACTTCAGTTCTCAGGTAGACTCCCCCCCAAAGAAAAATGAGTCTTAGCTTAGTTTTCACATCCCAGGGAAGACATTGTGAGACACTGGGAGAAGCTTGTTTTGTCTTGTTAATCCCAAATACAGGAGGGGAAAGACCACCCACCGAAATTATGGCCAAATTAATTAAAGCAAGCAATTAATTAACACAAACCTTTTTATTCCTATACACTGGCTGCCGCCCCCTAAGGTAGAGTTTGAGAGGTCAGCATTGGATGTGAAGAAGACACGGATGTTATAGAGTTCAGAGGAAGGGGCTTACAAAATGATGGAAAATAGGCAGGGATACAGGAGCAGAACATAATAGGTGATCAAAACAAGGTGATCACAACAGGTACTCACAACAAGGTAGTCAGTCATGCATGGTCACACAACCTTTTGAAGCAAGGGTAATGTTACAAAGATGGCTATAAACAACTTTTTGAAACAAAGACAGGATTGCCATTCCTGGAACATGCAGTACAAAATAATTTGCAGTTAAGCTTACAGGTGGGCATAGCCAAATCCTCAAGAAACAGAAGTCTAATCATAAACAGGAATGGACCTAGATTGTTGTTACTATAAGGTGACTTATATCTGGGTGGTGGTGGTACAAGCCTTTAATCTCAGCACTCAGCAGGCAGAGCCAGGCAGATTTCTGTGAGTTTAAGCCAGCCTGGTCTACAGAGTGAGTTCCAGGACAGGATCCAAAGCTACAGAGAAATCCTATCTCGAAAAATGAAAAAGAAAGTAATTAAAGAAATCGACAAAGAGGCCAGGAAGTCAGAGGAGTGAAGTAATTTCTTTTTCTTTTGTGGAGGAGGCTATAAGGGTGGAGGGCAGACACAGAAGGACTGGGAAATGAGGGGCATCAGAGTGCATGAGGTGAAATTCTCAAACAACCAATAAGAAAAAAAATATTATTTTTAAAAAAATGGCTTTTAAGTCTAAAATGGGGGCAGTCTGGTTCTTGGGTTTTAACCAGCATGAGTTGTCAGTAACTGTGCTAAATGGAAGATTTTATTTGTGGATACTTTTCACTGAAAGTTTTTCTACTGTGGAAACTCTAAGACTGATCAGTTAGGAAAACTCTTCCATCTTATGGAACTGTCTCAGGGAGATGCCTGGCATGGAGGGACATCTCTGCCCCAGAGAGATGCAACAGCACCGGAGTCCGAGGAGCCTGAGGCACAGACAGCTGCAGCTGGAAATGCTGCCTTTATCCCACAAAAGGGAATCTGCTTTCCATGCCCCTGTGCAGCTACCACCATCTGCCTTCCTGTCACTTGAGAGGAAAGGACACCAGTGAAAAGATGGCTATGCCTTCTTCCAAAGCTATGGACACTCCTCCAGGTTTTTATACACTCAAATAACATCCCCGCCCTCTTTCTGAGGTCTGAGGCTCAACCTAATGACCTCCTATTTCTCTAAGTTAGAGTATGTAGTTGAGCATGGTGGCACACACATTTAATCACATCACTTGGGAGGCAGAGGCAGGAAGATCTCTGAGTTCAAGGTCAGCCTACTCTATAAAGAGTTCCAGGACAGTCAAGGCTACAAAGAAAACCCTATCTCCCACAATGGAGGGAAAACTATGTCTTGTCTTCTTGTCTTTTTCCCTCCCCACTTTCTTATACAGGAAAACAAAGTGTGACATAGAAAAAAGGAAAAATCCAGGAGCTTGTAATCTAAGTGCTGGACAGACAGGCAGGGAGAGGTGACTCTTTGAGGCTGATTGCCCAGGAGCCTTACTGAATTAGAAATTTGTGAGCCAGTGAGAAACACTGTCTCAAAGAGAAAGGTGAACAGCTTCTGAAGAACAAACCCTGAAGTTGCCCTCTGGCCTCTATGTGCACAAATCCCCACACACATAGATATACTTACACACACATGAACACATACACATGAATCACTACCATGTGTGAGGCTCTGAGTTCAATCCCCAGAGCTTCAATAATGATAATAATAATGCAGATAATAATCACACATGGAAATGAATTTGATTTCACGCACACATAAGAAAGTTTCATTTGGCAGTAACTGTGCCATATTCAGATATGTGGTGTTCTACTACAATTTTTTACTTAAGCAGAAAATATTGCTCACTGCTGTGAAACAATGTGTACAGCCCACTAACAAGGGTATGCTTCCAGCCGGCACTGACTCCTCCAAGGCCCCATGGAGCTTCTAGCTGTAGCTCATTTTTGTAAGAAAGGGAAAAGAGCCCGGGCTATTTTAAGAGCCCTTCTCCCTTCCTCCCCAGGCTGTCTGCTCTTTGGAATCTGCCCAAAGCAACCCAGACAGATACAGCAGGAAGCCCAGGGTCAGGCCATCCAGCACCACCCTCTTGCTTTACTTGTCTGACCATACAAGGAAGTCTAGGCAGCACCAGGGTGACTAAGCTACTGATTGATCCAGGCAAAGGGAGGTCCTGTGGCAGAAACTGGCCTTTTCCTGCCAGCCATCACACCAAGATGGCTTTGATAGTGTCCTGTTAGGAAGCAAGGTCTCCACTAATGTCTAAGCTCATTGAAAAGAGTGAAGTTAGCTTTTGTGGCCGGAAGAACAGAAGTGGGCATGTATGATGACAGCATCTAATTGAAGAATTTGAGTAGGAGCTCTTCCCTAACCTTCCTGAGGCTGCAGCAGGCAGACTCTGACTTGACTTTGCAAGTTACTCCTGACTTAGAGAAGCCCTATCTTCCTAGGGCCAGAGTGTTGCCATCTTTGATTTCAAACTTGAGCCTGTGTTGTCCTAGCAAGAAATTCAAAGGTTCTTGCTGATGGGGAACCTGTCAGGCCGCCTGCTTTCTCTGTGCCTCCCCCCGCCACCTCTTCCTTCCACCTGCTAAGCACTAGTTCTCTCTCTCTCTCTCCCTCCCTCCTCCCTGTTTCTCTCTCCTTGTTCCTCCATACCTGTCCAGGTTGATTCCTGGTACGACATAACTGAACCTTCTTCCCACACACTGTCTGCTTTCTTAAAGCTTCCAAACATAAGACTCTCCTTTCGAACACCTTCTGTTTGTTAGGTTGTTTTTTTGTTTTGTCTTGTTTTTTATTTTGTTTGGTTTTCTTATTCAAGACAGGATTTCACTGTGTAGCCCTGGCTTTTCTGGAACTCATTCTATAGATCAGGCTTGCTTAGAACTCACAGAGATCCACCTGCCTCTGCCTCCTGAGTGTTGGGATTAAAGGTGTGCACCGTTACTGTCCAGCTCATTCCTCAGGTCACCATTTCCAGGAAACTAGCTTAGTCCCTAGGGCTTCAGCTGAATGGTCTGCTACACTTCCATATAACCTGGTCACCTCTGCTATCTGTCATTGCTCCTTTATGCTAGGGACATTTAAGCTTGACATGGCTCTAATGACATTGCATCTAAAGTTGCTATATCAAAGATACAAGAGGTGATTCCGAGAGAGAAGGGCCGGACCCTGACAACAGTTTGGAATCTTAAAATCATCCCTGCTTCCTAGAAAATATAGGCTGGTGCATGGCTGGGAGGCTGAAGTCACTAATGGGAAATGCAAGCTAATAATGATGGCCCATTCCTGAAAGTAAGAGATACAAATAATTTTGCTTAAGCTCCTACACACACGCACGCGCACGCACACACACACACACACACACATCACATCACACATCTTACTGTTTTTTTTTTTTTTTTTTTTTTTTGGTGTGTGTGGGGGAGTTGTCTACTTCAAAGAATTTTTTTTCTTATTTTAAAAGAATGTTCTCCCAGTTGAGTCCAAATATTGAAGCCAAAGCAGAAGCAGACTCAGCCAGGAAGCCAAGCCTTGGCAGCCCTAAGCCAGACACCGCAGCACCTGAGCCAGAGCACTTGAAGAATGAATGTGTCTGAGCCAGATTTAGAGGACATGTAAGAAAATAACACAAAAGGAGAGGCAGCTCTTGCCTGACTCAGGAACCAGTGTGAGGCCCCAGGAAAGGAGTGAGGAGTGTCACAGGAGGATGTGACAGCCAGGAGACAGCCAATGGACATCCATGCTAGAGCTATTCAAGGACATCTCTGCCAAGGCCAGTAATGCTGTGAGTAGAACCCCCTTCCCTGTTCTGTCTGGCTATTGCTGGTATATTAAAGGTATTGATTGCTTTGAATATTGGCCTTTACTGGATTTCATTAATTTGAATAGTTCTCAGATTACCTTCGTGTTTCCAAGAAACTAATCAGATTGGGCTGAGAATTGTTATCTTATCCAGGTTAATTATTACTCTCTTCATTCTGTTTTCTGCCCTGTTTTCTGGCTGTGAGTGGACTTCTGTAAATGTTGGAGGTGAGAAAAGATACAGATGGAGATGCACACACTCTCACTATCTCAAGCACACACATTCACACAAACTCCATCTTATGTATACATATGTGTGTATACACTCACTCACATATGAATGTATACACATGTACATGCAAACACAAGCTTACACACATACACACACACCTGCAAACTAGCACACATGCACAAATGAAAGCATATTGGTGCACAACCATCATGTACACACACACACACACACACACACACACACATGCACAGAGGAGACAGCCATATACAATCTAGGAAGAGAATGAGATCCTGAGTTCACAGGCCAGCCCTGAGGCCATGAGCAATCACTATCTGCTATGTAACACCTGCGCACAATGCAGAGATCAACAGACCTTGGGGAGCCTGACCTCTATGGATACATCTACACCACAGCTCCTGCATCTAAAGCTCAGGGGACATCAAAGAAATGTGTGTAGTGGGGAAGATTTTAAGAGCCAGAATACCAAGAAGTCTATTATGGAATAATCTCTTCTAGAAAGAGCTGCATAAACAAGGCTGGAACAATGACAGTATCAGTGAACATGAATCATAGAGTAAGGGTTCCTATCGCTGTGATGAAACACCATGACCAAAAGCAAGTTGAGGAGGAAGGAGTATTTGGCTTACATTTCCACATCCATAGTCCATCATCAAAGGAAATCAAGATAGGAACACAAACAGGGCAGGATCCTGGAGGCAGGAAGGATGCAGAGGTCATGGAAGGGTGCTGCTTTACTGGCTTGCTCCTCATGGCTTGCTCAGCCTGCTTTCTTATAGAGTCCAGGACTGCCAGCCTGAGGTGGCATCACCCACAGTCACTAAGTAAGAAAACGCCCAACTGACTTGCCTGCAGCCTAGTCTCATGGAGACATTTTCTCAGTCGAGCTTCCCTCGTCTAAGATAGCTACAGCTTGTGTCAAGTTGGCATAACTAGCCAGCACAACAAATATGTCAATGTAGAAGGAGGGGTATTTCACAGTCCCACTCCTAGACAAAGACCTGCAGGCAACCAATGACTATGGACAGTGAATTAGACTCCCCAAGATGAGCTCTGTCATTGACTGTCAACTGCAGTTGTTCAATGCAGTGGTCAACTTTAGAACCACATACACACCAACAACAAAAATGGGCTCAGCAGGTTGTATTTATATATTTTACACAAACATACATACACACATATATATGCATGTAACAATAATAATCAAAGAAAAGAAACTGTCAACTTGAGAATCAAGGAGAACATCGGAGGGGGTTGAGAGAGTGTAGCTGGGAAGGGGTGGAAGGGAGGGATGGGAAAATGCCCAGAGACATAACTTTATTTCAAAGAAAACTGCACTTTAAATTGTTTAAAAACCAAACAAACAAACAAAACCCAAAAACTATCTGCTGCTGAAGACAGTGGCCTGTGTTATTTTGTTATAGCAATCTGAGCTGAGTAACATAGTCCTGCTCTCCAGAGGTCTGGAGAAAAGGTTTTTACCTCCCATATAAGGAAGCCCAGCAAAAAATACAAGCTGACCTCGGTATCTCGATCCAGGCAGCCCACAGACAATGAGGCTGAAACCTCACCTATTACCAAAGCCCTAGGCCTTGCCTCTTCACTCATATTTTTCCTGTCATAAAAAACAACTTCAAACTTCAGGGGTGGAGGTGGGACACAGGTATATACCTGTAATCACAGCACCTGGACAGGAGGGCAATAAACTATAGGCTAGCCGAAGGTTGCATAAAATTATCCTGTCACAAAAACAAAAACAAACAAACAAACAAAAAACCCAGAAACAAAGCAGGCAGGCACCAGCATTGCATGCTTGGAATTCCAGCATGGAGGAGGCAAAGGGGATCCCTGGGGCTTGCTGATCCTTCAGTCCAGCTGAAGTGGAGAGCTCCAGTTTCAGTGAGAGACTCTACCTCAAAGAATAGGGTGGAGAGTGGTAGTAGAAAAAGACAGTGTTAACCTCTGCTCTTCACACTGGTGTGTGTACACACAAGCAAACAAGTATGTACACAGACACGGACACGCAAAAACAATAAAGAAGGAAGGAAATATACAAGATCAGTACTTGGAGGGGGAAAGCCTTGTAAACAGACAAAAGAGAATATTGAAACCATGTCAGGATTCTACCCACTCTTCATCTAGCATCATCTTCATGCCGCCACCCAGCCCCTACAGAAAACCAGGCCAACTGGCAGCTGCAGACCCCACCTCTGCAGAGCTGGCTTCCACTTCACAGTGCCTCTGCCAAGACGATGTGCAAATTCTGAGTCACGGGGAAGAGCAGCTGACAGTAGCAAGTTAGGGCTCAGACACTGGGCAGGGGAGAGTATTGCATGAGGATACTATTTAGTGCCCTTGCCACAGAAAGGCAGACATAGGAACAACAGCTTTGTGTGGACAGAAGACATATTCCACAGCGGTGAAGATACAAAACATTAGAATGAGAGGGTCCTAGGACATTGGAAGAGGATTTTTTTCAAAACCCATTTCTGAGTATAATAAAGAGAAGGGAGAACCCACCAGTAGACTCAGGGGTATCTTGTCTCTGTCCAGGTCAGAGCTCTACTGCTAAACACTTCCACATGCTCTGTCACTGTCTGGTTCTGTCACTAAGATGGCTCCATCATAAAAGCAGAAAACAGAACTGTGGGGAGGGACTAGAGACAGCTAGAGGAGGGACATAAGGAATAGCAGTGGGAGAGAAATTGACTTAGAGCAAACCATAGTGAAATAATGCTAGGTCAGAGGTAGAAGGTTTGTCTATATAATATATGATGACATCATGAAACTCATTACTTTATATGCCATAACACACACACACACACACACACACACACACACACACACACACAACCAAAATAACACGCGCCTGACAATGGTGGCACACCCTTTAATCCCAGCACTGGGAAGGCAGAGGCAGGCAGATCTCTGTGAGTTCTAGACCAGCCTGGTCTACAAGAGCTAGTTCCAGGACAGGTTCCAAAGCTATACCAAAAAAACCAAACCAAACCAAACCAACCAAACAAACAAACAAAAATCACAGACTGAGGATGTAGCTTAGTGGGTAGAATGCTTATCTGGTGATCCTGGCGGCCTGGATTCAATCCCAGGTACTAGATAAACTAGCTGTGTCAGCACAAGCCTTTAATCCTTGCACTTGGGGGTGGAGGTAGAGACAGGAGGACCTGGAGTTAAAGGTAATTCTCCACTACCCTTTCTCTGCAGCTACATGGCAACAGGATGTTGCCTTAACTTCTGTATCACTTGATAACAAGATGATGGTGGTGGTGGTGGTGATGATTTTGGTAATGGTGAAGAAGTAAAAATTATTAAAATCAAGAATTTATAGAAGGCTCTAAAATACCCTTGTTGCTGTTGCTAAAAGCAGGTACTGATCCTATCAAGCTGAAGTTACTGACAAAAACTGACACAAGATAATATTAGTAACACAGGGAACTCTGGTGTTCTTGCACGTGACTTAATGCGGGGGTGGGAGGCAGTGTCAGGACTCAGGAAACCTTCCAATTCTGTTGCTCAACAGCTGAAGGTCCATCTATCAATTAGTCCTTCTTGTGGGCTATGTGAAGTATGATGATCTTACTGTAGTCTAGAAGGACACCATGCCTTAAGTAGCAGCTTCAGCAGGGAAATCTGTGATGACAACTGTGTTAGGGACAAACAGGAAGCAGGTGTCAGGGATTTGCAGAAGGGAGGTATTACATCTCAGAAGCCTTTGGTTGAAGGGGGCAAAAGTCTTATTTGAGAATAGCTCAAGGTGATTTCTGTTCAGATTCTTTTCTCCAGACACTGTCAGTAGCAGGGATTCCAAGTAGCACTTGGATGAAAACAGGGATTCCAAGTGACAACAGGGACCTTGGGTGATAAATCTGTTTTCTGGGAGATCATGCAGAACCAGATGACTTATTAAGGCCTGGAAAGAAATGTGCAAAATAAAAGAGAGAACAAATATTGAGGATTTCATGCTATAGGACCAGGAGAAAGTCAGCTTACAACATTCAAGCACTCTGTGTTGTGTTTTGTTTTGATATTGGCTCTTATGCAGTCCAGGCTAGTTTTGAACTTATTGTGTAGCTAAGGATGATCCTGAGATTTTTGACCTTCCTGCCTTCATCTTCTATACCTTCTGAGTGTAAAGTTACAGGTAAGCACATCAGTTTTTAGTCATTGCTAGAGATCAAACCCACAACTTCCTGCATGCAAGCCAAGCTCTCTACCCAGACCAAGCTATCACCACAACTTGTGTTCTATAGTCTTGAAGCTGACCTCTTATCCACTGTGAATCTGACCAGTTGCAATACTTCAGTCCACATTCTGAAAGCCTTCCCAGGACATTAACTGAGCTTTGGGCTGGCGTGGGTCTCCAGTGGCCAGGTTATTGGAAAGAGCCTGTGTAGGATGCCTACTGAGTCCTGAAATACAGCAGGCTGCTGCTCCCAGTGTGTTTCCCAAATGAGTTTCTGTCCAGAAAGCTCTGGGAGGTGGGAAGTGGGAATTAGTAACCCAGAGTAATAAAAATAGAATGTATCAAGAAATTTGGTTTCATTTATGGGGGACTTGGGTTGGGAGAGAGTTTTAAGAGAGAGTATTAAGAAAGTATCGTGCAAAACTGAAAATCTGAGAAAAGAGTAGAAGCAGGTAGATTTTTTTTTTCATTTTACTTGTTTAGAAAATCTACTGATGGCCTGTCAGGGAGACATTTCAGAGAAGCTGAATTTAGGTGTTTTTTCCAGAGGTTTCAGTGAGACTATATGGAAGGAAGAAGAATTGATGACTTTAAAATATTTCTATTATTAGAAATACAAAAATAGAATGGAAACTTGATTGGGGGAGGAAATTCTAGGAATTTTTGCTCCCTCTGTCTTTCTTCCTATGTTTTCTTTTTTCCCCTCTTTCTCCTCTCCCTTCCCTCTCTCTCTCTCTCCCTCTTCTCTCTGGCTACACTATGCAAATTTCCTCTGACATTCAAATAAATGCAGAAATTGTCTTTCCCTCCAGTTCTTAGTATGATTGGCAATAAGGCAATACACAGTGCTGTATGCAGTGCCCATCCATGGTCAGAACAGGGGATGATTCACCTCCCAAATGGGCCAGGTTGGCCAGACCCTCTCATCATGACCTTAGGCTGTGAAAGAAAAGTAGTTTCCAGAAAGGTTATGGGTTCTATGGCAGGTAGACAGATAGAGGACAAATCACAGGGACTCCAAAATACATTAAGTGACAAAAGTGATCTACAATTGATCCAGAGTAGCAGTAGCTCAGTGTTACAGGTATAAAGCCCTGAAGGAATGGCTCATTGTGGTAGAAAGCTTGAGAGAGAGAGAGAGAGAGAGAGAGAGAGAGAGAGAGAGAGGCACAGAGAGACAGAGACAGAGAGACGGGGAGGGGTGTGTGTGTGTGTGTGTGTGTGTGTGTGTGTGTGTGTGTGTGTAAGGATCAAGATAATCTGTTCCCAAGGAGAGTTCAAATTAAAACTTCTTAAGCCATAGAAACAGATAGAGCTATGAAGTGACCATTTGTCAAATAATACAACTCAAGGAAAGACAGAGGGATGAAATCAGAGCATGCCTCCAGGATTGGCCCCCACACTCAGAACAGAATTGTCTCCAAATCCAGAACTCACCATGGCTTGGCTCATAGTCCACCAGCTCTGAGGCTACCAGGGCATCCTAGCCACTGACAGAGAACTGGGATGTCCTCACTTGACCTCCACCCCCCCCCCATGGCTGGGCATTTGCTCTGTCCATTCTTAACTTCTCCTTTCTCATTTGCCATTCTCAGCAGCAGCAGTGGACAAGTGAATAGGGGTTTTGGGCAGAGGAAGAAGACTATGGCTTCTCACAGAATCCCTGAAAGCTTAGACTGAAACATGTTAAAATCCCCAGCTGGACCCAGGTACACTGGCATGTACCACTATCAGGAATATACATTTCTATAGATTGAAAAGGTCCTTTATTATAGCTTCGGTTGAAAAAAATGTAACTTACTTTCCAATAAATTTTCACTCTGCATTTTCTAAGTAACACCAGTTATTACCAAAATACCCAGTAGGCAGTCCTGAAAGAGCAAGTCCCTCCTTTTTACTTTAACACCTGCTCACTGCTGCTTCCTTGTTTCACTGGGTGCTGGAAGAAAAGGTAGTCTCTGTTAGTTGACGTAAGTACTAAGGCAAAGAAAAAGCTATTCTTCAAAATAGTCTTTAGCACACATCACTGATGCAATGGCCTAGAGAAATTAAAATAAGAAATGATCAGATGCTTTACAAAAATAATGTGATGTCTTGATTTCCTTTCATTCCAATTTCTAGATATTGTTTCAGTGCATCATAGACTTGCTTGAGAAACATCCAAACACATAACTTAAAGTTTAACAACTAAATAAGATGCAGGGGTCTTAAAGGAAATGGGTAGGGAAGGAGTGGGTTGAAGGAAAAATTTCTAGACTAGCACATGGTTTCCTTTCTTCCTAAACTTCCCTAGATTCTGAAGAAAAGGGATGAGGACATGAGGAGGAGGGAAAGGCAAGATGCCAGGGAGAGTGCCTGTATGGTGTCGGCTACAGAGGGGTCAAAAGTCCACCAGATGGTTGGAAGAGGAGGAACCAGGTCAGCAGGGTGGAGGCACAGTCTGGTTCCTAGGAAGTCTGGCCCACTGATGGGAGGGCAGAGCTGGGAGCCAAGGGGACTCTCCTTAGCAACCATAGCCTTTTATAATGCTTGTGTGGCTTACCCATGTTTGATGTGCCTGCACTGAGGCATGCAGGGTAACTCAAGTGAGGAGGGGAAGGATGGTGTTGAAGAAGAGGAAGCTTTGGAGTCCTGCCCCACCCTGCTCTTGTCTTCATCCCATCCTACATCGATTCTTTTAACCTGAAATGATTCCTACGTAAGAGAATATGGTGGTGGAGAAACACAAGTGGAAGATTCCAAGACTGGAAACTGATGTAAAAAGAAAGCCAGAAGTATCCCTAAATGTGTGAAATATCTTTAATAGTCCATAAAGAGCCACTGCCTGTGGAATGTGGTTGTCAGAGGCACAGATAAAGCCACATGTTGAGAGAATACATCTGCTTCTGCCAGGTGTATGCCAATCTATCTCCTCAGCCATGACCGGTGACATTTATAGGTAGAGCACCATTTCTCCTTTCCGTGAGAGATAAATGCACTAATCAATTCATTCATTCACTCCACTCATTCATTCAACATATGCTCATGGGTTGTCTGGATCCTGTTGGAGGATCCAGGACAACAGTTATGAATAACAAAGTCCACTGAGTTCATAGCACTTGGAGTCCAATGGAAAAAAACCTGCCAAAATCCAAAGTAAGCAGGTGCAGTGAACAAGAGGTATACATGACTGGCTAACTGGTCCTTTGGAGGAAAAGAAAACAGGCTTCTGTGTTGAAGCCAGTTTCCAAAAGGCCTATCCTGGAAGACCTCACAATGAAGGTCACCTTAATTAAGGCTCCAAGGCAAGTGTGGGAGAGGAGAGTTTCTGCAACAGAAAAGAGCAGGTACAGAGGCTGGATGGGCCTCAGGGAAGAGCAGGGACTGAGGGTCTTAGAAGAGTAACCAGGCCAGCCAAAGTGTCAGTGGATAGGGAAGCTGGATGCATTCCCAATAGGAGGGAAAGCTCTCACTCTGCGTGAACAGGCATCACTGGATCATGGACAAGGCCCTGAGCTTATTTTAACAGACAAAACAAAACAAATTTTTGCAAGTGTATATGTGTGCATTTTCATATATGTGCAGTTGCATGTGTGTTAGGGCTACCTCTGTTGAGTTAGTCCCTAGGATGTCCTCCACTTTGCTTTGGCTGACTGTCCTGAATGCCACCCCCCCCAATCTCTTTATTTCAGTCTCCCAGAGCTGGTACTACAATTTTGTGCCACTGTGCCCACATCTTTTGCACTGTGCTGGGGATAGAACTCAGGTCCTCATGTTCAAAAAGCAAGCACTTTAGTGCATTATCATTTTAACCCCTAAATTACATTTCAATGGATGCATGTTGACATCTGTGTTGAAGATACACAGTAGGAAGGTAGAGGAAGGGCAGGATGTAGGGACCAGAAAGTAAGCTGCTGCTTAGACTGGGGCACTAACACTTGTACAGTCCAGTTGGTAACATGGCAATGAGCAGACCACAACACTCCATGATGTCCTCATAGTCTTAAATGCCAGAACTTTACAATTACCCCCCAAGGCTTTGGCCTGTATATCTGGAATAATAGAAACACCAGAATGGAGATGAGGAAGCCCAAAGAAGGGTGTATGTACTGGGTATGAAGAAATATAAGCTTAGTCATGGTCATCACAGGTGTGAGGAGCCAATACCCAAAGCTTGCAGAGAGGAGAGAAAGAAGCTCTATCTTACGAGAACACAGCCAGAAGCCATGGGCACCCTTTGGGGGTCAAATGTCTCTTTCATAGGAGTCACATATCAGAGATCCTGCAAATGTGATAGTTATGTTATGATTCTTAACAGTAGCAAAGTTACAGTTATGAAATAGCAAAGAAAGTAATTTTATGGATGGAAACCACCACATGAGGATCTGTTTTAAAAGGTTGCAGCATTAGGAAGGTTGAGAGATATTGATTTAGAGTGTTGTCTGCTCTAGAAAGGCAGGTTTTAAAATTCCTGTAGCTCCCCCTTGGGCCATGAGCTACACACTGCCTTTGGAAGGTCAAGGGCATCCCACACTGCTTTCAAGGCACCTTTTAGAATGATACTCAGGAACAATCCATTATCAAGCCATCAGATTTGTGCCAGTGAATTTCACACTCATCAGAGTAATCTAGAGAACCTGTTCAAATATATATTTCCTGGCTGCTTTCTCAGAAGTTGGAAAGTGAGAGGAGTGACCTGATAATGGCCAACTTCCCCTGTTGATGATGGGAGTTTAGGAATTGCTCAATTGATTCTGGAAGGAAGAGATCAGACTTTATCCATCCTGTGTACAGCTGATTGTTTTTCCTCTAAATGTTTGATGCTTAGAGAGTGAGTTGGAAGATATGTGTGTCTCCATTCCCCCTCCAACTCCCCCCCCAGGGTTGTCCTAAAAGTAAAAAGACTAATTTACTTTCCTTGCATTGTCTTTTGCTTAGTTTTGTTATCTTGTTTCCCGCTTTTCTATGTATTCAACATGTGTCATTTGCACAGAAAGGAGGCTCAGTGCTGCCACCTCTTCTGAGGGCCATCCAGTTTGGCTGCTTCTGAGCTTTTATTCTTGGGGTGACTGCTGAAGGAACCTGCATGCCTTTCGAGATTAAGCTCCAAGACAGCACAGAAATTAGCAGGAAGTGGACCTCCAAAACAACTAATAATCAACTACAGGTTGGATATATCTATATTTTAGCATTTGTAGTTTCTAGTAGAACCTTCAGGTAAAGCAAGAACAGGGCATCCATTGGATGAGAAATATCTGTCTTATCACACCTGCCAAACCTTTCTTGTTGCATCTTTTTTGGGTTTCTTTGGAATTATCCAGAATCCAGGCTTGCCTGCTGAGGGTGTGTCTAAGAATGGCCTTCTGACCCTTTTCTACACCCAGTCCCTTCTCTACCATCAGCGACACAATTTGATCTATTCACACATCTTTCCTTCCTCATTTTGGAAGGGAGGTGAAACCTGGGCGATCCTGTAGATTCCGGACTCTGAACAAAAAGGCTGAAGCTCCCTGATCTTTCAGGCCAGGGAAAAATCCGGATGGAATCAAGGCTCGTGCCTCAGTTGGTGGAAAAATCTCTGGGCTTCTTCAACCGCCACCCTAACAGCTAGAGCAGGTTGGGTAATGGGCCCGCCACGAGCCTCGGCGCCCACGTGGTGGGCCCGCCGGCTCAGCGCCCACTTGCGGAAGCATCTCCACAGCTGCGTTGCCATCCACCGGCTCTACACCGGGCGATGATCCCTCTATCCCCTGTTGAGAGATGGCACATCCGACTCCACCTCTCAGGGCCAGCGGCGCCGCATCCTTATCACTTCGCGGTACCAGCCTACCCTCCACGTCCATCCTGCAGCTTGCTGGAATCCTAGACCCTAAAGGCCCCGCCCTTGCGAGAGCCCCGCCCCTTCCGCCGCCTATTGGCTCTCTGGAGGAGCGTGGGTGGCTCCTACAGATGCAGGCGGGGCAGCGGTTCCAAGGCTGGCACGCGTGGGCCAGGTCTTCACTGCTTACTGAGCACCGGAGCGGGAGCTGTCGGCATCTCTAGATCTCGCCATGGGCGACGAGGACTCCTCCAGCTCCAGTATCTCCTTACCGAAATACCTGGAGCACCTCTCTGGGGATGGCAAAGCTATCGGTGTCCTGACCAGCGGCGGAGATGCCCAAGGTGCGCGCCTATTGGCTCTCTAGACTGCCTCTTGGGCCGGGTGGAAGGGGAGGACGAACGGAGAGGGCTACAGAAGAGGTTAACCCGGGTGGGAAGAGAGGGAGAGCTGGGGAGAACCGTTCGGTGATGTGGAATTGGGAGAAAAGAAGAGGAAAGGGTTAAAATGACGTATGAGAGCCGAGGCGAACCGGTGACCCTGAGCAGAACAGCTAGCCCTAAGCTAGAACAACTGGGGTGCCAGAGTAGCGATCATAGATGGTGGAGTCCCATTGGCGAGTGAGGTGCAGAGGATGTAGTATATGGTTGAAGGATTCTTCATTCGCAAGATGAATAATTTTTCCATCCACAGGTTTTTTAATTGAGCTAGCCAATGGGGTCGTCTAGACTCTGGGTCTTATGATAGAGGCAGGTGTTCTTTCCTGAAATTAGGTACAGGGCGACTACTCAGATGCCACAGCATTCGCCCCACCCTAGTCTCTGGGCATCTAGAAAAAGCAGCGGGGTCCCCGCAGCACCTCCTGTCAAGTCCCGCCTCCCACGCGGCGTCCCTGCTGCTGCATTGCGGGAAGCACGGTTGGGGGCGCGCAGGGGTCCCTTTGGGTGTGGCGTTGACCCTCAGACAGCGCCTCGTGTTTTCACTAGGGTGATCCTTTAAAAGGTTTTCTGTCGCCTTCCTGCTCGAGACAAAACTGTAAACTAAAATGGGTCACTAGGCCCTCCCCGCCAGCCTCCCCAGGAAGGGAAATACCAGGAAGCGGGGACTCCGGGTCGGGACGTCACCGGCACTCACTCGAGCACCAGCTCCAATCTTCCCTTTTGTCCCAATGGCGAGGTTAATTTCAGAACTAAAGAGACCAGATTCCAGGATGCGTGAACTTGATAAACAATATTTAAGCTGTAAATGCGATGGGGGTGGCCACATCAAGCTCCCCCCTCCGGCCTCTCGATCATCTTCGTACACTTGAGGGAGACTGGGGTTCCCAGGCAGTGGAGATTCCAATGCTGATTACTAGATGGGGACACCGTCTAGAAGCATAAATGCTTTTCAAGCCTTGAGGTTAGCACCTACAGCAGACAGTTCCCTGAGCTGTGTTTTGCTTTTGCTTTTCCGTTCTTCCCTCTGCCCTAGGTGAGTCCAAATGTCACATTTTATTTTCCCTGGTTCTAAGCCAGCACAAGAAGGAAGGCTTAGGTTGGAGCCCGTTTTCCTTGCCTTCCGCCCACCCTACGGGTGACCTTCAGTTCGCCCTTGAGCGGGGCGGGGCCGGCGCCGGTGCCGCAGGTTGGGGCTTAGGGCACCGCCCCGCCCGGCTTGGGAGCCTACGTGATGCTGGGCCCGTCGCCTCCGGTGTGCTTAGGTCTCCCACACCGGCTCACATTCCTGTAGCTTCTGAGGCTCCTAGGTTCAGACTCACTGGAAACTGTGTCTGCCCAGCGAGGAGGGGTCCCCAGTGCTCTCCCTCCCATTATTTTAAAGGCGCCAATGGCAACATCAGTCACTCTAGGCACCGCACCAATCCTTCCTCCCCAAAAAGCAGGGTTGAAGCAGTATTAGTATTTTAGTAAGGAGATCCTCGTTACAAAACTTCTTCATGGAGGGCCGCTTTCCCAGAGACAGAGAATGTTATGATACACCGGAGCCTGAAAAAACAGCAAATTGAGATGTCAGACAGCCTCACCAGAGTTACCCAAATTTAAATGCCGGAAGACATCCATCTGTGGGGCAGCCAGGACAGCTAGTGGTTAGCACCAAGATGGAAGGGCTTCAAAGGTACTTGCATCCTTACACAGAACCATGCTAAAGCAAAGCAGGAAGTACTTTAGATCTTACCCTAGGTACCCAGAGAAGAAACTGCCACTACAGGAAGAGGCTTATGGCCCCCAGGGCTGCAAGCTGAGGTGGTAAACGGTTTTGTTTTAGAATTAACACTCCGGATCAACTAGAAATGATGGCTTATCCTTTTGAAATTCCTGTCCAAAAAAACGTCTCCTGAAATATTTAGCTTGTGTACAACTGTGTGAAATTCTAGGGTATTTGGCAGAAACTTCCATTTTCTTTTCTGCTTATCTTGGATCTACCACAGTCGAGAAGTAGGGAATCTGATTTTTAAATTCATTTGCTGTCTCTTCAGTGGAAAAAAAGATAGGTTCAGAGCCAAATTAAACATCCCTGGGTTACTATAGTGTCAGGTCCATGGAACATGGCAGATCTCCACTAAGTAGGGACATCCACTGTCTTGTCACACTTCAGCTATTCCTCGAGTCCTAGCCAGTTGAATGGGTACTCTGCCTGTTTTTTCTTAGAACTGTGTAAACAGCAATGCTTTGTTGTGATACATTTTTTTCCCTGGAAAATTCTCCTGAGTTGCTCAGAGGACTTAGCATTGCTAGTCCTGGAATGGATGGTGTTTATTGTACCCTTATTCTTTCACAATTTCATCTTGACTTCATCGGTTCCTGATTTTTTCCTGAGTCAAGGGTTTGCTCTTAGGGAGAGGTCAGGGGGCAAATTTAAATCTTATACTGACAGAATGATAGTATGATTTTTGTGCTGAAATGGCCAATATTTAGCACAGTACATATTCTGTCTTGCAGTTCTCATTTCTGTGCCTCAAGACATGATTCCCAAGATACCGAGGTACAAAAAGACACAACTTTAGTAACTTAGGCAAGGCCATGGGGCTCATACCTGGTGACAGCAGGATTTAAATGATGCTGTATGAAATCTCATTCCCAAATTCTCTTTACTGGACCATGTCTTCATGGGATCTCAGTAAGACTGGCTGAGTTATTGCTCAAAAGTGAATAGAGCCCAGCTTTCTCAAAAGTATACAGTATCTCCTCTTTGGGCAACTTTGTTAACAGAGCAGGTAAATGCTTTTTTTTTTTTTTTTTTTTTTTTTTTTTTTAAACAAAACAGCAGAAGACTTTCTTTTTCCAAAGGAATTTATATTGTATCATTATAAAATGAAACTGAAAATTCACCATTAATGTCACAGTAGCCTAAAATGAACTCCACATTGCTAGATAGGCAAGTTTATGATGACCAAGTGGTCACCTTCAGGCAGTATTACTTCCTGGATAAAAATGATTAATGATTTTAGGTATACTATGGCAGGATGCTGAGATGGCTCAGTGAGTAAATATGCCTGTTGCCAAGGCTGGTGAGTTCAATCCTGAGTCCCACGTGGTGGAAAGAGAAAACTGAGGACCGCAAACTGTCCTGTCCTCTGACTTCCACATGTGCACCGTGGTCTGTTCACACCCCTCCCACATACCCAAATAAACTAACGTATTAAGTTTTAAAAAAATGTGGCCTCCTTCGTCTGGTGTAAGGTGGCACTGAAATCAGTCAGAATTTATGGTACCTGTTTAGGGTAGGCTCAGTGGTTTAATTGTCTAAGGCGACATCAACATTAATACAATATTTACAAAATACGGTCTGAGATTCTCCAGGCTCTGTGGAAATGACTAGCCTTTAAAGACTGCTTATGTGGTAGGCTGAAGTACTCTTGGTGCCAAATTAACCCCATCTGATGCATGAGCCATTGACATTTCAGATGAACTGGTTTACTGAAGCTCATAGAGTGTCAGGGCCAGAACTTGTGACTGTAGATGGGATACGGATACAGTGTGCAGTTGACATAGTTCCCATTGCAACCATAGCCACAACGTGTGGCATGGAGGGAGGCAAACAATGTGATATTTGCTGGCTGCCTCCCACCTGGAATTCCCAGTGGAAAGTGACAGGGAGTAAATTTGACTTGTCTTAGATAACTTAAACCCTCACCAATCAAGATTACTTGTCCAGCCTTTGAGCAGTACCTAGCAACAACTAGTAATTGCAAAGAATTTTAAAATTAGAAGCCGGAGATGCCCACAGACTTGGCCTAGGTCTTGAGTTGGTTCCTCTCTTTTACACTTTCTCTCTGCCCTCAGTATTTGTGGATTTCACATTTGCAAATGCCGTCAAACATGGCTTGAGCATGTATTTCTAAAATATCCCTGACCTTGTTTCGCTGTCATTACTTCCCAATCAATACAGCATAATAATAACCATTTGCATTCCATTTGCAGAGATGCTTTAAGGCGTATGGGAGGATGTGCAAGGTTGTGTAAAAACTTTTGTCATTTTTATAGATGGACTTCTGAGTTCTTGGACTGCTTTCTGAAAGACCTAAGAATCAGAAAATATCAATGCAAGTCTACATCCATTCGACACCCAAATGAGAGCCCTGCTTGGGCCCTTTCTTCCATAGCTGTGCTTGTATGGGACACCAGAATATTCAAAAAAGATTTTGTGAAAAGAGCTGTGACCTCACACAGCTGCATGTGTGTCTATGTGTATGGACAAAGCTCAGAAGCACATGTGCTTGCTATCCTAAAACTCTGCTTATATGCTCTTTGAGTGAATCCTCCCAGGTTAAAATAATCATTAGATCAAAAACATAGGTTGAGCCTATCATAGAGGAGGGGCTTTGTATGATAGTGTTTGTTAGCTTGTTTGTTTTCTTGGTGCTGGGGATTAAACCAGAGCTTTGCTCATGCCACGAGAGTGGTCTCAATTGGGTTGTTCCCTAAGCCCCAGTGTATCATTTTCTATAAGGGCAGATATTTTCTGTGACATATATTCCTATGACCTTTTGGAAGCTAGATATTTTTGTTGACTTTCCAGAAGAAGTAAGTAAATGACATAAAAACCTGAGGCATGTTTTCCTCTGGTTACAGTGAACTCAGCTTTTGGTTGTGAAGAAGCCTTTTATCCAGGGAGTGGGGCTGTGAAGATTTGATGTATAGATTTGCTGTCAGAAGCCATCAGAATTAGAAATAAGGTCACCACATGTTGAAGACAGAAGTCAGAATACCACAATCACCACACAGTCATGATCAGTAGAGCCACAGGGATGGAGAGCAGGTGGCTGGTTGGATTCAGTAAATAGCTGAGTCATGTTTTGAATACATTCATCAACAAGCTTTGACTGCTCTTATATTTTTACTTGTTACCAAGTCCCTCTGAGGAGTCTGGATTCTTCTTCACAACCGGGCTTTGACACCTTGTATTTTCTTTGGAATACAGTAATTGTGCCTGTCTGGATGGATGAAGCTTTAGATTGGCAGAACAGTCTCCCTAGACTCAGACTTATCTGTAGGCCCTGTCTTCTATCTACTAGAAAGGCAACAGAGGCTTTCTCATTTGTAAGGTGAAACAGTCAGAATGTTCCATCTCCTTTCCTTTCCATACCCCCAGTCTGTGTTCCCCCACAACCCCGTATCTGCTAACATCCTCAGGCAGAAGTAGGATGCACAGCCAAAGAGGAAAGGCTGGACAGTTCTGGGCTTCTAACAGCACTGCCCTGGGAGGACCCATTCACTACCTTGTCCATCCTTGGTGGGTGTGCTTACAGCCACCTGGAAGATGCTGTGAAGATGCCCATGCTGATAGAGTAGGTCTGTGAAAGGCTGGAAATGTTCCCTAATATTCCCTCCATCCCCAGGTGTGTTATGGACCACACAAGATTCAGGAATTAATGGGGCTGTTGCTTGTAAACCCAGGCTCCCAGGAAATTTCCTTAATACATCAGCCTAGTGATCAGCATTGTGACTGAGAGGATTCCATAACTTAGGGTCCATTATCTAAAGATGTGACTAGAAATAATTGAAAGGGGTGGGCATGTAGTTGCCCCAAGCAGTCATTCTGTCCGGTGTTTTTCAAATCTGGATTACTTATATTCAGATTGTTTATGCTCTTATATGACCATTCCATTCCACCCAGGGACAAGTTGTGGAATATGAGAAGCCTTAGGTAGAATCGTGGAGTCCTTTATATCATTGTGAACCTTGAACCAATGGTCTGTGTTCTCAGAGGCAGCTTCCAGCTAAGAAGGAGCCTATACCAGGATGGAGGCAGGAGTGTGAGCTTTTTTTTTTTTTTTTTAACAAAGGCCGGCAGAACTTTGAAATGCCTGGAAGGAGCCATCAGGAAGTAGCCCAAGGCCAGGGAGTCAGAGCCCTCTTGGGGGATGGGAAGAAGTGGTCTTGGGTAGGTACTATTCAACACAGGCTATGTGTAGATTTAGAACTGGGGAGCCATGATGCCTCTGATAAATGTCACTCTGTGGATTGGAGCAGCAGAGAGTTCAGTGACTCAGAAGAAACAGGAGCAAGTCACAGATCGAGGCTTGAGGAGGCAGGGCAGAGCATGTGACTGATGGGATGTTACTGTGGACACAACAGCCTAGGAAGGGAGAGAAGGACTTTTGAGTAGGTTTGGACACAGGTAGGTATAGGAAGGCTTGTGAGAATACATTCTTTTCAATGTACTTGTAACAGCAACAAATAAATGTACTTGTAACAGTAACAAATAAATTGGGAGAAAAGAAGTCAGTGAAAAATTATCCAGTGTTTAATAAGGACCTAGTTATATAGCACACATTAATGAGTAGGTTTCAAGAGCATCTCTGTCCATTAAGAATAAGGTTTGAGCTGGACAAAACAGCCTTACAGACTACAGCCAGGATATCTGAATCTTCTTCGAATCCCCCAAGACAGTGCCCCTTACCAGCAGGAAGTAGTTTGGAAAGAACGACGCCCAAATTCCCAAATATTGTGTTTTGAGCTGGACAAAACAGCCCTACAGACTACAGCCAGGATATCTGAATCTTCTTCGAATCCCCCAAGACAGTGCCCCTTACCAGCAGGAAGTAGTTTGGAAAGAACGACGCCCAAATTCCCAAATATTGTGTATAAATGTTTGTTTTCATTTAATTGGACTGTTATATAAAATTAAATAAAATTAAAAAAAAGAAGAAGTACTATTTTAAAAAAAGTAAATATTGGCATATTTAACAATAAAAAAAAGAATAAGGTTTGAATTGGTAGCCTATATTTTGTAGGTAATTGTTGATATAGTAGCCATGTTAATCAAAGTAATGCAAAGAGGTGAGATAATTGTATGCGTAATTCAGTATTTTACAGCATAAGTATTACATTGGTTATCGATGCTTTCTTTTCTGAATTAAGACTGGAATCTGCTTGTATTGCCATTATAGAGCACATTTAAATTTGGGCAAGACACATGTGACCAGAAGGTATGTCTCAGGGGAAAGGAGAGACTGGAGATGAGAGGGGTGTTGCAAACTGCTCTGGCAGTCATGATGAGCTATTGTACATGTGCTGGCCGTCACAGCGTCCAACTGCACAAGACATGCACAAGGGTGGGCCCATCTACATTACATCATCCATGGGAGTGCAGCTCATAAGTCCCCCAGAGGAGTCACAGGCAATGAAAGTGTGTGTGTGTGGGGGGGGTGGGGATGCGGCAGGGATCATATTCTTCAGTGTTATAGCTACTGATACTTTGACCTTACTCAAGCAAATACCCACCCATCCATGTTCTTACAGAGATCTCTAATTAAATTTATCACACATGAAAAGTAGGAAAGGGAACTTGGGAAGGGCTTTGGTGAGAGAGGGAAGAGGATAAGAGATGATAGTGGGTGAGTATAGTTCCTTTGATCAAAGGCACACATACACACACTAAATTGGGAAAGAACTTATTTTTAAAAAGAACTCTACATGCTTGTATGGAAGCTATGAGTATAAGCAGGGATCAGGTGACAGTGGTCTTAGTATTTGCTGTGAACACTGGGACAGCTCACACTCTCAGAACCCTCTAGCTTTAGGGCCTATGTATTTTCCAGCTGTCTGCTTGGCTAACTTCTTCCATTTCAGTTTCTTTCTCAAACATGGTTCTTGAGCAAAGATCCTGGTTAACCACTACTGTGCTTCCTGAACCTTCCACGCACCCAGTACCTGTACCTGTACCCTGTACCACTCTGCTTGGCAGTTTTCTCCTTATCATCTTTTTTTTAATAGTAGCTCTAATAGTAGCCTTTTTAATAGTAGCTCTAATGTGTTTATTTGCTACTAATTTGTTTATTCAGTGTGTGTGTGTGTTTGTCTTTCTTTATGTGTGCATTCATGTGTGGGTGCTCTTGCTTGTGTGGAAACCTGTGAAAGACAGGGATGGACATCAGAGACCTTATCTAATCACTTCTTTACTCTGTTTTATAACATACCTTGAGCTTACTGATTCAGCTAGACTGGCTAACCCACAATTCCCCTCCACCTGTTTTCTTGGGCACTTCCCAGCACTGGGTTTTCATATGCATGCTGTTGTGTCCATCCTTTATCCACAGAACCATCAAATCAGCCCCTCATTCATTTATTTACTCCCTTGGCAGGTCAAATGCAGGGTCTCCAGATTGTCCTCTCCCATGGAGCTGAATTCCCACATCCTGTTGGTGGGCACTGTTGGTACTTAGATTACTGCTCTTTGCCCCCTCCTGTCTTCACTGAGCTCTAGAAGGCCAGGATCCCCTGCTGTTACATCAGCAAAGTCTCTCAACAGACCCTGGCAAAGAGTAGACAATCAATCCACATGTATGGGGTATATGTGATGGCCAGACAGATGAGGACATCCTTATAGATTTATCTGAACTCTTATGAGGTTGACTCTTGGACTTGAGGCCAGAGTATCTCCCAGCTTGATAATTGAGGGAGCTAGGCTTTTCCTGGGTTTTGTCCCTCCATCCACACCCCTTCCCTATCAACAGAGCTTAATGAGTAACTACGGTAGCAAGAATAACAGGGCATGCTTTATGTTACTTTTTAAAACAGATCTTTCTGTTTTATTTCTGTATATGTGTGTGCCTATGTGAATGAATGCCATATGTATGTGGGGGGGTTCCTATAATGGCCAGAAGATGGTGTAGGATCCCCAAAGCTAGAGTTACATGGGTGCTGGGAACCAAAATTTGGTCTTCTGGAAAAGTAGTACTCGTTCTTAATCACTGTGTCATCTCTCCAGCCCCTCAAGTTCATTTCTTTGACAAAGTAGTAGCCATCTTGAGCCACTTGGCTTTCTTTTTCCCCAGAGGTTTTAGCTGTAGGAAATTAATAAGAGAATGACTGTAAATACTGTGGACTAGAAATGTGCTGTCAAAGACTTAAGCTAGGAGATTGGTGCTCTCTTCTGATCTCAAAGATGGTGAAAGGATGAGCCCAAATAGTTGGATTTTATTAGACAGATTGTTTTTCTTGGTCTTGATTAGTTTTACTAGGAGATAGTTAATGTTTGTACTACTTTATGGTACATAGGTTTGTTACTAGGTACCGGTAGATCATGGGCAATGGTTGAATGAGTGTGCCTAGCTCTTAATAGTCTTTACTATGACTCACAGTTTAAGTGTAGCCAGAGTTTCAAAGTCAGCCTTTGCAAGAGGGGAGGTTGGCCTCATAGCAGGAGGTGAATAAAGATTTACCTAATGTTTCCTTGCACGGCCTTTGGATGAAAGACTCTGGCCTCAAGAAGAAGTGAGCTTGCTGCTATTTTGTCTCCCCTGTCCTTTAGTGAGAAGCTGCTAATGACATGTCCTCCCTTTTTTTCCATTGCACCTCTGTTCAATCACACACCCCACCTCACAGCAACACCACTGTCTCTATGTTTAATTAGTTTCAGTTCTATAAGAACACTGTCCCTATTACTGCAGTTAGGGCCAGTGCCGGGCTCTGGCAGCCCTGACAAAGTAGGCTCTGCCACCAGTCTGCAATATGTCAATTAAACACAAAAAGTAATAGTGAAAAGCAGAAAAAGGAGATTTACTCAGTGACCACACCAGAGAAGAGAAACAAAATGTTCATAAACTGCCCCACCTTACCCCAAGTCTATTGTCCAGGTCCTGAAACCTTCGGGGTTTAGGTGAATTTGAAGTCAAGAGTTAAAGTCCTGGTGACCATCAGTGACTTACCACTGTCAAGGCTACAGTCTGTCCGGCAAGGTGTTTTATTTTATTTTATTAAAGATCTTCAAGGCAGGGTTTCTCTGTTAGTCCTGGCTGTCCTGGAACTTACTTTGTAGACCAGGCAGACCTTGAACTCACAAAGATCCACACTCCTTCTGCCTCCAAAATGCTGGAGTTTAAAGGTGTGTGCCACCAAGCCCAGCTACTTGCAAGGTATTCTGACAATTTCTCATAACTATATGCATCTTCTTTTAAGAGAAAGCCTCACTCTGTCTGGCACTAAGCTCCAGCCCTTTCCTTTTCCCAGCATGAAATTCCTGGGGGGAAAATCCAGTTCCTTAGGGGGTTCATTGTTTCAGTAGTCAAATAGACACAGGGAGGGACAACAGTGTCTCCTTAGATTATCTTAATGCCTGTTCTAAACCTTTGGAGGAGGACTGGGCTGGGATTAGATTTCTTTCCAAACACTGCGATTATTGCTTGGTAGGAAGATGACATTTCCAAGGTGGAAACACTCAGGAAGGTTGTTTTGAGTCCTGGTCAGACCATAAAACCTAAACAAATGATTGAATGAGGACTATGCTGTAACTGTTCTGGGAAAAACAGTAGGCTGAGTGTAAGTGGAAACTCTTGAATCTGCTCTTTGTCCCAAATGACCAGGTGGTTGAGGACAAGGACAGCCCTAAGCAAAATGAGGAAACACAGATGTTCACCTAGGAGACTATAACCCGCAAGTTGTAAGGATACATGTCTACATATTGGTTTCTTTGTTTCCTCCTTGAGCCCTGTTCACCTCTTCCAGAACCTTCCTGGGGTTCATCTCACTCTGACTGCATTCCTTCAAAAGCAGAGCCTAAAATCTCTGTAGCAGTTGGCTGGGAATCTGGCCCAGTTAGGCAGTCTTCTGAAACTTGCCTTCCTAAAGCACAAGGGAAGCTTAAATCGCACCTTCTCATTTAATTAGTTTTGTTACACCCTGCTGGGCCTTCCAAGCCCTGGCTTTCTCATTCCTCCAGAGAGGTGTCAGGGCCTCAGCAGGCTTCCCTAGGAGGTTTCAGTCCATGCCAGCACTTTCCCTGTTTGGGGAGTAAAAAAGTGCTGCCTTTGAGGCAGTTAAGGCAATCCCACTCAAGGACGGGTTGGATCCCTAGTGTTTAACATTTTAAGACTAGTTTGCTAGTGACTGAAAGCCTCCAGGACATAGGGCTGCGCCTCTTCCTTCTGTGGCTGGCATGAGCATGGGAGGAATGCACACTCTCAGCCAGTACCCAGGAAACTCCTGAGGCAGCCTACAGCTGCCTCAGCCTGCCTTGTGCCTAGGGTCAGCTGCTGGAGAGCAGTCACACCTCTTTCCTGGGGAGTTAGAGGTCATCATGATAATCTCTGCAGGGGCAAGTGGTTTCGTGTTTCTTTTCAATCCTGGTATGGACCAGATTCCTGTCACTCTCTATAGCACTCAGCTTTCTCTTTTTCTCATCAGCCCCAGCCTTCAGCATCCTTCAGACTCTTCTTTTACACACACATTTTTCAAACCATCAAGGTTGTTCATGAGATCATGTTTCTGCGGGGGTGGGGTGTTGGGGGGGGACAACAATAACAACAAAACAACAACAAACACTCGTGGAAATGAAATCTTCAGAGAGGAGATGAACAAAAGGGTACAGGGCATCATTCCTTGGGGTTCTGCATCAACCCATTTTCCAGGGTTTGTACAGTTCAGCTACCTAGTGGTCTATTGATTACAAGTGGAGGACAAAGCCCCAGAACCACAGCCATTCTGCAGGAAGCAAGAAGTGCTGCTTTTATCCATGCAGCTAAAATGGAAGGGCAGACACACAGCTCACCCTTCCCATGGAGAGATGCAGGGGTTAGTCACACATAGCTGTGAATACAGAGGGGTGGACAGCTGTGTCTGGCAGGGAAAGAGGGAGACTGGAGAAGCAGAACTAGGAAGTTAATTAAAGAAGGGCTGGGGGGAGGGGGAGAGTATGGGTGGGGATGTTCCACAGATGTCACAGGGATGTCTCACTGTCACCAACTAGTAGGAGAATCCTCAGGATATGGCCAGGTGTTCCTCCCTCCCCCATGCTAGTTTGGTTATCCTTCCCATAGACCCTTTCAGAGGAGAAGCTTGGCATATGTGTTTATGTACACCTTAGCAAAAATAGTCATTCTCTTGGCAGAAAATTCTTCAAAGATTTTTGAGTTCAAGAACAAGGGTGAGACTCTGTAGGACAGCCGTTATGTGCCTTACCAAGTATTCTAAGGGGTAGGGGGTCTTACTTAAGAGCTAAAGTCAATGATACAGGATTCTTCAGCTCTTATGCCAAAGGGTAGTACCCAAATTAAGTCTTTAGCTTCTAAAATAAGACTTCAATGGAAAGCAAAATTGAGACTGTGGGTTTACACTATAAAGGCATGTGTATATTTCTAAGAGATTTGCAGAAGTGAAAGTGAAGGAAATGTATGGACATGCACCCATTTCTTGGAGGCCAGAGGTCAGAGGTGGAGTGCCTTCTTTAATTGTTCTCCACCTTCTTTTTGAGACAGGGTCTGTTACTGAATCTGGAGCTCATTGACTTGGAAAGGATAGTTAGCCCCCAAGTCACAGCAATCCTCCTGCCTTCATCTCTTCAGGAGTACACGCACACTGCTGTGGTTGGCTTTTTACATGGCTGGCAAGGATCAGAACTCAGGTCTTTGTGCTGTGAGGCAAACACTATGGATGGAGCCACTGTCCCAGTGCCTATTTTATTTTTGTACTTATTTAAGGATGCCACTTGTCACCCCTCAGCATTGTAGCATGCCTACTTTTGATGTTTGTTTCCCAATTTCAAAATACAAGACGGGAGATTTGGAGAGAATAGTAGCCTGGGAGGAACCCGGCTGAAAGCTCAGTTGCTCTTCATTCTGAGGCTGAGGACTACATCCTCTCTTGCCATGGTTACTCCTGCTTGTCCTCTTCTCCTGCTGGGCCTTCAAGTCTAAGCTAAGATGGGACAAGGTTCTCCAAGTGTGATGCCACTGGCAGGCTACAAAAGCAAGCTTTTAGCTTCCAGAACTGTTACCTCTGTGGAAAGTAAACTTGAGCTTCTGGCCTTGTATTCTAAAACATTGTACACTGCTGTTTTCCCATTAAGTGTGAAAAATGTTCCCGGTCTATCTTGAGGAAGTATGGAGATTTCTAGTAGGCTGGGTTGTTTTACCTTCTCTTCTAACAGACATGCCATGATTTGTTTTGTAGTTAAGACCATTGCCCATTATTTATTTATTTATTTGTTTGCTTGTTTGTTAACGTTTTTTCTCAAGACAGGGTTTCTCTGTGTAGCTGTGTAGCTTTGGATCCTGTCTTGAAACTTGCTCTGTAGATCAGGCTGACCTTGAACTCCAAGAGATCCTCCTGCCTCTGCCTCCCAAGTGCTGGGATTAAAGCCATGTGACCACTGCCTGGCCCATTGCCTATTTCTTTTAATCTCACTGATAGGTAGGGTTGAAATAACTATCCTACTTCTCAAGCCACAGACCCATTGCCCACTTCACAATTAATTTCTTTGAATTAGGCTATCAAATTTTCTTTAGTGATATCTGGAATTGCCTAAAATTTTGAATGGCAGGGCGCACATCTGTCATCAGAGCACTCAAGAGGCTAAGGAGTTGGGAACTCTACCTAGCCTCAAGCTAGACTCAAAAAGAGGAAAATCTACTGCAAATTGAGCAGTGGTATTCTGAACAAGACCAGGCGGCGGGCGGAAAAATCTTACTCCTTACATCCTCGGCTCTTTTATAATGTGAACCCAATTTTAGGTGGACCCCCATTTGCCGGGTACTCTCATTTCCAATTGTTGTTTGTATTCACTATCCTTGAGGTATGGGTCATAGTCCTGTCTCAGGAGGAAACAGAAGCACAGGCTACCCTCAAGCTCTCTACTGACACCTCCTCCCATTCCTTCCACAGGTATGAACGCTGCTGTCCGTGCTGTGGTGCGCATGGGAATATACGTGGGGGCCAAAGTGTACTTTGTATATGAGGTCAGTGCTTGCTTCCCATTTGTGTTTTCTCTGACTCAGAGCCCTGAGCTCACAGGTCTTTTACTCCTGCTGCCTGCCTTGGCTGAGCACCAGAAGTGAGGGGGGAAATGAGATAAGACGGCACAAAAGTCATGCTGGTATCAATTTCCTGGCCTTGATTGCAGGATTAATGATACTGACTGTGTTAACTGTGATCTGATGTCAAAGTATAATATGAGAAATGGAAAGATAGCCACTTCGAGCTTCCCATCATTAATATGAAGCTGAGGCCACTCTCTGGTGTCTGCTCATGTTTTAGCTTCACAGCCTCAAGTCTGTGGGATAAATGGAATTTTATTAGTGCAAAAATAAAAATGATGTCATGCATTTGCCTGGAAATGGATGCAACTGGAATTATCATGTTAAGCAAAATAGACTAGACTCAGAAAGACAAACACATTTGCTGTCCTGCCGATCTTAGATTTTAATGTGTGTGTGTGTGTGTGTGTGTGTGTGTGTGTGTGTGTGATATGAAACTAGGAAGGAGACTGTGGCAGGAAGAAAACCTAAAGGGGTAGAAGAAAGAGGGAAAAGAAGGTGATAAAATGATTTGAGGACAGAGAGGAGATAATGGGAGGGGCATAGCAAGGGGGAGGTGTAAGAGGATAGGAGGGAAAGAAGAGAATGAATGAGAAGAAATATGTGTGAAAATGCCATAATGAAATCTATTATGTCCTGTGTTCTACTAAAACTTAAGTGACAATTACTAAGTAAACTGAAACTGCTCTTTGTCTCTTGTTGAGGTCCTGGCAACTTAGGAAATATGTAGTATGTGTAGAGGAACCAATCGATATATATTAAGCCACTTTATTTTCAGAAGTATGAGAGAAAGCATTTTTGTTGTTTTTTTTTTTCTTTTTTGTTTCTTTCTTCTTTTCTTTTCTTTTCTTTTTTTTTTTTTTTTTTTTTTTTTTTTTTTTTTTTTTTTTTTTTGAGACAGAGTTTCTCTGTAGCTTTGTTCTGGAACTCACTTTGTAGACCAGGACCAGGCTAGCCTTGAACTCACAGAGGTCTGCCTCTTTCTGCCTCCCAAATGCTGGGATTAAAGGCATGTATCACCACCACCCAGCTTATTTTGGTTTTACATCTGTAAAATGCAGCTAAAATGGGAAAGGATTGTTTTCTAGATGATCAGTTCAGGGTTGAGAAGATGGGTCTGTTGGGTAAGAGCTTGTATAGAAGTTTCAGGACCTGACTGTGAATCTACAGAAGCCTTATAGAAGCCACTGTGGTCACACACATCTGTAATCCCATTAGTCCTATGACAAGGTTGGAGGCAGAGACTGGAGACTTGGTCTAGATGCTTAGGGGGTCAGTGTTAATGTCACAACATTGGTCTGTAGATAGTAGCATCAATCAGTTAAAAGCCAGGACCATTGTAATGGATACCTCTGGCTGAAGAGAAGCATTTTCTGAAAGCCCTCCAACCCTAATTCTCAACCCCACCCATTCCAGAAGAGGTCACATCAGATCCCTGCAGACAGGGCTCTGAATGCTGCTAGTTGGTTGTCTTAGGGTTTCTGCTACTATGAAGAACCACCATTATATGATCATGGCAACTCTTATAAGGAGAAGCATTTAATTAGGGTGGCTTAGATTTTCAGGGGTGCAGTCCATTATCATCATGGTGGAGAGAATCACTGTGCAGATCTTGATATGCAGGCAACAGGAAGTAGACTGTGACACTGGGCTTATTTTGAGCACTCAAAGTTCACCCCCACAATGACATAGTTGCTTCAATAACTCCACACCTACTACAACTAGGCCACTCCTCCTAATTGTACCACTCTCTCTGAGAATACCAGGGCCAATTACATTCAAACTACCACATTGGTGCTTACGAAAGCATCTTTCATTTTGTGAAATATTGCACCTATATTCCTTTGCTCATGTGTTTATCGTTTGCTTGGAAAAGGTTTCCCTGACCTTTGTGTTTTAATTTGCTTTGCAAAATCTGTGCCTGTGTGGTATTTGTTTATTACATTTGGGCAGGCTGAAAACAATAGTTCTAACCCTTGGTCCATTCAGGCTGTTTTAATATTTACTGTTTGGAGCATGTGAAGGCCAAAATCTCCTTGTGAATTTCCATGCCTGGGCCTCCGATCCTGATCTTGCCATCCCTTGCTCTGCTCCATGAGGTGTCAGTATCAGTGCACATTAGGATCATTGCTACACAGAACATGAGCCCTCCTCCTTCTCCTCTTCCTCCTTGCCTTAGAGTTTGCATTTGTGTGTCAGGGTCTCCGGAGGGAGGACACTGATTTATCCATTGGGCTTCAAGGGTCACCACCATGTTTCACCTGGATCTTTCCATTGTTCTTTTTATTCCATTTCAGAGCTTGCATGTGAACACAGAGGTAGGTTCTCTCCCCCCTCCCCCACCCTCTCTGCTGCTCTCTCCTGCCTTGAGCCTTGAGAAAGAACTATGCATTCTGATCTGAGAGCAGTTCCTAATTAGCAAATGTGGCTTTAATGAGCTCTTTGGGGTTGGAGCAGATCCAGATGAGGTTTCTTGTTAAAATTAGCAGCAGTTTCAAATTTGCTAGCAACTTCAAGTCTATAGAATGCTCTCCCAGGAGCCCGTGTGATTTGCACACAGGCCACAGCCAGTGTTCTTTGCTCTTTCCGCATGCTGCTTAGCACCTACGAAAGGAGAAAGTTCCCCATGAGTCACTGCTTTGATCTTGCTGGTGGCTCTGGATGGTGTATGAGGTTAAGGGGGAAGTTACTTCTGTTATTTCATAGTCAAACTGAATCCTCCACCCAACAGTTAGTGTTCTCAGCGTCCTTTGCAGGGCCAGAAAGAGCTCAGCCCTGCAACTCCCAAGCCTAGCTGGGGGTGACTTAGACCCAAGGACATTTACCTTTTCTTGGAGACATTTTTGATGATCTCATTATTAGAGGGAAGGTTGTTCCTGACATCCAGATGGTAGATACAGGATCCTGCCTAATACATTTTAAACCCAATGAGGAAGCCCTTAACCTTGAAAAATCAGTTGGCCACATGTGTCAGGTCAAATAATGTTGAGAAGCCTACTATTCCTGAAGAGCCATGCAAAATGGAGGTTTCTCTCCCATCCACCTGCCAGTTCCAGAATAAACACTCAGAGGCTTAATATTGATTAAAATTGTTTGGCCAATGGCTCAGACATATTTCTGACTAGCTCTCACAATGAAATAAACCCATTTTTACTAATCTATATATCACCATGTGGCTGTGACTTACTGGTAATGTTCTTATCCTTTTGGCAGCAACATAGCCTCTCCCTGACTCCACCTTCTTACTGTCAGTATCTCTGTTTGGATTTCCTGCCTAGTTATATTCTGCCCTGCCATAGGCCAAAACAGCTTTATTCATCGGCCAATAAAGGCAACACAATTGGCAGCACACAGGACAAATTACATCAGAACCCACTCTGTTTTGAGTGTTAGCTGGGGAAGTTAGTTGGCGATGACATGTTGGCTGTGTGAGGTTTTAACCTGTGCTAGAGATTGATTAAAGCCCTAGTGCTTTCTCAGATGCTTCCCTTTGTGAAATTGTTGTGCATTGGGTGTCTGTCCTTTATTCTCATCCTGTCTTATGATTATCTGAGTTCTGCTGATAACTAGCTATCTCCAGACCTGTGTCTACCAAATTCTGCACATTTACAAATTAAAGAGCTGTTAGGGAGAGCATCTTATGGTCCTACAATGAAAGCCTTTTGATCTTTGAAGTTCACCAGATTCATGCTCTACACTATTGTTTTTAGAGTTCTCTAGAGAAGCAGAACCAACAATATGTAATTATAAGACAGAGCTTATTAGATTGCCCTACACACTCATAGGCTCCCTCTGGCTGGTGAGATGGAGGAAATGAGTAGATGTCCAGTCTAAGGAGCTGGAAGCCTCGGTATAAAAGAGAGGCCAGTGATGCTGTAGGCCTTGGTACAAATCTAAGATTCTTTCTTTAGTAGCAATAAGTATTACTGTAGTTAAATCAATTGGGAGTATAGATGTAAAACTTCTGCTTCTGTAATTTTAAAATCCAAAAAGAACTGGGAAATCTAAGATTTCACCTCACTTGCTTGACAGCAAAGTCCTGATGCCCTAAAACAAAGCTGAGTATAATCCCAGCTCAGTCTGCCTGGTGTGAGGGCTGTACCTTTTAGTCTAGAAACTGACACCTACAGGGATGGCCTCCACTGAGTCCCTGATCACCTCAGGTCACATTTGTGGTCTTACCCACATTGCTTTTGAGAATGCAAGAATCCTAGCATACCTCTTCCAGGGATTAGGTAAGGGATTGTGTATCTCCAACAGGCAGCCAGTGCCTGGGAATGAAAGAGTAACCCTTTGACCCTGTGTCCTCATTTGAGCTATGGGAGTAATTTTTGTGCTGGGTATGATGGGGACAGGAAAGCTTCAGGAGTTCAGAGTCATCCTTGATTACCTAGTGAGTTCCAAGCCACCCTGCGCTACATAAAATCTTGCCTCAGAACCCCTAAGAGAAAAAGAATTGGGGGTTGGGGGGTGGGATGAGGGTAGGGGGAAAAATAGAAAAGGAGGACGAAAACAGAAATCTTCTGTCTCTCCCTCACTGGTAAAAAATGTGTGGAAGAGCTTTGAGTACTAACCCTAAAGGGTCTGTTTGCTGGCTGGTTGCAGGATAAGAAGACACGCTTGCCTTTGACTCCATTAGTTTGTGGCCAGGCACAGAACTGAGGCATGGGACTGAAGTGTACTCCTGGGCTTTCTGGGAATCATGAGTTGTCTAATATTCAGGCTTCTTTATTAACCTCACTTAGCACTTTGAGTTTGGGATGGGTTATCAGGGGTGGGGAATGGGAGTTCTGCATATTATAGAACTGTACCCACTAGTTGCCAGAGGCACCCCTTCCCTTAATCATTGTCTTAATCTTCCCTTAAAGATTGTCTCCAGCTGGTACTGTTCCCTGGAGGCACAATCCCTCTCATTAGGGACTGCTATTCTCAACCTATTTGACTTGAATTTAAAAGGTGCCCGGTATTATGTTTTTAAGCCTCATTTAGTGATTCATAATAGCATGATTGTTCTTGTATACTCTTGTTTCTCAGTTTGTCTAGAACTTTCAGTGTTACCAGCAGCTTAGAACAGTTAAAGGATTAGTATTAATTAAACAATGGGTTCTCCTTCCCTTCCTTTACTCTCTCCTCCTGTTTCTCCTCCTTTGTCCTACTCCCCTCCTCATCTTCATCCTCATCCTCATCCTCCTGCTCCTCTTTCCCCTTTCCCCCATTTCTTCTGAAAATGTGTGAAAAATGTATGAACCTGAAAACTCTGGTATTTGTGGCAAAAGCCTGGCGCCTGCTTAGGCTGAGCTCTTTTGTCTAACTGCTATTTGAAGGCTTGTAGATCTGGGTCAGGCCTACGTGGAATGCATATGGAGCCCTTAGGCTCCAATCCAGGAGAGATGGGAAGGGTTGGTTGGTGGGTTAACCCAGTTTTTTTTTTTTTTTTTTTTCTTCTATGTAGTGAGCTAATTATTCATTACTTTCTTTTTTAACTGTTCTTAAGTGGGTTCTTTCCTTAACAGCCCACAGAAAGCCATAGTTCCTCAGTAGTGACAGGGAAGATTATACCCAAAGCAGGCTGCCCTGGATTAGGTGGGTCAAACCTAAGATGGGATAAAGTGAAATTAAACCTGTCCCTCCCATCATGGCTGAAGAAGACAGGCTTCTCGTTTTTTTTAGTTTAGTATATGGGTTTATTGTCCTATTGTTAAAGGTTTCCTCCAGGTTTTAAAAGAACCATTCCTAGAGATCTTTGCAAAAAAAGGTAACCTTAATGTCTTTTGTCTTTAAATAATAAAGGATTTAAAAGTTTGATATTGTACATGGGCAGCCATTTATAAATGCTGTCCAAGCTCATATCTCAGTCCTTACTGTGAACAAAGGCCAGAATTCTTACCTTTTTAGCAGCTAATCTTCTTGTTATTCTAAATTTTAATTCCAAATTGGAAATGTGTTAGATGTAAAGAAACAAGGAAGAGGAGAATTGATACTGCCATGTCCTCTCAGATCTACCCAAATGATACCTTTGTCACCTTCCCTGTGGCTCCAGAGGCCTGAGGGTCTCTGCTGTCCTTGTCATCTCCAGTTGACATGTCTATTTCTGGTTTCCACCAGACTGTCATTTTGGCTTCTCCTGTTTCAGGCCCTGAGCACTATAGCCTGACTTAATATTCTGGTAAAGGCAGTTTGGGGTTGGAATGTGGCACAGGTGGTAGAATGCATCAAGCTATCAAGCTTGACCTTTGGTACCCAACACAGCACACTTGGAAGAGTCCCTGTGATCCCAGCATTTGGGAGGTGGAGGTAGGAACAACAAGAGCTAAGGGCATCCTCCAAGTTCCAGGTTGTTCTGGGATGTAGGAGACTGTCCCCAAAAGAAATCATAAAATAGAAATATAAAAGCCCAGGGTATTAAAGGAAAGAAGGTTGTAGGGTAACAAGTTGGTTGGCAGCATTTTTTTTTTTCCTTCCTGACAGATATTTCTTCACACCCCTGCCTTTGCTAAAGGAATGATGACTCTTGTTCCCAGAAAGAATGCTCTCCCAACCCCTGGTGTTTAAAAGTGAGAAATGCTAAGCTGTGATAGAAAAATCCATGAAACCCTGGTCTAGCCTCTGCTCTTTTTTATGCTGAAGTGTGAGTTCTTGTCACGTGCTGTAATCTGGATCATACTTTCCCTCTTGAGATGCTTGGACAGTGCCAGCTGTGAAGATTCCTTGACTTGAAAACAGGCCACAGTATTAGTGCTGACTTTTTTTGAACAACTCTTGGTTGTTCATTGCTGTCATCAAACACCACTCTTTCTCTTCTGATGCTGGCTTCTACTTTCCCCACCAAAGTTTCAAAATTCAAGCAATGCTACCCCCCATGTCATTTAAGCACATCACTAGAATTTTTAACATAACTGTTTGCGTGCATTTGAACTTCCTGAATACCCAAACTAGTCAACCACTATATCTGCCTAAGACTAATAGCAGTGGCATTTGAGGGTGGAGTTGTGTTGCATCACCACATGCTGTCTCCTGTAGGCTGTTCAACAGCACACTGTACTAACATGCATGACTCTTAACTACACTGGTTGACTTACACTGATTTAGAGGCCAATTCATATGATCAGTGTTTGCTCCTTTCACGGGAACACTTTACAGTATGTCTTGGGTCATGATAATTATTGCTAAAGCTATGCTGGGTCTTACATTCAATTTACATTCCATTTCTGACCAGATAATCCCTACAGCCATCAATGTCATGACCACAGTTTCAGACAGTTTAAACTTACAACATTGTTAAATTACAAAAGAGGATGGACTCTCTCCACTCACTATTGCCATCTCCATTGTCACCATGGTAGTCACAGTGAGGCTGAGTGAGTTCCCACTGAGAACATTGGTGTAGAGTTGACTGTTATCCTGTAGGAAGGCTGACCTGCCTCCCTCTTGCTGTGACAGTTAGGTTTATAGTGTTCTTGGAATTGTTCACTGTTAACTTTGGCTAATGCCAGGGGATCAATCAGTGTATTAGGTGTTTCTCAGCTCCAGGTACAGGACTATACAATGGTTTGCCATGTTCTAACCTGTTTCAGAGCTGACCCAGCCTTAGCAAGAACAAGTTCTGTGCTTCTTTTTCTATAGGAATTTTCCATGAAGTAATTAACTCACTGAGCACATTTTTTAAAATGGGATGACTGTAAAGTTCTTTAGTTCAGAGCTTTGGGAGAGACGTGATCAGAGCTCTCCAGGTCCGGGAAGGAAACACTGTACATTCTCAGGTTCTGCAAGTGCCTTTCCTGTGGGCAAAATCAAGCCAAGGCCCTGAATTTGAAAAATCACTGGGGGTAACCCTGGAGTAGTAATCTATAATTCCATTGGTCAGAAGCTGAGACAGGAAGATACCCAGGAATCTGAGGCCAGCTTGGCCTCCAGACAAGTTTGGGCTGCAGAGTGAGATCTTGTCTTGGAAGAAAATGAGGGTGGGGCTAGAGAGATGGCCAGTACTTGCTTGTATGTGCAGGATTTCAGGACTGACCACATGGTATTGGATAACCAGTTTGGGAGCTCTTCCCTGGGGAAGACTACATCTACTTTCAGCACTCCTTAGTTGTCTATATATAGTTCTTTGTGTAGGGTTCTGGTCTTATTAGATTTCTCTCTTTTGTGGTAGCATGCCTATTGAAATCATATACACACTAGTATATAGAGGTTAAGCAGGTTATATTTATATATTTAAGGATATTCATAGACATACACACACATACAGACATCTAGAAAACAATAGAAGGGGTGTATGGGAAAGGTTGGAAGGAGGAAGAGGAAGGAGGAAAATGAAGAAATTGTAACTTATATGTATTTAAATTAAAAAAAAAACTCACATAGTTCTTGCTACTCTACTCTTACAGAGGGTTGCGGTTCAGTTCCTAACACCTACTCCAGTAGGTTCCCAACTGCTCTTAACTCCAGATGCAAGAGATCTGATGCCATCTTCTGGCTTATAAGAGTACCTGTACACATATGATACACACACACACATAAAAATAGAACAAAATCTTAAAAATAAAGAAAAATGATGGGCAGTGGTGATGTACACTTTTAATCCCAGTACTCAGGAAGCAGAGGCAGGTGGGTCTCTGTGAGTTCAAGGCTAGCCTGGTTTACAGAGCTAGTACCATGACAGCCAGGGCTACACAGAAAAACCCTGTCTCAAACCAAAAAGAAGGAAAGAAATCCGTAGACATAGAGAGCTTTTGTTTTGTCTCCTTTTTTTTTTTTTTTTTTGGTGATCAGCTAGTTTTGATCAATGAGTTTTACTAATATAAATATTTACTAATATAAACATTCATAGAATATAAAACTAGATAACCACCTGGAACCTCTCTACATGCCTACCTGCAAGGTTTTTGTTTATTTGTTTTTGTTTTGTTTTTTTTTGTAGAGAAATCCAGGAATTCATATTAAAACAGTACCCTGTAGATGAGATGAAACTGACCATAGATCTATCCAACAATAAGAAAAAGGTCCAGTTTAATATGAGATAGTAATTTCCCATATGGCCTTTTTATTTTGGAAAAAAAAAAAAAAAAGATCATTTTCAAAACTACCTGTGAGTGGGCCGGGTGGTACTTTGTTTTTTGAGGAGTAACTAAACATGGTAGCCACAAGGTCCCCTAAATATAGCACTGCATTCCTTCAGGATCAGTTGGAGCCACTGATAACCAGTCTGGCAATGTTCACTATAATTGAGAGCCAGTGACCTGTGTTTTCATGGGAGTGAATGACCTAATAAGAGAAGTTTTGGTGGAGGCTGGGTCTAAAAGAGCCAGCCAGGGGTCTCTTAGTTTTATTCTCCAAAGTAAAGTAAACAAAGCTGGTAGCATTTCCTTGGTTAAGAATTTAGTGTGACTTTAAAAGGTTCAGTGGTTTGCTTTTCTTAGGTGAGTCATAAAACTGGCTTTGAAGCTAGAGTACAAAATGGAATTTTAGAAAATGCTTTGGCTACATTTGTATTTTGCCTTCTGTTTCAATAGAGAAAAAAATGATCTAACTTTCCACATGATAATACATTAGTTCTAATTTGGTAATCTCTTCTTTTTAGTAAGAAGCAGCTTAAAACTGCAGGTGGCAGCTATTTTTCTGCTGTGATGTGAGCACAATGACTTTGCAAACTAAAGAATGAGTCATTTCCTAGCAAGTCACCACGTGTACGGTGGAGTGGAAGCTTCAAATGCAATAGTAATTGAGTCATTCTAATTTCATTTTTTAAAATTGCTTCCTTCACCATACATAGCTAGACTATGCAAAATATTTAAATTATTGTCCCCAAGTACTTTTAATTGGGTTAAGGCTTGTAGAACATTTTCCTTGTTTTCTAAAGTAGAAAAATTCTTTGTAAAAACAAACAAACAAAATTTAAAGTATCGCATCGTTATTTGGGGCTGGGCTAGCACATAGGAAGCCCTGAATTCAGTCTCTAGCAGCAAATAAAACTGGGTGTGCCAGTGCAGGGCACGCCTCTAACCCCCAGTACTTGGGGGCTAGGGGTAGAAACATCAGAGGTTGAAGGTCATTCTCAGCTGCACAGAAAGTTCAAGACCAATATGAGCTGTATTGGCCTTTGTATCAACAAACAAACAAAATATAATCTTTAAATTAAAACAATAAGAGGAAAGGGAACATTTTTGTTCACTGTGTGGCATAATTAAATAGTAAAACAGCCTGTAGTGGTTGGGAAGCAGTTCTGTCAGTGTGGATGCTGCAAGATTACTGTGGACTGTGATGCTACAAAACATTTACCGAATCCAGCTCTGAGACAGTCTCAGGATGCTTTTGACTTCCAGATATTCCAGAAGAAACATTGCCAAATTCATTTTATGAGACCAGAGTTACACAAACCAGGAAAAGGTGCAAGGAAGAGAATTACAGACCATTTCCCCTGTGGACATAGATGAAAAACCTCATGCAAACCAAGTCCAAGAGTACATCAAAAAGATCACCCACCATGCTCGAGTAGGCTTTATCCCATAGATGCAGGAATGGCCCAACTGAAACACACACGCATACATGATCATCTCATTAGATGCTGAAAAAGCCTTTGACAAAATCCAACATCCCTTCATGATAAAACTCTTGGAAAGATCAGGGATACAAGGGACATACCTACACATAATAAAGGCAATTTGTAGCACGCCTACAGCCAACATCAAATTAAATGGAGAAACTGAAAGCAATTCCACTAAAATCAGGAACAAGACAGGGCTTGTTCTCTTCTCCAGTGTATAAGCTGTGGCCATCTTCTCTCCTTAGCCCTCTTATTTTATCCTACCATTGAATGCCAGACCTTATTGCAATGGTCTGTTTTGTGGGAGCTTGGCCAGTCCTCATGTTACATTGTGTCAAAGCTCTTCAGTGACTCCCTGTCCTGGTCTTTTGAGAGTGCTCCTGAGTATGGCTTTGGCTCTGGCTACACCTTTCTCTGTTTTCTTTCTGGCTGAGAAGCTTGTGAATTTGGATGAAGACACTGGCTCTCTAGGTAGAATCCATTTCATCATAGTGGGAACTAGGATCTGACATAGACCCAGCATGCACTCAGGCTACTGTTCTACTTGCTTGTTTCCTTCTCTTCCAAGTTTTGTAGAAATGAAGGAAGTTTTTCTTTCTTTATTTTTAAACCATGGTTTACTACTTTTAGCCAACACTTGCATTGCACTGTCTTCTAATAGTAATGGTCACTTTGAAAACTAGGTTCATTGTCACATGTGTTTCTGTTTTATATAAGTTTGTGGGTCTATTAATGTATAATAAAGTATGGCTCCTTTTTAATAGATGTTTATTTTTCCTCACCCAGGGTTACCAAGGCATGGTGGATGGAGGCTCCAATATTGTTGAAGCCAACTGGGAGAGTGTCTCTAGCATTTTGCAAGTGGTAGGTGCCATACCGCTCTTTGTTTTTCTATATTAAGATTAATTTGAAACACTTTAATTTAAAACATTTTATGCTTAAGCCTCAGTAAGTTCTAAAGTGAGTTCCCATCCTAGCTAATTATAAATTATAATTAGTTCATTGTTTTAAACTAATTATAAAGACAGAAGACACCCATTGCTTACTGTGAACCATAGTTTTCTTGTCTCTGTGACAACTGTCTGATTGAAGGAACCCAAGTTCCTTCATTTGGTTCATGGTTCAGTGGATATAGTAGCTGAGAGGCTGAGTAGTTGAGTTGGGGTAGGGGGTTGCTTATGGCCTAGCTTGTAACAGGGAGATTCTTGCATGGCTTCTCACACCTTGCCAGATCAGAAACTGAGAGCTGGGGTCAGAAGCCAAGATGGTCATCACCTTCAAAGATTACCCCAGCAACTCACTTGGACTTCAGCCAGTCTCAAAGCAGTTACAATTCTTCCCAAGCATCACTGCTTGAGGACCAAGGGTTAGACCAAAACTGCCTGTGGGATATACTTCCCATTCAATCTACAATATGGGTCATTATTTTCTTTTTTAATTTTGTGTGTGTGTGTGTGTGTGTGTGTGCGCGCGCGCGCGTGTGCGTGCATATGTTTGCACCTGTGCACAGAAAATGATGTTGGATCTCTTGGAACCAGAGTGTCAGCTATTTTTTACAATACCTGGTTTGTTACATGGGAGCTTGTTACATGAGGACCAGAATCCTCATGATTATACAGCAAGTAGTTTTAACCACTGAGTCATCTTACAGGACCTTTCATTAAGTCTTAAAAACATCAACATGACCTTAACTCAGGAAGTATCCTTGAAATACAAACTTGTATGCCTCAGCCTCAGCTACTGTTCATTGTGTTACTTATGGTATTTTTTTTTCCCCAAGAGTAGAGGAATGTAGAGGTTACTTGGGTTTGCTAGTGCTATGTTCATTGGCAAATCTCTGTGCCCACTGGGTTTTTACATATCCCTTGGCATTGAATAAAACAAAGCTGGGGGAAGATTGTGCCTGGCAGCCCTTAGGGCTGTGGATTTAACAGGGACACTTCATCTGTGCTCTAGCTTGAAGCAGACACAGCTAATTTCTGCCTTGTGCACAAAGAAGAGGTAATTGCTACTTCAGGCAACACAGTTGCTTGCTTTGAATTTAAAAGAAATCTGTCCAGGGAACTTATGCCTCATACACTCCTGGAACATTTGGATTAAGAAAGGGTCCAAATTAGTTGAGAAATAAAGAGATGATGTAGGAAGAAAAGACCATAAAAAGAACTTTATTTTTGGCTTGAGCTCCTAAAACCTAAGGATTAATTTCTGACTCATCTTGTCTTGTCCTTTGTTTTTACTTAACTTTTTCCCCCCTCCTTGGGATTTTTTGAGACAGGGTTTCTCCATAGACCAGGCTGACCACTCACTCAGAGATCTGCCTGCCTCATCTCCTGTGTGCTAGGATTAAAGGCATCTGCCACCACCACCTGACTTGAATACTTTTTAATATAAGTAAACTTGGTAAATTCACTCTGAAGGTGCTAAGGGGGTGTGCACTGTAACAAAGTATCAAAGACTCTGAGATTGCTCTTGGGAATTTATTAGATTTGCTACATACCTGAAAAAACAGTGAAGGGCATTTTGGGCTATCCATAATTAGACAGAATAATGCTTTCAAGACTTCTACTCATTACCAACACAGGACATTCTCATTCTGCTGTTGTGATAGAGGTTGCAAAATAGGAAATGCTATTGTGGTTGTGAATGACAGGTTTACTGAGAGGCATAGGTTAACTCTCACCCTTGGATAGAGTCCTGGTCCTCCAGGGTCACTCCAGGACTATGAGTTTAAAATGAAATCATGGAAACTATACACTTTTTATATTCCTTTGGTTCATTGATCTGACTCATAGGACAGCCAGATCACTGTCAGGAGGCAGGACTGGTAATGGCTGATATCCAGTGGAGTGCTGACACATCTTTCCTTCTGTGTGTACCTGGTTCAGTTCCTCCCCTTTTGGGCCAGCTCTAACTCAAACAAGCTGCAGTAACCCTATAGACACTTGGGCTGTCCCTTTCAGCTGAAGGCTGGCATTAGTCTTCCATGGGCATCAGGCTAGTGTGTTTCTTCATGGATTTCCAGGGTGGAACTAAAGTGAGGGACTCAGGCTTTGACTGATGGCAGAGATGAAAATGAGGAAAACACGTGGAACGTTCTGCATAAATAGTGGATCCATGCCTGTGCTGATCGATCGGGCTTCCTGTCATTGAGCATGATTTATGTCCCCTCCAGGGTGGGACGATCATCGGGAGTGCCCGTTGCCAAGCCTTTCGCTCCCGGGAAGGGCGTCTGAAAGCTGCCTGTAACTTGGTGCGTTTGGGCATCACCAACCTGTGCGTCATCGGTGGGGACGGAAGTCTCACGGGAGCCAACATCTTCCGGAAGGAGTGGAATGGACTTCTGGAAGAGCTGGTTCAGAATGGTACGGTTTCTGTTTCTGTTTCCGCTGCCTTTCTCTGAGTTGCCTGCTTCACATTTCCCTGTCGGCACTTTTCAGGAGTGTTAGTGCCTTCTTTAAAAGAATACACTTCTTTAAAAAGTTACTTATAATTGGCACGGGCATACATACTTTTGAGTCAGCCTTTTATTTTTTATTTGAATTTAGTTTTTGAGACATGATCTCACTATATAGACCAGACTGGCCTTGAACTCACAGAGATAGGTAGACACACATGTACTGGCCTCCTGAATGCTGGGGATTAAAAAGGTGTGCACCACCACACCCGGTGCCATTTCATTTTCAGCTGTAGCCAAATTGTGGCTGTGGTTTTATTTCAGGATTTGGCAGCACAGGATTTAAACCGGCATCGCAGATGGGAGCAGTAATAACATCAAGCCCCATCTGTCCTCGGTCTATGGACTCCTCATGGCAGCACTCATGTACACCCTCATTTTCTAAATGAGGAGACTCAGAGGAAGCCAAGCAGCTGTGACCATGGTCTGGGTACATACCAGCCCTAGGGTGCCAATATCCACACTTCCAGCCATTACGCTGCATTCCCCCTGCTATGCTGGACGTTCCGGACTTAAGCTGTTATAAGAGTTTATTTAGAAGATGCTGATCTGCTTTTACTCATTTTTATTTTAAATCAGTGTTGTGCTGTTTAGGAATGGATGTCTGAGAACTCCATGTGAATTGTTGTCGCTATCTCGTTAATGCTGTTAATATATAATTCCAGTCCTATGTCAAGTATAACCAGCAAGAATGTGTTGCTCAAACAATAGCTCATGAACATTGGAAGCTTTAGATAAAGCATATGTCCTCAAATTTCATTTAAAAAAAAAAAAACCATCAAAATCTGTCTCTGTGAATTTGAACCTAGCCTGGTTTACAGAGGGAGTTATAGGGTGGCTAAAACCACACAGAGAAACCTGTCTCAAAAAAAAAAAAAACAAAAAAAACAAAAAAACAAAACAAAAAAAAAAAAAACAAACAAACAAATCTATTAAGGAAATAGAGCAGAGAGATCTTACTCCATGTTTTCATTTACCAGCCCATTGGTGACCGTGGCTAAAGGCCTAGAAACACTCCCTCACCCCAATTCTACTCCCAAACTATTCTAATTTCATCTGTGTAGAGCTACAAGACCAAGTGTATTTATCCTGTGAGGTGTGCTAGGTGCACAGGTACTAACTAGTTCCATAGGCATCTTTAAGAAATCAATATGAAGGTGACAATATATTTCTAAAGTACTTAATTATGAAATTATAATGTGTCCTCATTGAAAATCATTATCATCCAAAGCTACTGCTAACAAACATTTTAAAGTTTTTATCTTAAATTGAAAACTTTGGAGATTTATTTATTTATTTATTTATTTTTATACTTCAGTGTTCTTGCTTGATGTCCAGGGCCAATTAATATTTTGTGTAATTCCTTCTGTCTTCCCCTGGTTTATCTTTCCTTCAGTGTGCTGATTGAGGGTTCTGGGGGCAATTAATTAAAAAAACAGCTTAACAGACTTGGCATCTATAGCATAGCCATAGTCTTTTACATCTGGTGGGGCACAAGGAAGCATGGCAGCTTCTCCTGGGTATGACGTGTGCTTCTTGTCTCCAATACAGGGGAGATCGATAAAGACGCAGCCCAGAAGCACTCTTACCTCAACGTGGTGGGTATGGTGGGCTCCATTGACAATGACTTCTGTGGCACAGACATGACCATTGGTACAGACTCGGCTCTGCACCGAATTATTGAAGTTATTGATGCCATCATGACCACTGCCCAGAGGTAAAATGACTCACAGAAACTAATAGGTTATTGCTGCTGGCTCCTGCCCATTCCCTAGATAACACATTAGTGTTATTCTCCATGTGCTTATGGGAGAGAAACTAGAAAACAGAAAGAAATAATGATAATACCTAAAGCCTGCCCCCTCCCTCCAAGGGTCTTTTCATGGCATAATAACAAAAGAGAGATTTAGTGAGTTTGGCACAATTGTTGGTGGAGTGAGACATTACAGTGTCACTTAGGACTCTCAGCTACAGATGAACTGGAGTGTGAATAGGACATTAACAGTTCATCTGCAGTGATGTAGACCCACGAGGAGGCATCACTAACAACTTTCTAGAGCATCACTGAGCCCTGGAAGCCTTTTCAGTTAAATCATGTGGAATACTATGTTGGGCAGGTGCCTTTTGCTTTGTGAGTTGGTAGCTTGATGCTTGGAACACTGGAACAAGCATTTTTGAAGGAGGCTGGGGCTTCATGAGTTCCTTTGTAAATATGTCTGGTTCTGAGCTGTCCTCTGTCCACTGAACTCTGTGACACTGGAAAATCACATCATCTCTCCAGGATAGGAAGGATGGCTCAGGGCAATTGGGGTTTTCCATTGCAAGGAAAGACAGTCACGTGTTGATGGAGCTGGTTTGTAGCATTCATGCTTATGTGCTTATGTAGATATAGGCAGCCTGTGGCTCTATTTTTCCCTCCTAAGACTAGAACTCCCAACTTCATGGCCTCTCCCGTTCTGAGATTACAGATATGAGTCTGACCAACCCATGGCTTTAAGAAGAATCCAGCTTAGTTCAAGGGTAATGCTTCTTAGAAAAAGGCACAGGAAATCACCTTAATAGTATAAAGGAGTCTTAGGGAACAAGTGATGGATGTAAAATATGCCACTAGCAGCAGTACCGAGGATGTGATTTAGTTCATATTGTGCTTGCCTAGCATTCAGAAAGCCCCTCAGTTTGATTTCCAGTTCCACACAGCTGGAGGTTATGGTGCATGCCTGTAGTCCTAGCATCTTGGATGTGGAGACAGAAGGATCAGAACTCTCTGTGTACTCACCCTTGGCTACACAGAGAGTTCAAGGTCAGTGTGGGATATATGAGAGCACATTTCAAGAAACAAAAAACCCCTAAATGCAGTTATTGCTGAAGCCTCATTTCTCCTTAGGTCTCAAGCACTAGCAGTAGAGCTTGCTTTTTGTAGAAAATGAGTCAGCTTTTGGAAGCTTGGTGCCAGCCATAGTTGAGAAAGAAGGCATTCTGTCTCTCTTGGCTGTAAATACACTTTCTTGCTTTGAGTGGTAACATATATCCTTTACCGCTTTTCCAGCCACCAGAGGACCTTCGTCCTGGAGGTGATGGGGAGACACTGTGGGTAGGTATCTGCAGACACCATCCTGGCAGGTACAACCTTAGTGGCATCTGTGTGAGTGTCCTATATTGTGCTGTGCATCATGCATTGAAACAGAGGGCAATTACACAAACTCCAAAAAGCTCCTACAGGATATCAAGGTCCAGAGCTGCCCAAGGTTGATTGATTCTGAGCATGGGTGGCACACCCACCAGCTTCGTAAGCAGGCTCCGTCTTCCCTGTGAGTAAATGACTCTTTCTCCCACACAGTTACTTGGCCTTGGGGAGTGCCTTGGCTTGCGGTGCCGACTGGGTGTTCCTTCCAGAGTCTCCTCCTGAGGAAGGCTGGGAAGAAAACATGTGCTTGAAACTCTCAGAGGTAATTGGGAGTCAGGATGTGTTGCTTGAGTAAGGATCCGCAAGGCCTTTTAGGGTGGCCAATTTGAATGGCTTCTTTTAAACACTTACTGCTCATAAAATGAGGTCAAGCCTGTTGCTGAGGTTCTACCAGCATAGGCTGTTCTTTTATGGTTCTCTCTGTCCAGTGTTGCCATGGAGAAACAGTTGGAACTGTTGACTGTCTTTCATCAAGTGGCTCTCACATCATGAGATGAAATCATGGTGGTTAAATGAAGTCAGGTTTACAGAGAACACTCTTGTTTGCCGTTTAAGACTTCCGCATCACTGGACTCTGTAATTATAAATATTGCTCCTCCCCCAATATAGGGTGAGGTGTTGTGACATTTCTTTCCACAGCGTGGGGACTTTTAGGATCTTCTTTTTCCTAAATACTTTTATTCATTATCCATGCTCCTCTCTTCTCCTGTCAGGAGTTTGTTCTATGTTGTCTTTCCCAGTACTTATTAGGGTAGGGTGAATAGCCCCCTATGAAGGCCTAATACAGTGTGTGTGGGGAGCCTCTTAAGAGCATGCATAGCTTTCAGGGCAGAGATACTAATAAGGATGTTACTCTTCTCTCCCTTAGTTTTGAAGCAATCTTATTGTTCTACAAGAAAATTATGTAAGCATTATATCACAGACAATTTTATTTATAACCAGCAAGCATATATGTGCTGTCTAGGAAAGACTGGAGGGGTGGGGGGGCAATAAAACCTTGTTTCCAAGTAACAGTCAAGGAGGAAAATAATGCAAGTCATGAACCAGATAGGTTTTGCTGAAATAAAATCTTACGTGAAATGCTATTGATTGAAGTTATATCATAGTGGATGGCCAAAGTGCAGCTATTGCCATTGGGAGGGAGTTTCCTCTGCTTTGGCGCTGCCTGATCTGGGGGACATTGGCAATATCCTTAGATGCCTGGCCTGGTGAGATGATAGGTGGTATTCCCATTTACTGGGAATACCCAAAGACTGGATTATCGCCACACAGAACACCTCTACTTCCTTAGAAGTCATATCTTGTCCCCTCATGTCTTTTTCCCACTTGCCTCATGCTTGATTGCTCAGTGAATTGTGTCACAAGCCACAGATCCATGGGCAATGATTCAGAGAACTGGAAGACTATAGGAATTTGACTGATAGGAAGTACACAGTCCGTCTATGTGGTCAGAATGGTCATTCAGTTTCTAGATATTTTCTTTAAAGACTATTTCTTCATGTCACTCCATCTGAAAACCTCCATAGTCTCTAGACTTTATACACTGTGTTTTCCAGTAAGACAAGACCAGGATACATAGCTTTCTATTCCTGCAAGTTTTGGCTGAGTTAGGGCAGAAATGTTTGATATCTTTGTAGCTGTCATTAGTTTTTTTGGGTCACCAATACAATACTGCAAGATGTTTACCCAACATTTTAGAGATTACATAGCCTAAGAAACAATCTTTATAATATTCATTTAAGTGTAAATGTATACAGAATTCCTTTTCCTGGATATTGGCTGTACCACTAATAGGATAGCAAATAATCTCACCTTTCTTTGTCCAAAGGTGCTCCTCTCTTACATGGGAAAATTATATTCTTAGTGATTTGTGAAGGTCAGTGGATCAATTAATTTCAGTCTAGACATAAACATGGAAGCCCTCATTAAGTTGTAGTGGCATGATGCCTCTCTTCCTACTTAAATACTGAGGATTCCATTGTTGGTGTGTGCATTCCCCATGTATGTATGTTCCTGTGTGCAGGTAGACATATGTATGAAATTGTAGTTTGTTTCTCTGTTCCCATGGTGAAACAAACACTGGACCAAAATGAACTTTGGGAGAGAAGGGTTTACTTTAGCATACTTTGGCATGATCTAGTGGAGCTGGGGCAGAAACTCAAGGCAGGAACCTGGAGGCTGGAACTGACGCAGACACCATGGAGGGATGCTGCTTACTGATTTGCTTCCTCGGAATCATATTCAGCTATGTTTCTTATGTAGATCAGGCCCACCTGCTCAGGAATGTAAGGGATGTCATTGCCCACAGTGGGCATAGCCCTCCTTCCTCAACTAGCAATCAAGAAAATGTCTTTTGGTCTTGTTCTTCAGACACTGCCTACCTTTCTTTTTCCTTTTGGGGACAATCACTGATTGTTAAATCCTGGGGATCTACCTTCTGCCTCCACTTCCCTAGATCTAGAGTTACAAGCTTGCCCCATTAGTTGCCTCCATTAAAAAAAAAAAAAAAAACAAAAAACATAAACAACAACAACAAAACAAAAACATGCTCTCGGAATCAAATTCAGGTTCTTGTGCTTAAAAGGCAATTATTTCACCAAAAGAGCAATTTTTGCAGGTCACAGATCCCATTGTCTTTTAACCAGTTCAGAATACTGTGTTTTGTGGCTAAAGCACACCTCTTTAGCATATCATGTTTATCGGAATTGTCCTTCCAGTACTTTTTCAAGCAACGCTTTATACTTTTAAAAAGGTGTTTCATACCAGCATATTGTTCAAAGTATGGCACATTTCATAGCAATTATAAACAAGAGCAAAATCTTTATTTCTATATAGCCTTGGTGCCACATACCTCGGATCCATATCAGCATGTTACTTGCTGCCCCCTTCAGACACAGCCAGGGCCCCACACACTAATCGCTGACCTTGTCTAAGGAATCATATTTTTTGGTTGGAACTTTATAGAAAGCAAATCCATTGAAAATGAGCTAACCTACTGCATGATATAGTTGCCATGCACACTTTGGTTTATTTTAGCCTTGAGTGACCTTGTGAGCTAATGTATGATAGTGTTGTATTAGAGTGAGTTCATAAGACATTGTACTAGAGTGTGTCCATACACCCCACCTTAACTGGAACTACCTGGGGCCAAGTTCGAATGTGTACTTGTAATGTTCCTAGACTACTAACTCTCTCAACACTCACAACAGCACCTTTCACCTACTTTGGGGGTTACTGAGAAACACTCAAGTTAGGCAATGCTTTCTACCTGGAAAGAAGCTATTGGCATTTAGGATGAATTTCTCTGGGTTTGTTTTAATTAAAAAACAGATTATAAATTTTAGGAGTTTGAATTTTCTGTTTTCCTTAGAACCGTGCCCAAAAAAAGAGGCTGAATATTATCATCGTGTCTGAAGGAGCAATCGATAGCCAAAATAGACCAATCAGCTCTGAGAAAATCAAGGAGGTAAGCATGTGTGAAGCCTTACTTTTGCTCTGCTATCCAGCTGGACATAAGAGTTATCAGCATGATGGACAGGACTTAGATTTATAATATTAACTCAACTTTTATAGCATGGAGAGCATGAAGCTTAAGAACTCTGGACAGCCAGCATTTCTTGTGTCTTGTGGTCCTAATGGCTCCATAAGTAACAATAGAGGAAGGACAGTTGAGTGGATAAGCATGCTCTTGGGTTAGAAAGGACTGGCCCTTAAGCAGACTTTGTACTGAAGGTACTTGGCAGCCAGCACAGTCTGGGGAGAGCTTCACTGTTTGGAATGATAGACAAGGAGATGTCCAATTTTCCCTCTAGTTTCCTTCTAACCTGGAGCATCAGCTGATCACATTCCCATCAATAAAACTGCCTAGTTGGCTGTGAGTCACTGATTCCTCATGGCCCTGAGAAAAGGCAGGGTCTGGCAGGCTGCTGCTCTTCTACTCCTTCAGGCTGGTGCTTACCAGTCTCTACAAGACTTTGACATATCACTAGGATCTCAGAATCACTGAGGAATCATACACTAGGCTGTCTTGTTCCAGCTCTGAGTCAGGGCCCACAGGCATTAATAATCTGGTTTTACAAGTTTTCTTTCTTTCTTCCTTCCTTCCTTCCTTCCTTCCTTCCTTCCTTCCTTCCTTCCTTCCTTTCTTCCTTCCTTCCTTCCTTCCCCCCTTCCTCCCTCCCCCTCTCTTTCTTACTTTTTTAAAATTCTTTCTAATTAGCCCATGCTGGACTCAAACTGGCCATCCTCCTGTCTCCTCCTCCCAAATGTTAGAATTGCAGGTGTGACCACCATACCATGTCTTACTCATTGTCTTTTCCATGCAGTGCTTATGACTGGAGCCCATGAACTCATGTTTCCTCCAAGTGCTTTACCATTGAGCCAACCCCCCCCCACCAAGTTATTTAATGAGCCAGGCTCATTTTTTATTGACTCCAGTACCAGATCTGCACCTCAGCATTAAATCATCAGTAGGTGCTAGTAAGAGATATTCAACAGTATTTGCTGATAGCTCTCTGTGAAAACAGGGCAGGGGTTTTTTCTTTCTCACTGAAATAGAATTAAACTGAACTCCAGCAATATGGGATCAAGAAGTGTGAACAGATGGATGTAGGTGGCTCTATGATATATATGGTCAGAAAGTAACCAGCCAGCACTGCTGTTGGCATGGGGCTGAATTGCCTGGGTTAGTCTCTTCACAGTTAGCTGTACACCATCAAGGGAAATGCTTCTAATATAAATAATGCTTGAAATACAGCTACTTCAGGCAGCATTTTTGTAGAGAAGTCCGTGTTGGCAGATTCTTGTCCATAACACCCAAACTCAGGATGCTGAGGCAGGAGGATTATTAAGTTCAAGGCCAACCTGGACTGTGTATACTTCTTCCAGGGATCAAAACAAACAAACAACAGCAACGTCAAAAAGATTTTACTTTACAGTGAAACCATTATTTGAAATAATAAATTTTACAATTGTCTATAGCTGCTATTACAAGGGGAAATGAAAACAACGGTCAATTTTAACTTTTACATCCGAAGACCAGCTAAAGTTCCCTTTCTCAGTGCCAGCATCTATGACCACACCTAGTTTGATAAAGCCACAGTGAGGTTTGTTTAGTTCTCTGTTTTCTGATGGACATCTTTCTCCACAGCTTGTGGTGAAGCAGCTGGGCTTCGACACCAGGGTGACCATTCTTGGACATGTGCAACGAGGAGGGACCCCTTCTGCATTTGACAGGATTTTGGTAAATGGAGATGGAAAGTACTGGACATTATCATGAGACCTCCTAGCAAGATATTTAGAAACACTAGTTTATTAGGGAGCCTGACCAGCAGCTTCATCCCTCGAGACAATCGTGGCCCATGTCCTCATTTAAAGGTCCTTTGAGACTCATTGACGTAGGATGATTTCCTGAGCTGAGGTCACAGCTGACGTGCGATGTCAGTATGTCTACTGATAGGGAAGGCCTGGGTGCCAGAAGAGTAAAACCCAGGATGTAGGAATGTGGTATCTCAAGTGTAAGCTTCCAGAACCTAACCCAAGAGGACAGCAGGTGTCCTGAGTCCAAACACTAAGTTCTCAGTATTACCTGGTAGTTATTACTGGAGTTAAAATCTTTTTTGTTACAGAGATGAATAGAGATGAGCAAGACAGAAGCAGGGTCAACCCCTGATTGAATCATTGTTTCACAGCATAGAAAGCAGATAGAGAGTGAACCCTGGGGTGGTGTCTGGCTATGCACACAGTGCCTCTTGAGCATAGGATGAAGGCCTTACTATCTTTAGTGTTTGTGGTCATCATTTGCAGGCCAGCCGCATGGGGGTGGAAGCTGTCATTGCCTTGCTGGAGGCTACCCCTGAGACCCCGGCCTGTGTGGTATCATTGAGAGGAAACCATGCTGTGCGCCTGCCTCTGGTGGAGTGTGTGCAATTGGTGAGCTCGGGTATGGGTGGGCATGGACATTGGATAGGCTACCTGTAGGAACAAGTGGGTGCTTCAAATTGTGTGGTCTGCTTAGGACTCAGTGGAGTAGTGGGAATGATGTGCCCTGTGGATGATGGCAGCAGGCTTTCTGTATCACTGTCTTGTGTGTAAAAGCATCTCCATCATTTGCTTCTTTTCTTTTGCCACCCATGAGGCACTTCCAGTGGTCACATCTCCCAATGATGAGTCTTTTTATCTTCTCCACCAAGAACTGATAAAGAGTCTGTGACCTACAGTCACAGAGGGTCCAAGTAGCTCCTGTGCACCAGGAGCAGCAAGGCTGAGATCAGGAAAATGGTTCTGCCAGGAACTGGTGCTGTATGTGTGACATACCTAAGTTATTCCCAGTAATGTTGAGATAAGCCCACTCTTTCAGGTGTGTCTACTGATAAATGAAAGAAAAATGGATTCTGCTTTTCAATTCAGTTTCTCAGTAGATGTAGTGACAACAGGGCTTACTGCATCAGAAACTGCTATTTTCATTTTTCCAATTTTTTTTCTTCATGAAATGTGGCAATATTTAGGCTTTTGGATGATCCTGACATGTATGCCTTTTATAACACAAACACACACACACACACACACACACACACACACACACACACACACACACAGAGCATGTCAAGGGACTTGTTGAAAAGTAACCTTAACTTCATTCCGAGATATGGATGAAAATGGTATATATTCATATGTGTGGTGATCTATGTCTGTGTGCATGTTTGCATATGCAAAGATAGGTGTGTGTATGTGTGTTCCTGTTTATTTTTGAGGAGGGAAGGACGAAGTAGAGGCTGAAACTGTGTGAGAGGCAATAGGTTTAAAAGGTCAAAGCCATGAACCATATTTGGTAGATTTCTTTGGAGCTTCTTGCTCACCCCTATGTCTGTGTTCACTGTGGACAATGGGTCACTTGTAACTTGCCTGATAGTCAAATAATCACTAGAGGTTTCATTAATAAACAGTCACAGGGAGCCACTTGCAGTTGGGATGTTTATCCCTGAGCTCTGTGTTGGAGCTCCCTCCATCCCTCTGTTCCCCTTGGGTACAGGAGATCTGCTGCAGTCCTCAGTGAGGCAGTGAGCCAGCTGTTTTCTTTTTCCTTAACTGAGCTGAGTTGAGCATTAATTAGATCTTCTCCCAGAAGACTCATTTCCAGGAACGTGGCCTTAGATTCTGAGACCATGACCAGCAAGAGTTCCTGCACCCCCTTTTCTTCTGGGCTCTACCCTCACAGATGGGTACTGCCATGTCAGCTGTCAATTTGGGGCCAGTAACAATCCAATGGGGTGAGACTGTGAAAGTTGAGCCATAGAGCATCTAATGCTTGATTTATTCTTTATCACCTTTTTTAAAGACCCAGGATGTACAAAAGGCAATGGATGAGAGGAGATTTAAAGATGCTGTACAACTCCGAGGGAGGTGAGTTATTGTGAATAAAACTCTATTAGAAATTTAGGTCCTTGTTTGGTGATTGAGACTGTACTTAGTCTTAATATAAAACTTTAAAAGTTTGGCCAAAAAAGATGAGTCAGCAGTTTAGAGAACAACCTGAGATCTATTCCCAGTTATAATTGCTGTAACTCCAGCTTGAAGGAAATTGGATGCCCTCTTCTGTCCTCCACAAATCCATATTAAATTAAAACTAAATAGTCATTTTTCTTTAGGAGTTTTGAGGGAAACCTGAAGACCTACAAGCGTCTTGCCATGAAGTTGCATGAAGACAAGATCTCCAAGGTAGGTAGCCAGCTTCCTTCAATGACGCAGTCTTCTGAGTGGCCCGGAGACCTTTTTACCCCATACTCTGCTCAATGCGGATCCATGAAAACTTATCTTCACCTTTCCATTGTGACCTTAATGGTCACCTCCTGCCAAAATTGACACAGTATGGCCTCTTATAAGTGTGCAGCAAATGGGAGCTTGCACTCATGTGATGACTTGACAGTGCCCCTTTCTGTTTTCAGAGCAATTGCAATGTGGCTGTCATCAATGTGGGGGCACCTGCAGCTGGAATGAATGCAGCTGTGCGCTCTGCTGTTCGAGTCGGGATTGCAGATGGTCACAGGATGTTTGCCGTCTATGATGGCTTTGATGGCTTCGCCAAAGGCCAAGTGAGTCTCCCCAGGAGTCCCTAGGGAAGTGAGAATATTCTTGCACATGCAGAGGCCAGACTCCCTACAGCAACTAATTCAGGACTGTGGTGGTGGTGGTGTGAGCATATCAGTAACTAAGTTGAGGGGTTAACTTCTGCTTAGGAATTCTGCCCCTAAGTCAGGTTCTAAACCTGACTAAAGCTCAAGTGTCATAAATTTTCAGATTTGCTCAAAAGACACCAAGGCATGGTGATTTGATCACACTCACTTCGCAGGCTGTTAAGTTTGGATGGCATGGGCAAAGTGTATGGTTATACCACACATTAGAACTCTCTGAAGCCTTAATAATATGAGAGAACTCAGAGCTGTGAGCTGTTTTCAGAGCCTTCTATTCCTGCCCTTTTTTCCTCATTTCAACTGGTTTGCTCTGTGTTTGAAATTTAGGTAAAAGAAATCACCTGGGGAGATGTTGGAGGTTGGACTGGACAAGGAGGATCCATTCTTGGGACAAAACGGTAATTTCTAAATTTCAACTCTTGGATAAGTTCTGTCTATTTTATTTTCATCTTATGTGTATGAATGTTTTGCCTGTATGTATGTCTGTGCACCATGTGAGAGGATCATCTGGAATGGGAATTAAAGATGGTTGTGAGCTGCCATGTGGTTTTGGGGAACCAAAACTCAGTCCTCTGCAAGAGCAGCAAGTGTTCTTAACTGTTGAATAATCCAACAATCTTTAACAAAGGAGGGAGAAGCAACTCCTGAGGCAGTGGCTAGATAAATGTAGAGTGTTTAGGTGCCTTTTGAATGTTTCCTGTAATGAATACCCTGAATACTTGTCTGCCATTGCCCGGGGAACTTAATCATATTTTAGGCAGCTCAGTGCTAGGAAAGGGAGGCAGAATGGGACAGATATCTACTACACTGGCTAGAGTCTTTGTTTACCATCTATGAGGTCTTAGGTTCAATCCCCAGTACTCTTAAGTAAGAGGTCAAGTACTTGATGAACTTTCCATTAATTCATATTTTCATGGTCATGAGAATGAGTGATTATGAAGCTGCCATAAACTATGCTATTATTTGAGAGAAGTGTGATGTGTCTAAATGTAACAGAACTGAGCAGCACAGTGATTCCAAGCTAAGTTGCATAGCTGAAGAAATTACCTGAGTATTTTTAAAGTAAAGTCATGTATTTTCTGACTTATAAAATCCTTCAGTTATACATATAGCCGGGATTAAGGCATTTTAACAAAGTGTGTTATGTTGGGTCCAACCCTGTTTTATCTTTGGTTATTTCCAGAACGCAAGTATTAATACCAGCCATTATTGTAACTTACTTTTTTTTTTTTTTTTTTTTTTTTTTTTGGCATGGAAGGAAAGTAGTTTTTAGGTAGTGGACTCTATGTCATTGTGGCATTTTAGCCTGAGAAGTCTCAAGCCAACATTTTTGGCTCACTTCAAAATCAGGGTTCTGGTGCCAGCTAGACAGGTGGGATTCTACATGGTGGCTTCCTAGCCATCTGGATTGTTTCCTTAGTGCCATGGCATTGGTGCTTTGGATGGCAAAGCCCCATTAGACTGATGGTTATGCAGATAGACTCCCCTAGGCAGAGAGGTTGATCCCCTGCAAGCCCAGGTGTACTTCTTGTAAAGGAACCTGAGCATCACTCTTGAGCACTGTGGGAGTGAGCTGACAGCTTGACACACTTGCTGCAGATACCAGGTTTGCCCTGTGGGTATATCCACTTCTCTGTTATAGTTTTCCATATTCTATTTCCAATATCTGTTTCCATATTCCAGTAGCTTACATGTCTACCAACAGTATAAATAACTTCATTTTCTCCTCTAAGCATGAAAGAAAGGTTAGAGGTGGTTGTCAGGTGAAATATTAGAATATGTCAGTTTCCTCTGCTTAGTGGTATCCCTGCTGACTGTGTCATTTAAAGTGGGTGACAGTATAGAAGAGGAATCTGATTGGATGTGGTTTTGAGAGAAATTAAATTGTTATATATATATATGTGTGTGTGTGTGTGTGTGTGTATGTATTTGGAAAGTGGAAATTTCTATGTAAACAATTTCTGTTAATATTATAAGCTAGCTGGGTGGTTGTGGCATGCACAGCTAAACCCTTTAATCCCAGCACTGAGAAGTCAGAGGCAGATAGATCTTTGTGAGTTAGAGGCCACCCTGGTCTACACAGTGAGTTCTAGGATAGCCAAGGCTACACAGAGAAATTCTGTCTCAAACAAACAAACAACAACAACAACAACAACAAAAAACCAAAAAAAAAAAAATGTAAGCTAATGTGTATTTTGTTTTTCCTCATGAACTGGTGTAATTCTTTATAAGGAGTAAGGTTTTTCCTCCCACCGCTTGGTCTTGTCCTGCCGCCGCGCCATCCCCAAATAACGCACAGTGACTCTGTATTTGATATGCTGTTGGCCAGTTACTTGTTTCTTATCGGCTAGCTCTGTCTTAATTATTAACCCATTTCTATGTATTTCCACGTGGTCTAACCAGTGAGAGGCGGCTGGCGGTTCTGCCTTCTCCTGACTCTCCATCTTGACTCTTCCTTACTACCTCCTCTTTCCTCCTAGTCCCGCCTATCTTGCTTTCCTATTGGCCAACAGTGCTTTATTCATTAAACCAGTATGAGAAACATATTTACAGAATCACATCTCCCATCAATTCTTTTTGATTTTTTTGAGCTTAGTCTGTTTTGGAATTCACTTTGTCGCCTACAGTGTAGGCTGGTCTTGAACTCAACAATCCTCCTGCCTCCACCTTGATTGTTTCAATTGCTGGTATGTACTGCCACACCTTGTTGAGGCAGTATACGTCTTCTGGGGTAGCATTATTTCTCTCTGCCTCTTTGCTTTTATTTTTGGTGGTGTGGATTGAACTTAGCACTTTGCACATGTTAGCCAAATATTCTACTGCTCTTTGGGGACCTGATACCTTGCCACTCCTGCCTTGAATGCTCATTCTCCAGGACTCTAGTGTCATAGGTGTTGTCTGTCCCTTACATACCACAGAGTTCAGACAGGTGGGAGATGGGAGACAAGACCCAAATGGATGGGTAGATAATTTTCAAGAAGTCTGCCAGCTTTGAGTGTCCTCTCACCTTCTTGCCTGTCTGTCTTCAGCACCCTACCTGGAACGTACTTGGAGAAGATTGCTGAACAGATTCGTTCCCACCGTATCAACGCACTTCTGATTATTGGCGGATTTGAGGTATGTTATTGTCTCTCTTCCCCCACCCCCCTGTTGGCTTTGGAGGTGTGATTGGTAGCCTCCTGTTTGCTTCACATACACCTGGTCTTATTGACTATTCCTCAAGAACTATGATTTTAATACCCAACCCAGTCACCCTGTAATGCAGAATGGGAGGATAGTGATGTGTAGCACAAGACTGGTCCCTTTCTGATAAAGTAAATTAACAGGGCCAGTATAAGATTGCTATCAATGTGTAGATATAATTCCATACTTGGTGTTTGAAATACACTGACGATCTAGAAAGGAAGCTGGTTATATGGTTCATTTTTCTCGTCACATTTTTAGGAAATCATTACATTAGACTGTAATCCTTATTTATTTTTTGTTTTAAAAGGTTTATCTATATATTATTTATAAAAAGTTCTGTCTGCATATGTTCCGGCATGCCAGAAGAGGGCACCCGATCTCATTAGAGACAGTTGTGAGCCACCATGGGTTGCTGGGAATTGACGTTAGGACCTCTCAAAGAGCTACCAGTCTCTTAACCTCTGAGCCATCTTTCTAGCCCTGTAGTCCTTAATTATTATATCCTATTCAATGGGCATGAGTCTCACAGAAACCTTGATTTACTTGTAAATTTACTTCTTACTTGTAAGAACTTCACATAACCAGACTCAAATTTGTAAGAAAGTTGTTTAGTCTTACTACTATATGCTAATACCATAGCTCCCCTTTGTGCCTAGGAAGTTGCTTGTCCTTGCCTGTGCTCTTAACTTGCCTGTGTTGACTTTTTTAGTAGTGCCTGGTCTCCTTACTGTACCCTGTGCACCTTGGTGACAGTGGCTCCTCAAGACTCTCCCATGCTTGCTCATTCTCGGTCCCACAGTGTCCATGTCCCCTTCTCCTTCCTTGGCCCCATAATCACACACGCTTATCTGACAGGCCTACCTGGGACTCCTAGAGCTGGCAGCTGCCCGGGAGAAACACGAGGCGTTCTGTATCCCTATGGTTATGGTTCCTGCTACTGTCTCCAACAATGTGCCGGGTTCCGATTTCAGCATCGGGGCAGACACAGCTCTGAACACTATCACAGACGTAAGTGCGCGTGTGCCAGCAAAGCAGGTGCAGCTGATGCTAACCCAAGGCCTGGACCCTTTTATCTACCAGTGCACTAGAAGTAGCCTTTTACCAGCCACCAATTGGATGCCTAAGTACTTTTGTTTGTTTCAGGAAAGCACAGTTTGAAAGTTCTTTTGGACTCTGAAAGTCCTCGATCTGTTTCCTCCCACCCCAAATTTTTCCAAGCCCTCCCCCAAACAGTTGCTAGCTTGGTGTCTCTCCATTTCCAAGACCTGTGGAGTGACAGCCCATCCTGACTCAAGCAGTGCTAGAGCACTCACTGTTTTCTGCTCTGATACCCAACTAAATTTAGTGTTTCTGCCTGAATGTAATTTCCTTTCAGCCTGTAGCCTCTTATTGCAGTTAAATCCTGTGTCCAATTTTCTCTACTTGATGTTTAAGGGTAGAAATTTGAACTAAGTATTTCATAATGTTATTTTCTGAACCACCTGTTGGCACTTCACTGGATTTTTGGCTATGGATGTTACTGTTTTCCCCCTTTTATAAATTGCCAATCTTAAGTCAAAAATATTGATGCCTGCTTATTATTTTTCATTTTGCAGTAAATAATCAAATATACACATACATTTTTGTGTTACAATTGTAAATTATACTTGTTAATTCCTATGGGAGTTTAAGATCACTAAGTCAGAATTCCAAAAATTTCACTAACTCATAAGCTGTTTTTCCTGGGACATCTAATTCTTACACATATTTTTGTAGGGTTTTGATCATTCTTAGGCTCTTGACACCAAACTCATTTCTAGTACTGGTAGATAAAAGCCCCAATGCTTTTCCAATAAATCACAGAGTGGTAAGTAACAGTAATGCTTAACGCTCATTTCTTGCTTCTCTGAATGTCAGAAATGTTCATTGGTCTGTTTACTGCAGCCATGTGCCTGGTGTCTCCTGGAAGCAACATCTGTTTTATTTATTTTCGATCACTAACTTCTCCCTTCTGTGTTGCATGTGCTGTCTGGTGGCTGTTGCTATTGCTGTTGCTGGATTTGGGCTCTTAATGGATCTTCCTTTGTGAATGGAAAGAAAGGTGTCTGTCACAAAATGGATCGGGACCCAGGGCTTTGTGTTTCCCAGATGCTTCATGACAGTCTATAATTTACTTAGGAGGAATTTACAGGGGAAGCAATTAGAGTGTCTTTTTCCAGGCTCCTTGTCATCTAATTAAAAGGTAGCTTACAGGCACATCTGACCAGTAGGCTGTGGATAGTATGTGCCCTGGAGTAGATGTGAATGTGGCCTAGCCAAAAAGACTCATGAAGTCATTTGAAATACTTTGGGAATTATTTTTGCCAGTTATTTTTGGAAACTCTTGAGTGTGAATTTTGTATATGGCAGTATCCTGTCAAAACGTTGAAAGGTTGTACACTCCTGCATACTGCCATTTGCAGTTAGTGGGAGCCTGTGCACATGGCAGCCAAGGTGGGTATTCATCTCCATGTGGATATGCAGTGTGCACTGTCAGGCACAAAGGAAAGATCCTCTCTTTTTATTATAATATCCCCATATGTATTATTCTCAGCTCCCATGCTTGTAATTGTTTTGTCCCAGGCTTGAATATATGTTATACGCATAGTGTTGAAATTTGAAACTCAAAATAGAGAGGAGGGGAAAAAGTTTTCTACCCCCTCTGCCTTTTACTTCCCTTAGAGGGATTTTGTGATGGTTTTTCTTTATTTTCTTCTCGTATTCATTTGAGTTTCTCAAAGCCAGTGGCATTATGTGAGAAGGAAAACTGAATGGTAGGTAGGTAGCCATTCCTGGAGGCTTCAGGCTTGCTGATGTGTGGTAAGTAGGTGTGTATGTGTGGTCTTTGTGGCCTATTGCTTCTGAGGTTCCAGAGAGCTGGGTCAGCTTGGTTCTGTGACTTCAAGGTGGGTGGCTGAAGTTGGGCCGTTGAGGATAACATCAGTGAAGGCTGCCATTGCTCTGTAGCTGATAGGTGAGTGAGGATGAGAAAACAAGCTGGAGTCCCTGTGTGTAACCTGTAGGCCAAAGGACTAGAATGTGAAAAGACCTGAAGGTAAAATGAAAGTTAATTCTGATAGTTGGAAGTTGGACCCGAATTAGGCTAGTCTGGCCACAAAAATGAAAGGAGGTGGACACTGTGTCTATTGAAAGAGGACATGAGGAGACTACCCTAAACTCCCCCTGCCTCCCGCTGCTGCATCTAGGAAGCTCCTGTGTAGAGCTGGTGGGGAGTTGAGAGCAGTTGCCTAACCTTTCAGTGGAACTTAAAACACGTGTCCTGAAGAACAGGTATCCACCAAGTCACTTGTTTCTCTACACTCATCTGTTTCTAGAGGATAACGGCCTCTTATTGGACCCTGGATAACATCTAAGCTTACCATCCATGGCTGTCTCCAAGAACCAACTCTTTCTTAGGTTTGGAGGGGCAGGCACTTCTCAGCTTTGGGTGGTTATGCATCTAGTGGACATCTGCATAGATGAAGGAGAGAGGAATCACTAACATGTAGTGGGTGGGGTCAAGAATGCTGTTCACTGCTTTACTGTGTTGGGGACAGTCTCAGAATGTCCACTACCTGGAAGTGAGAAAATCCAAGCTTGTCCAATTTGATTGAACAACATCATTGCCCCTGAGTATTAATCATTGTCTCCACTAATCACCCCTCCATGCCAGTAATGGTACTAACCCTCTCCATTGGCACCTGCCCTCCTCATACACCCCTGACCCTACCTCACCCACAGGGAAGACTGGTCTGCCAGGCATGTTGCCTACATCCCTCTTTGACTCCAGTGGGAGGCTTCTCAATGACACAACTTCTTTCTGTATGTGTTGTTCCCAATAAATACTTAGCTATCAGCAAATGGAAACTCTTAGAAAGTTCTGAGGAGCCTAGCAAATGTGTGGGGGCACCGACCAGTGGGTGTACCCAGGTAACTTTGATATAAGGTACTGTTTTGAATGCAATCAATTGTAACAGCTACAACCTTAGCAAGAAATGGTTGAGCACATGGAGAATAGTGAAAAGACTCAAAGCCAATGGGGGAAGGGGCGGGGAGGGTTGGTTGTGGTGGAAACAAGGGAAATCCTGTCACTGGCCAGTGCTGGCGGCTCTGTCTGACCTTTAGACTGATCACTCTAAGGACTAACTTAACACAGGTCCATGACCCACTGTCCAGAATCCTTGGAGCACACTGGTTTCAAATCTCAGGATGATTTGCTTTCAGAGAGATGGTATAGAACATACATTTATTGCCTCCTTGTCGGGAGGCAGAGTCCTGTGCTACATTCTAGCAGTAATTCTGCAGCAACCTGACTATACTAAGAAAGATAAATAAGATTTATGAATCAGACTTGCCACCCACAATGGTCTAAAAGTACCCTACCTTACTCGGGGCTGCCTGGATTTAGGAACTGTGGGTGAGTAGACCTGTATCCTACAACTAACCTGGCTTTAATACCTGAGGCAGGCATTTGAAACCTCTGTATATATACCAGCTAGTAGACCTCTTTACAACAGAGGCAGACATTTCTAGTTATCCTTCTGAAGCAGTGGCTGAGGTTCCAAATGATCTACCTTGCTTCATATAAGCACTGTCAAAGGCCCAGCAAGGATGGTCCCTCCAGGAGGGAGACAGGAATTTCTAATGGGGAGCAGAGGGACACACAGAATCCACCGTGGGTTCTGTGGTAGACCTGCAGGTAATGTAAAGTGCATGTCTCTTTTCCTGTTAGCATTTGGCAGTGGTGCAGTGCTGCATTGGTGATATCAGTCATTAGATGTCATGCTTGCAGCCATAGGCTTCTCCCTACACTCCATCCTGAACTAAAGAAGTGTTGGGGCTTGCTTTGTGCTTAAATAGCCCAACTTCATTTTTCTTTCCCCATCTCCACTGTAATACCAGGAAAGGGACAACTGTTCCATCTAATGACTAACCCATGATGCACCTCTTTCCTCTCGGCCTGATTCCTGCTTTGCTGCCTGCTTTGCACCGCCTTGACTCTGCCATTTGTATCTTCTTCCTGCGGGACAAGAAGGACAAGGCTGAGAGATAGATGCACCTAGTAGCCCGTGAATAGTTGTGGCATGCCCTGCGTCTATTCAGATGCCAACCCAGGCCTCTCATGGGCTCTGCTGACCCATGTGGACCAGCTAGCTTCCTTCTGGTTACTTGGTTCCCTCCCTGTCACATTCCCTGGAGTTGCCATCTGTGCTCAGTGACTTGGCAAGTGATGTACTGACACCCCTCTAACTGCCATGGCCCTGCTGCTTCAGGCTTTCCATGGTGCAGCCATGATGGCTGATGCTCGAAACAGCCACACGGAGTTTTGCATCCCAATGTGCGTTTTGCCTGCCACTGTTAGTAACAATGTCCCCGGCTCAGATTTATCTATCGGTACTGACACTGGCCTGAATGTGATTGTCCAGGTAAGAGACCTTCCGCTTCTACTCACATTTTGCTTTGTCTTAATGGTATTTTTCTTCTACCCTAAAGCTGCTTGTCAGTTCCAGCTCTCAACTTGCGCTCTTTAACTTTTGCCTGTCTGACCTTAATTAGAACTTGAAAGAGAAACCTGTTCATGTTTTTCAGAAGGAATAAGCCAAATGTATCTTTACCATTTGGCCACATTTTTTTGATAATAGGATAGTGTTTCCTTGTTTCTCACGGTGAGCACCTTTTTTTTTTATTAACGCAAGATAAAATATTCTATGCCGGCCTCTCCATAGTGTATATGTATCATCTGAATGGGAGAGCTTCGGACATCACTTCTGGTAAGGTCAGCTGGTTCTTCTGTCCAACTTCCCATTGTTAGAGTTTTGATGTTGAGGAGGCTTAGGGAACAAGTTGCAGGAGTGAGCGAGCACAAAGGATTGAATCTAGATGTCCTGTAACCAAGTATAAGAGGTCTCAGATTAAACACTGTCAAACAAAGGAAGCTGCCAGCCATTGCTTGGCAAGACTTCCTGGTATGATGAGAGGCACTGCAGGACATAGTCACTCTCTGAGAGGAAAGTGGCTTTAATTACCACACACTGTGTGTGTGTGTGGGTGGTGTGGGGGAGTGAGGGGAGGGATGGAGCAGCTGGTGCTTCAGGCATGATGCTGGTATCTACATTGTAACACAGGTAATGAACTGAACTCACTAGGTGCTGCTGAGACAGGAGGATGTCTGCTAGCTCCAAAGTCCTTTGCTGCAGGTAGTGGTTATTCAACAGCAGGAAGGATAGTGGTCAAACATGTGGGGTGAACCTCTCACCATGCTCAACTCCTCCTACCTCCAACTGACTTCTTGCCTAAGATGTTCAAATCCAATCTGGATCTAGAGCAGTGGTTCTCACGCTGTGGTTCATGGCCTCCATGGGACTCACTTATTAGATATCCTACATAGCAGACATTTACATTATGATTCATAACAGCAAAAATACAGTTATGAAGTAGCAATGAAATAATTTTATGGTTGGTAGTCACCACAACATGAAGAACTGTATTGGGATTATAGCATTAGGAAGGTTGAGTACCACTGCTCTAAAGTTTGCAGTGAGTTCTAACTGTTGGAGAGATTCCTTAGATTCCAAGTTCTTTCTTCTAGGTTAAATTACATTGTTGGAAAAGGGGGAGGTGCCCAGTTGGGTCAAGCCTCTGAATTCACCACTAAGATGTTAGCATGGAGCTCAAACTGGTTGGCATACCCTAGAGATCTCTCTTGAACCTGTCTATTGGTATAGCTCATGAGCAGTGTGGAAGTTTGCCAGGCCATCACTCTCCCTCACTGGAATTTAATTTCTTTGGGTGTTAAATAGAATCACAGATACACCTTTAAACTGAATGCCTTTGTGTTCAGGCATAGTCTGAGCTTTCCCTTCTAAACACCTCTGTGGACAGTGATATCACAGGCAGAAGTCCTAGATCATCCAACATGCTATAGCCTTCTGCCTTGGACACTGGCTTCACTGACCGGGAAATGAGCATCAGTCATTTCTCTGCCAGCACATAGTAGGACAGGGTTCCCCATGCCCATTGCCAAGCTCCTTTCCTATCTGGCTACCTGAGTTCTTCAGTGAGTATTTTAAAGAGATACCAGTTATGGGGTCAGGGGCAAAGTGGAGAAGGAACCTCTTAACATATAAGATGTGACTGCTCTCATATTAACCCCTATAAAATATATCGATTTCTCTTAAAAAGAATTATCTCTGTGATCGACTCTGTCTTATTGTCTTACCTTTCTTACATTTGGGAAAGACAGTATGTGTAGCAGAGTGGTCATGATGTTTGAGTGGTAGCTTGACATTATTCTTCTAGAAGGACTCCTCCCAGTGGCCTTCCCCAGAGGAATCACCACCATGTACCCTTGGAGCTCCACGAACTTGTCCATGAGACATTTATTCTAGCATAAGAGGCAAGAACCCTAAATGGTTCCTGCTCTCAGCCAGAAGTCAGGGAGGCCCCTTAGCACACAGCAGATGGTATTGGTAGGCTAGCCCTTTCCATGTCAGTAATTGCTTTTAGTAATTGAGTAAGACATGGCTAGGATGGCTTACTATTTTTAGAAGACTGAAGTCTTCAGATACAATCAGAGTAATGACAGAGTATAGGAGTATATGTAAGCTCCAGGCAGAGGCAGACCATTCTAAACCCCTGCCTTTGATTTTCCAGCCAGTGGCAAAAAGAAAGCCTGGGCTTTTCTTCCATGTCAGGTATGGTCTAATCAGTTTCTGTTTATTTCATCAATAATCTGTTTGGATCAGAGCTCAGACCTCTGTATAAATGGGCCTTGTGTCAAAAGGTTTCTTTCGTAGTAATGTTCTTGTATCGTCAAGTGACTACAGCGTAGTTCTTTGGATAAGTGGGCATCAGGAAGGGAATATGGGGAAGATTAAATTGAAAGAATAACCCATGTGGTTTTGCTCCCCTCGGAACTTGCCACCTGCCTCAGCGTAGCCATTCAGATCTGCAGCTTTCTTTCACCTTGCAGGGTGGCTTTGTAACAAAGTCCATACTGGGGCCTCTCAGTATTTGTATGTCCTAGAGAGAGGCTCAGTGCAACATTGATCCCTATTCCATCATTAACTCTCTCTTGCTAGGGAACTCAGGGCTTCCCACCCACCAAAGCATATATTAAATACTTTTGGGCAGGATGATTTACAAGAGACATTGCAGATTGGAATGCTTTTCATAAAACTTGTGTTTGTCTTAAACACAGTCAGTTAAATATAACTCAAAACAATCATGTAAAAGTGTTCAAAGACTCACTTTCTGCCCTCACTAAAGATATTGTGACTGTTAGAATCCCAGAGGCCCTTCTCCCATCATGATGTCACTGTCCTCTTAGCGCTGGACTCTAGGTAGGTCAAGTAGCTCCTGTACATTTATTTAGAGTTAAGCATCTACTGTGTTGCAGGCATAGCTGGCTGTGGAGGATAGTGGGGTGGTATTAGCCCAGGCCAAGGTTCCTGTCCTTAAAGGAATGGCATCAGAGAGGAGGAAAAACCCAAATCTAATAAGCACACATTGCAGGAAGATGTACTCAGTCATGAGTCCCTAACAGAGGGATTATCCAGTCCTGGAGGTCACACAGTGTCTTCCTGAGGAAATGATTTTTTAACTGGGGCACAGGTCGCAGATAAGAGAGCAGGAAATTGCCTGAATGTGTTTCCTGTGGTTTTAGTACTAAATGGCTACACACATGATGTGTTAACATAATGCCCATTTTCTCACAGCTGTCAGGGACAGGAGTCAGGGAACTGAAGTCAAGGAGCGAGCTCCAGGAGAGAGGCTGTCTTGGTGGCTACTTTCCGGACCTGCATCCCTGGCAGGCCATGACTCCTGACCTCTCTTGATCTTCTCAGCCAGCATGAAGTTTCTCACTCTTTTGTATAGTAGCCTGTTTCTGTACCCTGGCTTCCTTTGTCACCTTTATAGTGACACACAATGGCATTCAATGCTCTCAGATAATCCAAAATAATCCCATCTGAAGACCTTTCACTTATTGTATAAGAATGCTCACGGTGTTTCAGGGAGTATGAATGGAATCCCTTTGGTTACTTCTGTGTACAGTTTCCTACAGTGTTCCTGGAGTCTACTGTGTGTGAAGGTCCCATGGAGGTTTAGAGAGCAGCATATTCCTGAGTTAGGACAGCAAATTGAACTGGGATTGGACAGGGTGCTGAGGATTGGCAGGACTTCAAATTACATAGGAAGGCATTTGACACATACTTAAAAGTTCAGAGCTGGAGGGTTTGGAAGAGGGCAAGGACACAATTTGGTTGGATTGCATATTTGAATCTCAGTTTCCTGGGTATAGAACACATGCAGGGAATGAAGGGAGAGGCTTTCACTGATTTCTGAGGAAATAAATGGCATCTACACAGGTGCTGTGGATATGAGGCAGTGGGTAGTTTTTCAGTGTGTAACTTGATGCCAATGCTTGGTAGGTGTGTCTGGAAGCATTTGTCCACGAAGCTGTTCTCTGTGGACAGAGGTACCCTTATGAAACACCCAAGGATATACCTAATACAAATAAAACCTCTGTTACCACAAAGAGCTTTGCACAACAAAACGACATCAGAAAAGATAGCATCTAGGACACCAGGTAATCAATGTCCCCATGGGAATATAAATTCATACCAGCTAAATATTGACTTGCAAAAGTTCTTCCAGCGAGGACATATTCAGAGAGCAAAGCAAGTGAGCTGACTTGAGAGACTACTCTGCAGGGTAATGGCCCAGCCAGACCTCCACCACAGGTGATCACAGAGATTCTACCTCCCAGGCTGCCTCTAAGTACTTTCATCTACTGCTCCTCTCTGTACCCAATGCTTGCTACTGCATGCTCAGGTTTGGTGGAGGAAAATATAGCTTGTGTGGAGAGCAGGCCCCGGGCTGGTGCACATGTGGCACTAGCCAAGGTTCTGCATTCAAATGACGGATGATCTCCTTGTCTGTGACCAGACATGTGACCGAATCAAACAGTCAGCCAGTGGGACCAAGCGCCGGGTGTTCATCATTGAAACGATGGGCGGATACTGTGGCTACCTGGCCAACATGGGAGGACTTGCTTCAGGAGCCGATGCTGCCTACATCTTTGAAGAACCATTTGATATCAGAGATTTACAGGTGTGTCAATGCGTGCATGACTCTGAGAGCACTTCATTTAACAGTGCTAAGTAAAGAAACCTTATTTCCTAACTCCCCATTGGTTTTTTTGAAGGCTGGAGATGGTGCTATAAATCATTGAAAGCTGTTTGTTCTTTCAGCTGTCATTTCAAAATCCAGATATTTGTACTTGAGTCTTAGGAGCTCTTTGCATGGGTGGACCGTGACTAGATAATGTTGAGGCTCCTCTTTGTGTGTGAAAGTATTTTACACATAGGAGTATTTTGCCAGTATGTATGTATGTATGTGCACACCTCATGGGCCAGAAAAGGGTTTCAGATTCCCTGTAATTGGACTTAAGAATGGTTGTGAACCACCATGTAGGTGCCGAGAATAGAAGCTGGGTCCTCTCCAAGAACTGAAAGTGCTCTTAAGGGGTCTTAACCCTCCCTCTCTGTATATTTATTTTTAAATGTTCATTCTTATACCAATGTTTGGTGTAAGTCACTCTTTGTGTTTAATGGGACCTGCTATTTTAAAAATAGCATCCCTTAGGCCTTTAAAAACATTGTCATTGTGCTGCTTTTGTTTCCCAGGTGAAAGCAACTTGAGGGAAAAAGTGCTTATTTCATTGGTAGTTCCAGGTTACGGTCCATCATTACAGGGAAGTCAAAGCAGCTGGAACTTGAAGCTGCTAGCTACCGGCACAGTCAAGAACTCAGAGAACAAATGCATGTGTGCTAGCCATCAGCTTACTTTCTCTTGTTCGTAGTTCAGAGTCCCCTTCCTAGTGTGAGTCTTCCCTCCTCAGTTAACATCAAGATAGGTCCTTATAGACATAGCCTGATAAATGTCAGAGATTCTTAGGCGGCTGATGATTGTGACAGGTTGACAATGGAAACTAACCATCATACTTACGAACATTAGGCAAATGTATAGAGTAAATATTTTAAGAGGGAAAACTAGTTGGGGATGGGGCAGTATTCATTTACTAATGCATATGCCCAGGAGCAAAGCCCCAGCTCTTAACACATTCCATATTTATCTGATTTACTATCAGTACCATCATATTTCCCCATTACCTACTATATTCCCGTGTACTGTAATACCCCCATAAAGCCGCTGACTATGTTTAATACAAGGTGTTATATTCTAGTGTAAATGGTGTTACAGAGGTGTCCAAGAAGTGTACTAATTGACTAATACAACACTCTTTTCTAGTCTAATGTGGAACACTTGAGGGACAAAATGAAGACCAGCATCCAGAGGGGCCTTGTACTCAGGTAATGGAAAGCATTTGCATTCTTTCATTTTAGATAATGGCTTCTTGGGCAGAAGCTGTCATGTGATCTAAACCCCAGCAGTGTCTTTACTTTGCCACTGATTCTATGAATTCTGAAGAAACACAGGTATAGACATGAGTTGTTTAAAAGTCAAAAACAAAAAACAAACAAAAAGACACCACCAAAAGACAGTGTTCCTTTAAATAAAGGACAATCTTTTATAGTCTACTATTGCTCTATAGTCTACAAGTTGCTATTTTCAAGACATCTGCCACTTAAGCCCTCATGGCCTTCAGGAAGAAAGGGAAATATACAGAGTCTGGGTTGGGGTAGAGGTGAAGAAGGCTGGTGTGGCAAGTGCCTGGGCATCTTGAGCCTGGAACAGTCAGGCTGGATGGTGCTGTTCTCTAAAAAGCCCGCCCCTCTCTACAGCCTTGAGTAAACCTGACTCCTTCACACTTGTTTCAGAAATGAAAGCTGCAATGTCAACTATACCACTGACTTCATTTACCAGCTCTACTCAGAGGAAGGCAAAGGAGTGTTTGACTGCAGGAAAAACGTGCTGGGCCACATGCAGCAGGTAGGCTGAGTTCTTCTGTGTTCTCTGAGCCTCCAGGGGTCCCCTTTAGAATGGTGCCATTCTGTGGGAAGTGAGCATAAGTAAATTCTGAAATTGTTGTTAAGTATCCAACATTTTTAGTCCTACCAAATGCCATCATCTTTAGGATGCTCTGTCTTCTGTGATAGCTGGGGTTTATGGGAAGTGCTTAGCAGTTTTACTCATGGTCATGATCAAATAGTTGACAAAAAGCTTGGGATTCAGTTGCTCCTTTGTTCTTTATTTGCTGACCTGTGTGCAATGTAGGGAATGTTTGTCTTCACTCGTGTGTGTGTGTGTGTGTGTGTGTGTTGCTCATGTATGTATGTGCACTGCTGTGGTTTGAGTAGATCTGGCCCCCATAGATTCATGTGTGTTTGAATGTTTGGCCTATAAAAAAGTAGCACTATTGGGAGGTCTGGCCTTGTTGGAGGAAGTGTGCCACTGTGGAGGTGGGCTTTGAGGTCTCCTATTAATCTCATATGTATTAATGTAGGAAGGATTTATGTTGGCTGTTGGAGAGTTTGAAGCAGCTGGTCACTTTGAATCCATAGTCTGGAGGCAGAGAGCAATCAGAAGTGGGGCTGGGCTAAGAGACATCAACTGAGCTTCCTCAGTGACTGACCTACTTCCTCCAGTTAGTCTATCTCAAGCTCCCCTCCCCACCCATTAGGGGACCAAATGTTCCAAGTCACAAGCCTTTCTGGGAGATTCCACACTTAAACCACAGCGGAATTTTTAAGGAAAAACTATCAGATTCCATGTAGACAAGAAACTGGTCAATGGAAATAATCTGGTTACTTTGTTGAATTATATGAGACCAGCAATATTTATTTGACATTTTCACCAAATCAAGATCATTTGGAATATAGAAGTCCTTCTTAGAATAATGACAATCTTTTTTTCATTGTCTTTTTTTTTTTTTTTAAATACTCTCAGCTTGTGACAAATGATTGTGCCTAGGTGACAGGGCTGGAGGTCAGCTTGGGAGTCAGTGGTCCCCTTGTTCCTTATTTGCTGGCCTGTGTGCAATGTAGGGGATTTTTTGTCTTCATCCATTTGTGTGTGTGTATTGCTCATGTATGTAGATGCATTGTGGTGGTTTGAGTAGATATGGTCCCCATAGATTCTTGTGTGTTGGAATGCTTGTTCTGTAGAGAGTGGCACTATTAGGAGGTGTGACCTTGTTGGAGGAAGTATGTTGCTGGGGAGGTGGTCTTTGAGATCTCTGTAGAAATCTCAGCTCCTTCTCTAGTACCATGTCTGCTTGCTTGCCACTCTCTGTGATGATAATGAACTAAACATCTGAACTGTAAGCTGGCCCCCAATTAAATGTTTTCATTTATAAGAGTTGCTGTGGTCATGGTGACTCTTCACAGCAATAAAACACTAAGACATGCACCCTTTTTCCTTTGTGGTATGTATGTATGTACATGTGTGTCTATTGTATGTGGGGCTGGGGAGATGGCTCAGTGGATAACAGCCCTTGCACTGTAAGAATGAAGACCAGAATGTGAATCTCCAGCACCCACATGATAACCAGGCATGGTTGCACATGCCTGTAACCCCAACACTGCAATGTGAGATAGACAGATTGAGAAAACCAGCTGGCCAGGTAGATTTGCCTGAATGGGGAGCTGGCAGTTATTGTTGGAAAGCCATAGAGGTAGACACCTGGTATCTTGCTCTGCCCACTGCGTGTGCATGTGGAGATGCATACACCTGCATTCTCACATGTCTGCTTCACATAGACAGAGGCACAAAGAGATAGAGACAGGAAGAGTGATAGCTTACTTGTTTAGTTGAGAACACTACCAGGTTGTGTAGCAGGCTGAGGTAAGACTCCAAGACTCACAGACCTGCTCCCTTCTTGTCCTATGAATGTGAAACCAAACCACATTTGCAGATTTGCAGTTCTGAATGACACATAGATCCTGTTAAGTTATGGTGTTATTTGATTATTATTATTTTTTTTAAATCTGGAAAAATTGCTGTGTGATTAACATTTCATATATCTTGCTCACCATAGGGCGGAGCACCGTCTCCCTTCGATAGAAACTTTGGGACGAAAATCTCTGCCAGAGCTATGGACTGGATCACAGAGAAACTGAAGGGGTCCCAGGGCACAGGTAGGAGTCAGTGGGGAGAATAGGTGCACAGCGTGAGATACCTTAGCTTTCTCACTGGGAACCCTGTGTTATAAAAGCTATGGTGTTTTTCCTCCTTTAAATCTGCAATTGAGATGCCCAGCATGAGTTCCCAGGATTATAATTAAATAAACATAATTAATAAAAATAAATGTTTTATTTTTGCTGTTACCAATGTGTGACAAGCAGCTTGGTAGTATTCTTTTTAGCCAGAAGATTGCTGGGCACACATTGCTTGTCATTAGCAAGACTGTAAAATGTATCTTTTATTTATCTCTATGGTATCATGAAACTCACTTAAGGTCCTTTTACTTAGGCTGTATTATAACAGTTGTTCATTGATGTGATTCATAGACAGCTTTAACATAGGGTGAGAAATAAGCACAACTGCCTGGGAGGTCTCTGTCCTATTTTCCTCCTTCCAACCCTAAACATTGGTATTTTGTTTTATTTTTTTAGTCTCTCATACAGTACTTCCTGATGACAATGCTCCCTTTCTTCCCCCTCTTCCCTCTTCTTCTCCAGATCCACTCTTCTTCCATTTCCCTTCAGAAAAGAGCAGGTCCCCCAGGGATATCGTCTGAACATGGCATACATAGCAAGATGCAATAAACTAGGCACAAACCCTCATATCAAGGCTCGGTGAGGAAACGCACTGAGGAAAATTTTCCCAAGAGCAGGCAAAAGAGTCAGAGACATCTCCCACCTCCACTTTTAGGAGTTCCACAAAAACACCAAGCTAACAACCAAAAGATAGACAGACAGACAGACAGATATGCAGAGGACCTAGTGCAGCAGACTCATGTAGGCTCAGTGCTTGCTGCTTCAGTCTCTGTGAGCCCCTTTGAGCCCTGCTTAGTTGATTCTGTGGGTCTTGTTCAATCCCTCTGGCTTCTACAGTTCTTTCCCCCCTTTCTTCTGAAGGATTCCCCAAGTTCTAAGGGGAGGGACTTGATGGAGATTTCCAATTTGGGCTCTCTCCACCTGATGTTTGGCTGTGGTCTTACACACTGTGTTTCTTCAATATCTTATTCTCTCCTCTAGAGCTAACCTTGGAATTTTATGGTAACCATTCCTTTGATTTCTTCTGGATTCTCAAATGTCACTATGTAAAGTGAATATATCTTTAATGTGTAACTCAGGACAGCATTCTAGGTTGTATGAAAGGTGTGTTTTTGTGATGGTCTTGTTCACACACTGAGGAACACAAGTGATGGAACTGCTAACCTCTAAAACCAGCTAACCCTTGGTTTCTCCAAGTTTCTTGACTCAATATGCTGTGGTATCTGGGGTCTCTTCCTCCCCTCCCCCCCCCCCCCCACCTAACCCAGATGTATGCTCAGCATAGGATCTAAGACAGTCTCAGCCTCTTCTCACTCACAGGCACACCAGTCTCCTTTATGTCCACCAGGCCCATGACTGACACCCAGACTTCTTTTTTTTTAAAATAATAATTTTATTTGGAAAAAATAAGCCCGGCCTCCAACACCCAGACGTCTCAGATGTTCTAATTCTTTCGGGTAGGATACTTGTTTTGGTGATGGAAAACATCTGCCAGCTGTTTTCCCACTGGTATTTCCCACAGGGTCATTTGAAAATGAGGAGGGCAGGGCTTCCCTCACAGTCTGTGTAACATGGGAGTTTAGCTTTCAGGATGTTTGGTAGACCCTTCCTGGGAAGCCAGCTGTCAAAACCTCTGGTTTCCCTTTGTGGAAAGATGTTAAGTGCTAAATGGATTTCGTATCTGCTTAAGGAAACAACACACTTTTTTTTTTTTTTCTTGGATAAGTTTTGTAACATGTTTTCTAGCTACTTTAAAATCATTTACATTGTCAAAAACTTTGCATGAAACTTTTCATACTATTCCCTTGTAAGGTCTGCTGTTTTAGATCCTGTTCCCTTTTCATAGTGACTATCTGCACCAGAGCTTTGGGCACCCCCTTCCCACCTCACGCTTCTTTATCAGTCATACTAGGCGTATTTTCATCAGAATAGAACTATACAATGATCAACATGTGGGTCACAAAATTGGCACTCTGCAAAACGGATAGAAATAGTTCCAACCGACTTTTAGTGTTTTCAAAATCCTGACTCTGGCTTTTTTTTTTTTTTTTTTTTTTTTCTCTTGATAATTTTTCTACATCACTCCATACTCTCGTTCTTCTTTTCTGCCTAGATTTTCTTTCCCAGTTTGTCCTTGAGCATGTATTATTAAAGTGACATCTTGGTATTTGAGCATATTTTCTTTTTCTTATTTTACATATCGATCCTAGTTCCCTCTCACTCCCTCTTTCCTTCTCTTCCACCCTCCCATGTCCCCCAACCACCCTCCTATCCCACCCACCCTCCACTCCATATGTAGGATGATGCCTTCCAGGAGGGGTCATCTAAATCTGTCATTTGGAGTAGGGACTAGACCCTCCCTCCTGCCTCTAAGTTCAGGGAGTATCCCTCCATGGGGAACATGCTCCCAAAGTCCTTTGTGTAGGCCTTCTAACTGAGACCCATGTTCAGGGGGTCTGAGTCGGTGGAGGCCCATTAGCTCCTCCTGTTCAGGTCATCTGTCTCTGTGGGTTTCTCTAGCCTGGTCTTGTCCTCCCTCTCTGCATCGGGATTCAAGTTTGGCTCAGTGTTTAGCTGTGGGGTTTGCTTCTGTTTCCATCAGCTACTAGATGAGGGCTCTATGATGGTGGATAAGTTAGCTGTTGATCTCATTATCAGGGAAGGGCATTTAAGGTAGCCTTTCCACTGTTTCTCAAATTTTTAGTTGAGGTCAGTCTTGTAGGTCTCTAGACATTTCTCTAGAGTTAGTTTTCTCTTGAAACCTATAATGGCCCCCTCTTTTATGGTCTCTCTCTCTCTTATTCTCTCGTTTATTCCTCCTCAATCTTCTTAGTCCAACATGCTTTCCTATCCTCCCCTTCTCTTTCTCCTAGCCCCCTCTTCACTCACTGCCAGCCCCCCTATTCCCAATATGCTCAGGAGATCTTGTTCCTTTCCCCTTCTGTGAGGAACTTTGTATGGATCTCCTACAATCCTCCTTGTATCCTAATTTCTCGCGGTGGAACATTTTTTCTTATTATACCATTTAGTGGAGTACTTGATGAGCACTCTACAAAATGTTCCTTTGCAAGGTATGAGAGACTGCTCAGAAGTTAAGAGCACTGGCTGCTCTTCCAGAGGTCCTGAGTTTAATCCCCAGCAACCACACGATGGCTCACATCCATCTATTATACGATTGGGTGCCCTCTTCTGACATGCAGACATACATGCAGGTAGAACACTGTATAGATAATAAAATGCTCATTTCCAGGAACCTCTCCCACTGGAGGCGAATATGCAGAAGATGTACTGTATGGGAAGCAGGTAAAGGGCTCCTTTTTGGGTGTGTGACATAAAGAAGGCCCCAGCACAATCTAGGCCTCTTTGTACCCCATCTTGGAGGAATCATGAAGGTACCTAAGAAGACAGAGCTCAAAGACCTGGGACATGTTTGCAGTCTAGGAAGGAACCTGGTCCTAGAAGTCCCCTCAAGGGACTGGACTGTTTTTCAGGAGTACTCCATACCCCCATTGGGCTTTGCACTGAGCGGTGCTCTTCAGAAGGCCTCTGAAGAGCTGCAGTTCTTCCTCCAATACAGATATGTTCTCCGACGGTTTCTCGCCCTTCACTGTTTTTCCTATGCTGTTAAATGTGCTCACTCAATATGCTGAGTATTTCTTATTTTAACTTTCACAGGGAAAAAATATGTTAGCGATGATTCCATTTGTGTCCTGGGAATAAGCAAAAGAGACCTCCTGTTTCAACCAGTGGTAGAACTGAGGGAAAAAGCTGATTTAGAGTAAGTCCATGAAATATTCCTTATCTGAATCTCCTCATGAGAAGGGATGAGAACTAGCAGCTCTGAGGACAGCTTACCAGTGCTACTCAGCTTACTGTATGGAACTCACTCACTGAACTGTTTTCGTTGACATATGAGCATTTCCAAAGCTAGTTGTGTGTGTGTGTGTGTGTGTGTGTGTGTGTGTGTGTGTGTGTGTAAAGCTAGGGCAGATGTTTTCGATCAAAATAGAAGAGTTGGTTTGAATTGGCCTGTGGAAATTGCTCTATGCAGTGGAGTGTGGTGGATGCAGTGGCCTGCAATCCCAGCACTGAGTCTGATTCAGGGCAATCCTAAATACAAGGTCAGATTGGACAACATGGTGAGACTGCTTCAAAACACTAAATATATAAAAGGCTGAACATAGCTGGTGGTAAACCACTTACCTAGTTGTACTGGGTCCTAGGCTCAATCTCTAGTGACACAGATGTATATACACATATATACATACACATACAGGCACACACGTACACACACACACACACACACAGTATGGTGGTGATACTTGTCATCCTAGCATTCACTTGATAAACTAAAGGACTGCATGTTTAGTTTGTACTGGGCTACATAGTAAGACCTTGTCTTGAAATTAAAAACAGTTGCCATAACACCCCAAATTTCTTCAGGTGACCACAAAGCTCATCTTTTTTTGGGGAGGCTATTCAAACAACCCCCCCCCCAGCAGTCTGTAGCAGTAGGAAATTGTTTTCCAGTTCACACTTAATACTTGATGGTTTGTCTTTCTGCCAGGCACCGGATCCCCAAGGAACAGTGGTGGCTGAAACTGCGCCCTCTCATGAAGATCTTGGCCAAGTACAAGGCAAGCTATGATGTGTCCGATTCAGGCAAGCTGGAGCCCTTGCAACAAAACCAGGACACTGCCTATGGAGAACCAGCAGCCATCTGATCAAGCATGCTATCTATCTATCACCTGACCTACACACCTGTCTAAGGAAGCCTGTAAAATTCCCCAGGGACCATGCTTTTTGTAACATAGTTATTTATCAGCGCTTTATGCTAGTATTGTTGACCAAGTATCGTCAGCAGTAATAATCAGAGAGCACCAGTTGCCATAACCACTGAGAAATGAAACCCAGCCTCATGTGCTTGATCAGTTTTCTACTGTACCGGGTACTGTCTTGTACATTACCATGTGTGTATCTTGTAGAATTAAACATTTGGTTACAACTCCCATGCTACGCACATTGTTTTAAATAGGAGTCTCAAACCTCATAATGCTTTTTCCTTGACACCAAGGGTTTGGTTTCCTCAGCAGTTTTGTGAACAGAGGCTAGCTAGCAACATCTCCTTAGATACTTCGGGGCAGGTGTAGATAGACTATGCAAATGCAGAGTCATGAAAGGAGGGGAGAGAGGAATGCTATGATAAACAAACACCAGCTTAGTGCTGTTAAGTGATTGTGGAACTTCTCTGTGGCTGTACCGAAAGGGGTGGGTCAGAGGACCAGAGTTTGATGCCCACAACCCATTAAATAAGGAAGGTGTACCAGCAGAGACAGGCAGATAGATTCTCTTGCGTACTGGCTAGTCCTAGCCTGCTTAGTGAGCTCCAGGCCAGTGAGACACCCTATGTCAAAACACAAAGCAAAACAAATCAAACCATGGTGGATGATGCTTGATGAAGGACACCACAGGAAGTCTGATGACCTCTGACCTCCACATTACCTTCTCTCTCACATGCTCCATCCCTCACCCCCACCTCTGACATACAGTGCTTGTCTGGGACCTGTGCTTGTCTGGCTCTGACACTGATGATCAGGTAGGTGGAGAACATTAACTCCTGGGTTACGATTTCAGTTATTTAAGTGTACATCTCTACTCTTTGCTAGTTGTTCTTGTAAAATGAGATCAATTATAGAATGTTAAAATGACAAGTATGAACCGCGATACATGCCTTGTATTCTCAATTTCAGCCCTAGTTGTACACTAAAGCCAGCAAGGGAAGGGGGGTGGGGTGGGTTGCAGGACAATTGACATCAGCTTCTTTAAAAGTGGTGGTTCTGAGTGGAACTTGGACTTTCACCCTCTAAAAGACTCTAATAACTTACTGTAAGGGTTAATGATGGGGTCCTAGCCAATAGCCCCTCCACACCCTAAACTAATGAGTAATCTTCAGGGCAAAGCACCCCTGCCTCTTGTCCCTAGTCTGGGTGTTCTTAACTTCTACCTAAGACATCCTCTAGATATCTACAAAGCAGTAATGTGAGAAATTTTATAGAGGAAAGGGGTTTGAGAATAAAATAATAAAAGAGACACTCATTAAAGACAGAGGACGAAGCTTGAGTTAACACTATCACAACTAGCTCTCGAGGTGGGTGCTTGCTGGAGAGCCCCGTGAGACTCAAATCTGCACTTCAGGCCTATGGTGTGATCACACATACACCATGCAGACTTCTATATTTGTTCTTTGTTCCTTCTAAAATATGATTTATTCTATGTGTATGAATGTTTGCCTGCATGTATGCCCATGCACCAAATGCATGCAGTGCCCATAGAATCGAGAAGAGGATAGCAGATTCTCAGAAACAAGTTACAGATGGTTGTGAGATGCTGTATGGGCTCTAGAAACCCAACACTAGTCTCGTACAAAATCAGCAAGTACTCTTAGCTGCTGAGCTATTTCTCCAAATGAATATTAATATTCATTCTCCCCCCCCCTTTTTTTTTAAAGAATGAAGGCCCAAACACTAATTTTAAAGTAGTAAAGTGTTGTTTAAAATGACTAACACCTAAGTAGGTCAGAGTTGACTTTTATTTTTAAAATAAATGTTCTAGGCTTAGTAACATTTCAGAATTTTAATTTGTTCACCTTTGTCATTGACTGCATATTTTTAACGAATTTCTTCATGATCACAGTATTTCCTTAAGAGTTTCTGCCCAACTTATGAGTCAATAAACATCTTTGGTCAGAATTTTAATATAACTATGATTTTTGGAACATCAACATAAAGCTTAGTTTTTAAGAGCCTCTGATTTCTTACATATGCAAGACTCATTATCTTATGATCCAGGATGGGTCTTTGGCAATTTTTGAGTTCTCTGGTCCAAGTATAGCCAGGCCGTGTGTGCTCTTCCCGACGCCAAGGTACCTACAAGGGAGATGGCACATTGGACGATTTTCTAGTTGAAACATTTTTCGTGGTCAACAGGGAAGCCGTCACCTTTCAGAGTTTCCCTTCCCCAAGCTGACACAGGAAGCCAGGGCACACAATACTCACTTGTGGCTCACAGAGGTCAGTTTGTCATGGCTGACAGCAAAGAGCTGTTCCCGGTATGCCTGCTTCATCTCATCAGAGAGGCCATACAAGAAATGGTCCATTCCTAAAAGTTAAACCACAGGTTATATCTAGGGAGATGACTTGCACAGGGGCCTCTGTGCTCAAAGTACAGTGGAACACTCATGTCACTTTATGGTATGTTCTTCAATCAAAAGGGTTACATGGGCAAGAGAGAACAAACCTGCCACCCACCTCTATAAAATGGTACTGAACCCATTATAAACTCCCCTTTTCAGAGTACGGATAAAGAACCAATATAGGTCACATGGGTAACAGTATCACAAATAAAAGCCACACCAATAATGATGCACCAATGTTGTGCTATGTCAAAATGTCTTCCTTTACCCAAACTAGCTATCAGATCCCCTGGGAGCTAAGCTGTAAGTGGGTATGGACTGCAAGAGTCAGATGCTAAGACCCAAACCCAGATGTCTTTTTGCAAGAGCAATAACCACTCTTATTTGCTGAGCCATGTTTCATTCCACCCACCTTGGTTTTTGAGGGAGACCCTTCTTCACGGGCCTGGAGCTCACCATGTAGTGTATGCTGGCTGTGTGGCTGCAGAGCCTCAAGGATCTACCTGTCCTCAACTTTGCAGTGTTGGGATTACAAAGTACCTACCACCCTGCCTTGCTTTTTACATGGATTCAATGCAGGTCTGATCTGCTGCTAATAAGTACTTTACTGATGAAGCTGTTTTTAGTGTGAACACACAGGACAGAGATGGGAGACACTGGAAGAACACAGTTTTTACTGTGTTTCATTCATATGAGTCAGAGACACATTACTAAGAAAACTGCCTGGAATTCTGCCCCAGGAAACCATGGAGCTAGGTTACTAGGATTTAAAATACCTTTATCCGATGGAGCAACAGGAGAATCTACAGCAGAGAAAACAGAAAGTTTGGCTTCATCGATGTCCTGCTGTGTGAACTTTCCAGATTTAGCCCAGTCTATGGCCTTCCCAAAAGATTGGAGTGTTTCTACGGAGTTTGGATCCCTGGGAACCCAAAAGAGCCAATACTGAAGCATTATATATGGGCTGGGGGAAGGTGAGGGGGTGGGGAGGTGGGAGGTGGGAGGGGTTGGTGTCCATGATAATCATGTGGGTTTAACAGCTCTAATTTCTTTCTGATAGTCAAAGTCTCTGGAGAAATGTAAATCTAACCCAGGAAGGCTCATGACACACTTCTATATTTAATACCACAGTCACCTGCTTAACTCACTGCTCAACTGTGACTTCATCTAGAGGGAAAGTCACATGGATGGTGGTGGTGGGGGGGTTGGGAATACCATGCATTACAGAAGAGCAGTGGAGATGACACACGTTAAACTAGCTCTTACTTCCACACGACGCAGAATGATCCAGAAATGAGCTAGAGTTGGGGGAATTCCTAGAGTACTTCCTTGTGCCTATAGCTTCTCTTGGCTTTTTAGGCTCGCCATCAAGGACCTGAAGATTTGTCAGTGGGACTCTTCCCTGACTAAAGCAGAGGTTACATCTGCTTTAGTTCACAGTAATTGCACTAATGTTCACACAGGATGGTGACATTGTGATTAACAGAGCTGGGAAACATGACAACCCAGAAACTCACCTGTAAGAGTAAAGTGTGAAAATCCCACTGTGGCTGAGTTTAGCACCTCCACCATAAGCACCTCCCTTTTCTCGAATTTCTGTATGCAAGAATTTAGCTGTCATTAAACGGGCGAGGATCTTAAGGCTGAAATGAAGGGAGTGAAAAAAAAAGTTAGAGCATGCCTCAAGTACAGCATACAAACCAGTGTCAAGAAATAAATAGGGTGCATAGCTGAAAAGGAAAATAAAGTCTGGTTAGGTTGTAAGGTCTGACACAGGCACTGTGACTCCTCTATCAGGGAGGGCCTTGCTAAAGTAGGGCCCCTCGTTTCCAGAACCCCTTGCTTTCAGAGACGGATCAGTTTAGGTTGCTGCCACTTCAGGGCTTCAGACAGCCTGCCGTTCTCCTTGGGGATCTGTCCCTCTGTAGGACTCGAGGGTGCACTATCCATGTACCACTATCTGCTACTTTCAAAATTTCCCTGCAGCTCTCCCACGCTGTACGCCATGCCACCTAGATGGCTAATATCGACTGTCAAACTGAGGAGACACGTATGCGAAGGAGTTTTTAGACTGTCTTTAGCGCAGTGCGAAGACTGAACCTGAATGTGGGCAGCACCGTCCCATGGGCTGGGGACCAGACTGTATAAAAGAGTGTGAACTGAGCACCAGCATCCCCTGCTCTCTGCTTCCTGGCTGTGGACACAACATGAGCTGCTTCAGCTCCTGCAGCCATGGTGTCCTCATCCTGACAGAATGTACCTTCCAACCGTGAACCATAACAAACCTTCCCTTCTGTAGTGACTATCTTGCTTTTTTTTTCCTGGTGGCTTTATGGCCTTAACATCCTTGCTGATATTCTTCAGGGTGATGCGCACACATGCGTGCTGTATGTGTGTGTGTGTGTGTGTGTGTGTGTGTGTGTGTATGTGTGTGTCGCAAATGAGCAAAGTAAGTTGATCACTTTGAAGGGCATTTAGGGGTGTAAGTATGCTGCTGTACACAGGACTCCTTGGGGATATAAACAGTTCACAACAGTAACTGCATATAAAACTAGGCATTTTATTCATAAAGGTGCTGTTTATAGAACACTGGTGGGGTGTGCTTTGTTCTGCATATGAGCTGTTGCTGACTGGTACAGTCAGAGCATGCAGGTGACCGATTGGTACAATGTACACAGGGTCCAGTGTGTGAAGCTAGTGCAGAAACTTTGTGAGTACAAAGCATCCCTCACCCCTATTCCACTTACCTGCAGACCTGTGTGTGTGTGGGGGGAGTGTAGGCCAGAAATCAATGGAGAGTATCTCCCTCGCTCAGTCTCTGTATTACAAATCACATCAGAAAATTGTCATGTGCTGCCCTGCATTTGCTGAGAGCTGACTGGGCACAGGGCAGGTTCCCTTGTCTTAGACTTGAGAATGTTTAACTTAAGTATCCTCTAAGTTCTAGTGTCCTGGGGCAGGCTACTCCCTCTCCCCAAACCCTGTGACAAGGACAAAAGAGAACAGTTCAAAGGGCATTACGTATCACACAAAGGGATAACACTGCCAATTGAGTCTGGACTCTAACAGCTTTAGCAGTGTTTATTCAGTAACTTCTGTTGCATATTGTGAGTCTAGATTTGATACTCTGCTACCAACTGCTTGTTCTTTGTTCTTTTACTTCTAATTTCTATATGCTATTTATTAAACTCATTCATTTGTAACTGAAAGTTCAGTTATCATGGCCATTCTTCTGGCAGAATGTTCTTTATTGTTGAAAGTAGGGTTTCTCACTGAGCCCAGAGTACACTGATCTAGCTAGACTGGTTGGTCAATGAGCTCCGGAAGTCTGCTGTCTCTGCCTCTGTGACACTGGGGTTATAGATGCCACCACATCTGGCTTTTCCATGGGTACTGGGAATCTCACCTCAGGTCTTTGCACTCTACCAACAAAGCCGTCTCCCCAGCCAGTCTTCCTTCTACCTTCTAGCATGCTGGACGAACAATTTTACTGAGATCTAGATGTGAGAGAGGGGGTGCACTTCCACCCCTCCTCCTACCTGGCATGATCGGGATCAGCATAGGGGACAGTTCTGACACACTCGCCAACGTAATTCACAGGGAAGGGCAGCACAAAATGTGTCTTCATCTGGCACGGTTTGAAGGTGGGGTCCTGAGGGGCAGAGACAGGCCTGTGGGTCTGCACAACCAAATGTGGCCCACAGGTAGAAATGCCGGTCGGCACGTTCTCGGCATGGTCTTCTTCATGGGAGTCAGTACAGAGGTTCACATAACAGTACACTTATAAACTAACAAGAAACACTCTGCGTTTGGTCAAGGTGCATTAAAATGTGATTACTATTAAACTGAAAGCATTCCAGATTGCAGCTGATTGTCCAGGAACACATTAAACTGCTATACTCTATAAAAGCCAGACCAAGCAGCATACAAAGGGCCCAATGCCACTGCCTAACTGCGGCAGCTGCTGTAACTCAAGCAGCATAGACTACATTAAAATGAAGGTAAACTAAGAAGTGATGAGACCATTTGGCAGAAGAAGTAGAGGCTTATTAAGGACTATGACACCCATTGTGAGCTTTCTCAGGAGAAAAGGATCAGAGTGGCAATGGTAAGGGATAGTGAGTTCCCAAGACGAAGGTTGCACTCAGTCCCTGAAAGGCCCCACCAGAAGAACGCTGACCATCAGAGTGTGCTGGGTCACGCAGCAAGGAGGCCGACTGCCTGTGTCACTTACTGTTATCAGCTTTCGGATGATCTGGGAGCCGTTAACATGCGCACCACCATCACGACCATTGTGGGTAGGTTTCTGAAAATACAGTGTCCAAGAGTGAAGAGAAACATCCTTGAAATCATTATGAAGGTATGAATGTTGTAAAGTTCACAGAGTTCCTTACATGGGTTAGCTAAGGCAGACAGGCTTCATGTAAAGAAGTGAAATTTTAAGCATGTTTTTCAAATAGTCAATGAAGTAAGCTACTTAATAGTCATAAAAGTGTATTTCAGAGTCAGTCAGATGACTCAATGGACCTGGACCTGAAAGATGGAAAAAGACAACCGGACTCCTACAAGCACACTCATGCTCTCTCTCTCTCTCTCTCTCACACACACACACACACACCACACACACACACCACCCACCCACACACACGGGGGGGGGGGGAGGGAGAAGAGAGAGACAGAGAGAAATGTAATAGCAACAACAATAAAAATGATGGCCAAAATATCTCTGTGTAGTTTCCAAAGCATGAGGTTAGGGGAACATGACAGAGGGCTGGAGCAGTGGGTCACCTCCGTGTGGTCTCTATTCACAGGGTGGCGAGGAGGAAAAAGACACAGGGAGACCAAGTGACAAATGGAAGAAGGGACACATGAACCACAGTGTCAGCCTTCTGCAGTGACAAGTGAGGCTTCTAGAGATTCAGACTCAAGAACAAAACAAACCTTTGGAAATCAATTGAACTGGTAAGATTATCTATCATCCACAAGTACCCAAGAATAAAATCACAGTGAAAAGGCTTTTACCAACTTGTATCTGATTCCAAGCCTAACAAAATGCAGGAAACAACTGAACCAGATCAAGGTTTTTGGCTCTTTTTTGTACTACTACATCCTAGGCCAAAGTCTGTTCTCCCCTATCGGGAGAAAGCACTAACAGAAGTACATGGTATAGGGTTGAAGACCAAACCACAGGTCTGAATTCACTAGGCTGATTAAGTCACTCATTCCTCCCATGCACTTATCTCCCCAAATATAACTATAAGGACATCAGTATCTCATGCTATTGAGAATAGGTGACATGGCTTCTGTTACCTCAACAATATGTGGGCGGACAGGTTTCCTTTCCTTTTTGCTGCGGCCAACATTTCTAAGGAAGTTTTCCACCTCTTTCTCTGCCTGAGGCATCTGCTGAGGGGTGGCATTAACTGAGCATCTGCAGAGAAGAATCGTGTACATGTAAAACTATCTAACCAAAAAAAAAAAAAAAAATTTTTTTTACTAACTTAACACATTTTTGCATAAATGACACAGAAATGTGAAGTGATTAGCATAGTTTTTCTTATAAAATACCAAAATTAGATAAACAAATAAAAATGTTCAAAAGGAAGAGCATTCAGATGTAGAACTCAACAGCTGTTTCATTCTCTAGAGTGGCTCACCACCAGTGTGGTTGATGTGCCTGCCTTACATGTCACTGCCTCACAGCTGTTAAAACAAACACTTTCTGAAGAGCATGAACACTAACAGCTTCCAATGCCTTCAGCTTTCTAACAAAGAGCAGAAAACTTACAAAAAAAAAAAAAAAAAAAAAAAAAGACTATCCACAAAAGAATTCTACAGTCTAAAATGACAAACTTGTTGCTAAAGCAGAGAATTAAGAACAAAAATTGTGTATACATATCTTACATGTACTGCGTATAGGCACATGTGTACAGGATGGAGGCCAAAAGATATTGGATTCTCTGGAGCTAGAGTTACAGGCAGTTGTGAGCTGCTCAGTGTCAGTGCTGAGAACTGAACTCCAGTCCTCTGCAATAGTAGCAAATGCTCTTAACTGCTGAGCCATCTCTCTGGCCCCATAAATCAGAAATTGTAGAACATTGCAAAACATCCTTTTACAAATCATTGTAAAACATCCTTTTACAAAACTCCAAACTCCAGAGAATCACAAAGATTATGCATGCTTCCCCCTTTTGGTGTTACAATCACAGCAGTCACTCTTAATACTATGGATGGGCTCTATCTAGACTCACTGCTTGCAACTATTATCAATTTTATTGCATATAAGAAACTCACAAAGGCAGTTTTATGGAGAAGGAAACAGACACTTTAAGTGAAGTTCCCCAGGCTGTTCTTGGGTGTTATGATGAATGCTGGCTAACCTAGTCTAGGATGTGAGGGTAAACATAGGAGGAAGCCAGCATAGGGTATAGGTGAGTGCTAGGATGTAAAAATGAATCTTGGAGGAAGTTAGCCTGGGATGTAAGAACAAATACTGGGCCAGGCTGATCTTCAGCATTATGGTGAATGATGAACTAAAGCCTGGGGTGTAGGGGTAACCACTGAATTCATCTGGCCTGAGGTGAAAGGGAAGGAAGTGCAAGCCAGGCCCACAAGACACTGAAGGCTGGAGCACTGATAAGACACTGAAGGCTGGAGCACTGATGACAACTAGGCCCCACTCCTGCCAGCTAGTCTGCCCTGAGGTACCTACCTGTTAGTGATTCTCAAGAACTGCCTGGAGAAGCGTACCAGGAATCTACACAAAACATCTTTCATTACACATGTTCTTGTTAGTCATCAGTGAGTACCAAATCAATATTAGTGGTAGCAAGACACTGCAAGCAAACTACAGAGTCTTCATTTTTATTCATGCTCAAGCCTGAGTATGTAAAACTAATTTTAATGTGCACAAAATGCTACAAGACACTAGTTGTCCTGGCTAGTTTTATGACACAAGCTAGAGTCAACTGAAATGAGAAAACCTCAACTGAGAAAAAGCCCTCCATAAGATCCAGCTGTAAGGCAATTTCCTAATTAGTGACTATTGGGGGAGGCCCAGTCTACTGTGGGTGGTCTCATTCTTGGGCTGGTGGTCCAGGTTCTGTAAGAAAGCAGGTTAAGCAAGCCTTGATCAGCAAGCCAGAAAGGAGCACCCTTCATGGACTTATCAGTCCTTGCCTCCAGCTCCTGCCCGGTTTGAGTTCCTGTCTTGACTTCCTTCAGTGGACTGTGACACTGGATATACAAGCCAAATAAAGCCTTTCCTCCTCCTTTTGGTCATGGCATTTCATCACAGCAACAAAAACCCTAATAGGATGCCAGTCTTGAGCAAGATAACCTTCACTAGGTCTCATCAATCCCTTTTTATGAAATACTTAGTTTTAAAAGCAACTTTTCAGTTGGTAGCCTACATCTACTTTGCAGTTCTAGACTTAAGTCAGTTGCTTTTTCCTCCACTTCACCCAGTTTTTATTAAATGCTATTCTTTTCGTTTCCACAAAACATTATTTTGAAGTACAGAAGCAATCCTGTAACTTGACACCCACACCGCCACACTTTCTGTTTCAAAGATAAATTCAGGTAATTACACATCTTCAAATAAAAAATACTGGAAAATGACACCTTGAGAGATGGTGTGAGTCATCTGCTTGGGAACAATTGGGGTACCCACCTCATGTTATCACAGTTTAGTAGGTATTTCTTGATGCGGGGGAGTTTTCTCAGGATGGGCTTGATGTCTGTCATTTCTGCAATTCTTTTCATCAACCTCACCTGAACCAAAGGAGACAGACACCGAGTCAGACCACACTGACAGCCAACACACTGCACAATTCAAACAGATTGTAGGTGACAACCATGGTGGCTGGGATGAGACATGTACCTGAACACTTGGTCCCCTGATGGTGGTGCTATTTGGGGGAGATTATAGATCCCCTTGGAAGTGCAGCCTTACCGGAGGGGGAGGGGATGATATGTTACTGGGGGTGGGCTTCCTGTTCTCTCTCTGCTTGTGGCCTCTGTTTCTGTCTCCTGTTGCCATGCCTACCCTACCATCATGGACTCTATCCCTCTGGAACCACAAACTAAAATAGATCTCTTCCTTAAATTGCCTTTGGTTATGGTATTTTATTACAGCAGCAGGAAAATAACTAACATAAGAGTTTTTGTGATTCTCTAGAATTTGGCAGTTACAAAAAGTATGTTTGCTGAGCACAGCAATTTTTTTTTTTTTTTTTTTTTTTTTTGTAATTTCAATGTTAGTAGTGATTTTTTGAGTTTCATGTTGTCTGTTTCTTCTCTGAATAGGTCTGAAATGCAAACATCCCTAATACAGGTCCTGACTGACCACTGGATATGTCCTGGCTCTGTGTGGGCATGTGTTTTTAAGGCCAGCATAATTTGGGTTGTGCTGAGGGAATGTACAGAACAAAGAGGAAAGTGAATCCAAACAAACACTTTCCTCCGTGAAGTTTGGGAATTAGGAATCAGAATTAAGCCAGGCAGTGATGGTGAATGACTTTATCCCAGAACTCAGGAGGCAGAGGCAGGTAAATACCTGAGTTCGAGGCCAGCCTGATCTACAGAAGTGAGTTCCAGGACAGTCAAGGATACACAGAGAAACCCTGTCTGTGTATGCAAAACCAAACAAAACAAAGTAACACAAATCAGAATTAAGTTAGAAGTTAGCCTGCTGGTTTCGGTGTCGGTGTCTGTGCACATCTATGTATTTTTGTGGCCATGTGTACAAACATGCAAACATGCATGTGTGGAGGCCAGAGGACAACTTCAGCTGTCATTCTTTAGGATCCACCCACTTTTTTTTTTTTTTTTTTTTTTTTTTTTAAATGAGACAGTCTTTCAGTGTCCTGAGACTCCCAAAGTAGGCTTGGCTGACTGGCCAGCAATCTTCAGGGATCCACCAACTCTCGCTTCTTGGCACTGGTATTACAAGTGTAAGCCATCAAACCGGGCTTTTAGAGAGTTAGCTTTCTGAGATACAATCATTTATTACCAGAGAACATTGTCAATTTCAGGAAGCCTTGCTCATCCAGAACAAGCACCTGCCCTGGCGGGTGCCCACCTGATCCATCCCACCGAAGGTTTCTTGCAAGTCTCCTGAAGGTGTGAGCGTCTTGCTCGCTCTGAGGGATGCATAGAGATGCCCTGAGTCCGGAATGCCATTGGAAAGCTCCTGAGCACTCATCTTCACCAACACTTTGAAGTGCTCTTCTTCTTCAAAGCATGGGCTGCAAAACACAGGGAAGTCTTGGAGATCACCCCAGATCCACTTTGATACCATAGCAAAGTTTTTGCAGAATAAGGCAGTAGCTTTCAATTTTTCCTATGTGCTTAGGAATTAATAACAAGTAAAATCAGGCTATACTTGATAAGTGAAGAGAATATCTTGGCAAAGCACTTCAGAATTAGATACATCCAACTCCCACTTATTAATATAAGGCACAAGTAGAGTTACTTGTTAAATATTTCACTCCACAGATGCATCATGTCCGGCAGGTTCCGTTCCAGGCAGAGAGACGAAAATAGCACACCCTACACCACCAATGAAAAATACAAAAGATGAAATTAATCGTGGTACCATTAAAAATAAGGACACTGTAGAGACAAGCCCTTGACTACAAGCATGATGGAGAGTGGAAGGCTACCTGCTCATAGGTATCCAGCTGTGAGTCATCAGGGAGCACATGCGGTGAAACGGTCATGCCTCCAGTCTTCAACTCAATCTGCTGGGCTTGCTCTCTGTAGTCCAGGATGCCACAACCCAGTCTGATGAGCAAAGAAGTACTGAGTTACCAGAGCTGCCCGTCATTTTCAAAAACCGTACAGGTTATACATGTGGACTCATAACCACAGCTCTTTGTATCTCCTGTATACTTCATGGTCCCTGAGCACATGTTAGCATAAACTTCTACACATCTCATGTTCCCACTCAGAGGTACAAATCCACTTCTCCATTTGGAACTCATGCCCAGCATCCGGGTTGCCAGACACCAGCAGTTAGTGTTAGCTGCTAATGATAACAGGACGATTACACTTTTATAGCCTTGAGCTCATACAGCTTTTGTGAGTGCTCCCTTCCCCCTAAATATTTTCACACTTATTTCATTTGCTCAAATATCAGTCAATGCAGTTGGAGGGACCTGAGAATTATGTGCAGAAATTCTCTGTGTACTGATGTCCTAAGAAGAAATGTTATCAATATGAGCAAAGAGCACTACTATGAGCTGTCCCTGGAAACTGATTTTAAATACAAACACTGGGAGCTTTGTTTAGAATTGTGGAGAGTTGGAACAGAGCTTCCTGAAACTCAAAGAGGCATTTTCCATGCAGGCCAATCCTCAGCCAGCACACAGGCTCCAGAGTGTATGCTGGACAGTGGGGTGGGACCCAGCCACTGTGCATGGTGGTTTGAGTTTCCTCTACTTTTTCTTTTATTCTATTGTTTTATATGTATAAGTAGTTGACTGTATGGATGTCCTGGTGTCTGTAGAGACCAGAGGAAGACATCAGAATCCCTGGAACTGGATTTACAGATAGTTGTGAGCCACCATGTGGGTGCTGGGAATAGAACCCGGGGCCTCTAGAAAAGCATCAAGTGCTGCTGGGCCATCTCTCTAGCCTTAGTTTCCCTTTACTGTCCTATAACAGGAGACAATTGCATCCTGCAAATGTCAAGAAAAACACCATGTACAATTTCTAATCTGTGGGGGAAAACAGCCAGTGCAGAGTTAGCACAGGAGAAAAGCAGAGATGGAGATGAGGGCACACAAACACACACACACACTGTAAAAAATATGTTGAACAACATGGATACGCATCTATTATGATCTACAACTCACTTGGTCAGCACACTGCAGAAGAGAGGCACATAGGGCCTCAGTTCCTCTGGAAGGGTGTTTAAGCTGGAAAAGGCTCGGAAATACACCATGCCATTGGTAGGCTGGGGGCAGTACTGCACAGGGATGTCCCCAGCTGGAAAACAAAAACAATCCTTTGGTTTCATTCATTAAATTGGAATGGATCTGTCATTGTTTTGAAGCAGGGTCTCATTTACATAAGGCTGTCCTCAAACAAATGTTTATGGAAGGATGGCCTTAAGCTCTTGGCTCTTCCTGCTGGGATTACAGATGGGGCCCTCACACCTGCTCTAAGTGGTGGTGCTGGGAATGGAACCCAGGACTCCATACATGCTGGGTGAGCTCTCTACCAACTGAGCTACATCTCCAGTCCCTAATCATTCTTTAAGAAATCACACTACAGCTTTTCAAGGATGAAGGTTTAAGACCTGGAAGAACATAGAAGCATGGCGTTCATTTCCTATAGCTGACACACGTTTCCTCGCTGCACTTCCATTTTAGTATGAAATGGAGATAGTGCGGCGGAAGGTAGTCCCTGCTTGCAAAAGCACTGGGATGGAAAATAATCATGTTCTTTGGATTTCACCGCTAATTTCAGCAGCATCTCACTGTCAGGTTCATCTGTATCTTTCCTTCAGCAACATGGTTAAGTCCACCTTGATAGCCATTCCCACAACATCTGACTCCACTGCTGTAGCTCTATTTGCTGCTGGTCCTCCTATCCGACCCTTCAGGAGCAGAGTATAACACTCTGTCCTCCACAAGCCCCCATCATGACCATAGGGCATCTCCCCAGAGGGGTAGGTTTTCTGGATTCTGTTTTATGCATCAATTCCCAGCAAAGGGCCCTACACTGAAAGAAGAATGAAAGCATTTGTTCATGATTGATTTATTGTCTCTCTTTCTTGAGATTCACTTGTAAATGAAAATGTAAGAGGAGTTGGGGTGACCACTCAGTGGTTAAAATGCTTGCCTCACAAGCATGGGCGCCAGAGTTTGTGTCTCCAGACATCCATGTAAAATGTCTTAGCAACCCTCTTGGAATTTTAGCCTTGAAGGCTGGAGATGGGGTTCCCTGGAAGAAGCTGTCTAGCAAGACTAGCCATATCAGTTAACTCTGGGTTTGATTGAGAGACCCTGCCTCAATAAATAAATCACAGGGTCAATGGAGAATGATTCCCAGTGTCAACTTCCAAGTGCTCATGCCCCCAACATGTGTACTCAACCACATCCACTTACATCCAGAATCACACACAGCCATACCCACACATGAAAATAATGTCCAGGAGTTCTCATCCCCTCCTGCCTCTCCCTCTCAGCTGAATATACAACCTATACAAACAAATTAGACATGGCAAGTGAGATAACCATTGTTAAAATACGAAAGGCAGGTTAGAGAAAGCCCACAGGAAACAGTGTTTCTACCCTGGGGCTGTCACCCAGTGCTTGCCTAGCATACAGGAGGCTTTTGGTTTCAAAAATCCCATTGTCCACAGTGCCTTAAAGCCCACCTCTGGTTGGATTCACAAAAAAAAACTACCCATGCCACTCACAAGTTCATATGGTAACATATTCCAGGAAAATGCTATTCCAGAGACAAGAGTTTCTCATGCCACCAACCATAAGCAAAGAGAAAACCAAAAACTGAGATCTCATAGCAGTGAGAGAAAAGGCCAACAACAGCATTCCCAGACCCCATCCTTTCTTTCCTTCTCAGTACCTAACTTTGCCAGGTGTTTATCTCCCTCCCCCACATCCTCTAGATGTGAGGGAGGGGCTCAGAGAATTCCGACAGTCTTCACAAGCCATTCTGAATTGAACCACAGGGAAACGAATACCCTCACCTGATTCCAGGAGCAATGAATTCCCTCAACACCATCAAATCTACTTATAGGAAGAAAACAAAGCTGCTTACTGAATAAAGAAGCCTGTCATCATTAAAATCAAAATAATTGGCAAAGAGTGGGGAAAAGCTCAGTTGTTGAAAACAAGGGCCTGAGTGTGATCCTCACAATCCACTTAAAGAAAATAAGTCAGGAGTGGAGACGCACGCACACTGGTCATTCCTAAGTTGGGAGATGGAGACAGATCACCGGCCTAGCTGAACTGCAAAACCCCAAGTCCCAGTGAGTGACACTGTGCTAACAGTGTCTTGAAAAATCAGGTGGATTGTACTTGAGCAGTCAGCAACAAGATTGGCCTTTGGCCTACATGTACTCACGCATGCACACACACCAAACAATAATACTTCGCAAGGCATATATATAAACAGCAGGGCTATATAAACAGGTTGCTCACTCAGATGTTTTTCGGGAAACATCCAAAACCTAACCCCGAATGTTTGCAAACTGCTTCTTATATAATCAAAGAACCCAGGCACCCACGAGAAGGACTTGATAGTGACCTGCGAGGGCGATGTCAAACTTGGTGAAAGGCATGATGGGCTCAATATCAGAGACTTTTAATGCAGGGAGACAGGAGGCATCTTGAGGTTTACTTTGCTGAGTCCGTAATTCTAAACCTAATGTGGAAAAAAGGAAATGAAAATGAAAACCAAACAACCCTGATTGAAAGTTTTAGGGTGTTATGTTCTTGGTCTGCTATTCTTCACTATATAAGATCTAAAGAAAGCCACTGATGCCACAGGTAGAGAGAATGTGATCATCAAAATATATAATGTGGTTGCCACATCGTACCTAGGCCACCTGATATGACTGCACCACTCTGCAACTACTCCAGCACCCCAACTGCCCTTGCTTGTATACACTTAGTCAACACTTAAAACACTCAGCTATTTTTCTTTTTCCTTTCCTCTAATAAAAAGGTTCCCGTGGTAAGGACTTCAGACCTTACCATGGTCGTCAGACACCAAAAACCATGGATGTGAACTTAATAAAACTTTTCCCACTGCCAGACATCTTTTAGCTCCCAATACTGGAGCTCTCGCTTTAAAGCCCACTACATGAAACAGCCATTAAAGGCACCAGCACTGTGCCTACTTTATGTGAGCTCTGAGGAGAATCTGCACAGAAAAAAGCACCTTCCATGACCTGAGCATCATCACTAACATCTTGAACTACTGCTCTGCTTTAACTTTCAACTTGACACAACCCAGAATCACCAGAAAGAGAGTCTCAATGAGAATTTTCTATCCAGGCTGGACTTGGGTATGTCTGTGAGGGATTGTCTTAATAGAGTTAACCGAGGTGGGGAGATCCACCCTGAATGTAGGTGGCACCACTTCATGAGCTGGGCTCTGAACTGCCTAATAATGAAGAAAGCTAGCTGAGCACAAGCCAAGTAGGTGAGTGGGCATACATGCTGTATTCTCTGCATGCTGATCTTGACTATGGACACGGTGTGATAGACGTTTCACATTCCTGTCACCTTAACTACCCTATGAAGGGTGGCCCGTAACCCTCAACCCTGAACTGAAACAAATGAACTATGACGTCAATTTTCTGATATGGACAAATGTCATGGTTGGAACCCATCATGACATATCTGAAGTCTGTACGTGTCCATAAAATACCTTGCCTCTAGCTATTAGGAGTAAGCATTAAGACAGGTACATGGCCTTTAAAACAAGCAAAACTGTCCTATTGTCAAGTATTGGGTCCCTGTTTCTTAAGGTGGGTGGGTGGGTGGGTGGGTGGAGAGGCAGACAGGCACAATGGCCTTCAGCTGAGAACTACTGCTGATGTAATTAACTACATTCCCTGGCCTGGAGGTCCAAGCCTCTAATCCCAGCTACCCAAAGGCAGGAAGATGGAAAGTTCAAGGTAAGTGTTGAGCCCTTATCTCAAACAGTGAAGAGACAAGAGTCAGAGCTTAGTGGGAGTGCCCTTGCCTAGCTCCCACAGCACCCTGAGTTCATGCCCCAGGAACACAAGGCCATCATAGGAACTAGATGCATCACATCAAATCAAGTAAGCCACATCACCCCAATGCCTCTGACCTTTCTGATAGATCTGCTGCTTGTCCGCCTGCGAGAGCGAATTCACCTTTTGCTCTAGCTTTTCAGTCTCCATTTGCGTTTGTTTCTCATAATATTTGTCATCTGGTTTCATGGATAAAGTCAGCTTGTGCTGATTGTTCTGCAGGAACCATGGCAATAACAACCCAGATTAAAACAAGAACGAGTGAAATTAAATCAAACAAACTAAAACATCTGAGAGCAGTGTGCACTTGGGCTTACGGTTCCATTTACCCACATCTCAGATAATGAGAACTTTGTTAGGGTTGTTTGGCAGCTATGTGCATACAGGCCATATGAAACACTCATACCTGCTATATGCTCAGAGCATGAGCCATAAATAGATGCTGTTACTATAATTGCGCCAACTGTAACCAAAGAAAACCTGCACTTTCTAATATGAATTATTTTAAAGATAAGAGAACTCAAAATTAATTTTTATCTAGTATATGAATTTCCAAAAGGCTTGACCTATAATCTTTTGCTTGTTTGTTTTGAGAAAGTGTCTCAGGTAGCCCATGCTGGCCTCAAACTTACTACATAGCCAGGAATGACCCTGGACTCCTGATCCTCCTGCCACTGCTTCCCCAGGGCTGGAATTACAGGCATGTGCTATCATGTCCTTTTGTGGAACAACACTTACAATTCATAGGTTCATAAATTAAGTGAACGAAACAGATGTTGACCAAATATACAAGAGAAATGGCAGGTGTTCTTAGCATGCTTCTGTTATTTACTTCAACAAGTAAGCATGCGTACACAATGCCCAACAAAGTAAGGATGTGGATCAGACTTAAATAAGAACTCCCAGCAGCTGGATGTGGTGAGGCAGAGGCAGGAAGGCTAAGAAGCCAGCTTGGGTGTGCATGCCAGGACTTCAATCTAAGTGTATATATTGGGGGGGGGGGGGTGTATAATGGACACAGAGAAATCATAGGTCCAATGATCACATTCCTCGTCCCAAACAATGGCAATTCTTATGAAAAAGCTATCATTTAAAATAGGTAACAGTGTGACCCTCAAAAATTAAATAGAGTACAACAGAAAACACACAGCCAAGTACAATTTGCTAGAAAGCAGGGTGAAACAGGCATCAATAACTCATTCTATACGCTGTAATAAACCAAATATTGAACTTGCATTATAATCTCAAAAACAGAATTTAAGGTGTATAAGCACCTTAAATTTTTTATTATACACACACACATACATATGTAACAGGAACTGACTAACATAGATTATGATCTTCACATTTTTCAATAATTTGACATTTTTCAATATTCTGAATCTAACTACCAAGTCATAGACAGAAGACTCTCCAATTTTCTTACCTTAAAATATTGCTCTACTTTTTCTTGTAAAAATTTTGGATTTTCTTTAAGGCACTGCCTAAATTTAGTCAGCTGATTTCCCATCTGCAGGAGTTCCACAGGGTCCCCATCGTGATTCCAGCAAGAGGCTATATACTACAACAAAGAAATTTAAATGTACAATACAGTGTTATCACCTCAGAAAAGCTAGGCTACCTCAGTAAAAATCAAAGGCATGACAGTCTATTATGATACCAGTGTCTGCTTAAACACACCATGGGTGAGGGGTAGGGATATAGTTCAGTTTGTACAGCACTTGTCTGTTATGTCCAAGGTCCTATGTTCAATCCCTATCAGCCTCCATTCTCAAGACAGAACTGTTTATAACAAAGTTTGAGTCATTATTTGATTGGATAAAGACCTATTTGCTCTATTTTGTTTATGATATATATTAGCTACATAAATAAATCTATTTCATATGAAAACATAATACCCCCCAAATAGCCAATTAAGGGGCTGGGGAGATAGTTTAGATGGTGAAGTACTTGCTTTGCAGGCATATTCTTCTGTACTTAGTTTCCAGAACCCACATTAAAAAGAAAGAAGCCAAGCATGGTGCTACATGGTGGTAAGGCAGAGATAGGTGGGTCCCTGTGGTTCACTATCTAGCCAGCCTCACCTACTTGGTGAGAGGCCAGTGAAAGACTCTGTCTTAAGGAAGAAATGGTGGACAGTAGCTGAAGAGCAACATCTGATGTTGCTCCCCTAGTCTGTACATAGACATCCAGATACACACACACACACCATCATATACACATACACTTTGCACACTTAGATACATATTCACAGGCAAGTGAAACAAGACTAATAGCCAACTAAAGAAGCCAATCAACGAATATTAAAAAGAGGTAGCAAGGTGCTCAGCAATAAAGAGAGCTACTGCTCCTGCAGAGGACCCAAGTTCAGTTTCCAGGGGAACCAATGCTGTCTTCTGGCCTCCAAAGGCTCCTGCATGCACACAGTGCACATTTAAGAAAAGTCTTTAAAAAGAAAGAAACACTGAATCATAAGTATGTTTGAAAATGATCTGAAACTAAATCATAAGTACATCTGTGTTTCATGAAAATCAGTTACCAATGTTAATCAATATACTCAGTGCTGTCAAGAGCCACAGCTCTGATAAGTAGCAGGGGCACTACTGTAACCCTCACATCCAGAAGGCTGAAACAGAACTGAGCTTGGGGCTACATGGGAGGGCCTTGTTTCAAATAAAAATAAAAATTAAAAAAAAAAAAAAAGTTAAAAAAAGAATAAACAACACACCAATAAAAAATAAACCCAGAAAGAACTACTACTTCTAAAATTAATATCAAAACCAAAGGGAAAGCATAGGTAGTATGGAGATCACATACTGATGTCAGGGCCAGGCCAAAGCTGGTAGACTGATGCTTCATTTGGATTTCAATTTTATGAAGCAAAGCTTCAATCCGATCATCTTCAAACCCTTTCCTGGAAAAAAAAAAAAAACACACACACACACAAATTAACAAGTGAGATGCTGTGAAGAAAGAGAGGTCTCAAAAGCACATGGTGGCTGAGGTAATATTGAAACAATTAAATAAGTGATATATAAGGACAGACTATATGAGGAGGAACAAGGGGTAGGACATAAAGATGGAAGAAGAGAAATAAGAACGCACACACATATATATGTATATGTATATATGAAAATGTCACACCACCCATTATTTTGCATGATAAAAAAAAATCGAGAATAAAAGCCAGATATATAAATAAATTGAACCAACACATGTCACACATTACATTGCTAGGAGGTTGGCAGTACTAGCAATGGAGATGGTTCAGTTTCCTTCCCACAGAACATTCATGAGGGGAAGATGGAAGTGGGTCATCATGACCCTCGTACGTACTCAATAACTTCTTCAATTGTCCTGTCTACGAGCTCTCTGACTGTCTTGACGTCTTTCTCTGCAATCCCTTGGAGGCCAACACTGAAGTAAGCCTCCCGTGTGTAGCCATTATATCTAGAATACAAAAGCCAACAATGCATCAGCAGCCAAGCACTTTCATTCACTGACACACCACACTAAAGACTTCTAACTCATGATCCCACTACAGACCACATTAAAGCAATGCACTAAAGTAACGGTCTCAGACACTTGCTTTTCATAGCTACTCAAATGTACAATCAGGGCCTTTTCAATATTTCTAAAAGTAAGTACTACTTAAGCTTTTCCAATATGGCAAAACAATCCTGGAAACAGTGAACTGCTGAGTTTTACAACATCTTAGTTATTTTAAGGAATACTTAATGATATGAATTTTAAAACACAAAGTGGTATTTATGTCAACTACCAATAAATCGAGGTCTTGGAACACCGACAGGCCTGTAGTGCCAGTTATCCCACAGGCTGAGGCAGTGGGAATGAAAATGCAAGGCCAACCTGGGCAAATCAGGCAATCAATCAAACTATCAGGCCAGTCAATCAGATTAACTAAATCAATCATGTCAATTTCCATCAAAGCAATCAATTCACCCTCCCATCAACTACATCACACCCTATCCATATCAGTAAGTCACACCAACGAACCGAGTCAATCAAATCCAACCGAAGAAGTGTAACTTACCCAACATCGGGAGAAAAGTCTGTGCCAAGTCCAGATTCAATCAAAGCTTTGTAAAAGGGGGAATTGGGCCCAGCAATCAGGAGGGAAGACAGAAGGTTCAACGTGAAGGCTTCAAATGTGTCAGTGATGCTTCATTGAGGGGTTGGGGAGGGAGAATAAGGGTGGGTAAGAAGGGAACACAAAGGAAAATTGCTGGTGGCTATATATGTTTTCTTTTTTAAAGATGTCTGCATAAACAGGTTTATTATGCATGTTTGTAGTTACACACATATACCTGACAGCCAACCTCATGTGTCAATCCTTGGGTTCTATCCAGCTTGCTTTTGGAGACAGCCTCTCTTATTTTTGTAGAAGGTTCTGATGCTGCTAAGCTGGCTGGACAATGAGCCCTGAGGATCACTATATCTTCACTCCCTGCCCCAAGCACTGAGATTACAAGTCTGTGTCACCATGCTCAGCACTGAAGTCATGGGATTGAACTCAGGTCCTCATGTCCTATGTAATGAGCAATTTGCTAATGGAGCCTTCTCTATAGCCCTAAGGGCTTTTAAAGACATTTAAAACTACTCTTAAATGAGCATCTGCTTCTCCAACCAAGCCTAAGTTCTCCTAGAAATTCTTGAATTTTTATTTTAATAATTGTATAGGATGGGGGGGTGGTTCATTACCAGAAAATTAATTTAGTTCCACATCAAATGCTACCACAAGATGGTCTGCCATGTCTTTGGACAGAGTGTAGATTCAGCAACAGGATTGTGTCCGCACTGTAAGAGACTGTGGAGTTATGACCAGCAGCCCTGTCCTTCCTTTCTGAAATGCTCTCAGGGCATGAGTGTGAGTGAGGCTGCTCTTCAGCAGGTTTGTTTGTGACATATTCTCTTGAGGATAATGTTCACAGGACACTTATACCTGGAGTGGACCAGTAAACCCTCAAAGCTCAACAAGCCCTCTGATTCATATTAATGAATCAATTAACATCATATATATTAAGTAGGGAACGGGATGAGGTCAACTGGTAGAGTACTAGTCTAGCACACATGAAACCCTGGCTTCATTTCCCAGCACTGCACTAAAATCAGGAGCTGTGGCCCATACTTGTCATCACAGCATTTGAGAGGCAGAGGCAGGAAGAGCTGATTTCAAGGCCATCCTTAACTACATAGCTAGTTGCAAGGCAGACTGAACTGCAGAGACCCTGTGTGAATGTGTGTGCATATGTATATACAACAAGAAAATTATTGGCTGGCAGAATTGATTTTCCCAACCCCATTTGTTATATTAAAAACTTCACATTTGTTCTCTATTCTTAAAACGTGATTGATTCCTGGATCCTCCTACCTGTCCATTAAATTACTCCAGATGGGTGAATTAACTAGCCTTCTAATCTGCCTTTTGTCTTCCTGTCTGCCAGCAGAAAGTTTACAACACATACTTACTCAGGTAAGAGGAAGCTAACGCTCACAGTTGTTTGTTTAGAGGCATCTGTAGCTAATGAGTCTGGACCACATGTTATATGGAATTCTCTCTGCAAAATGACATGATACTTTTAGGCAGGCACTGGGCATGAACCAACCATAAATTATCTGGACATGTAAACCCATTGCAGTAAGTCAACTTCTAACAAATAACCACTCCCTCAGTCTTGAAAAGCTCTGAAACACTGCATACCCCAGGACAACTTCTCAAAATATTAGTACTACATTGTTCAAGTCTTTGTTCTAATACATTTAACAGGCAGGTAACAACACTGACAAAACTGGACGGGGCACTCACAGGCTTGTCCCAGTGCTGCTGGGCTGGCACTGCTGTACTCTGCTCCATTTTCTGAAATTTACTCAGGGCTTCTTCGTGGATTTGTTTCAGGTGCTGTTCCAGCTGAAAATTGCCATAAGTGAAGAATCTAAGGATTTAAGGGAACATAGCACCTTATTTGCTTGGAATGGACATGGAAGGATTTTGCATGAGAAGGAAGGTACAGGGTGGGTGTATACCAGCTAATCTCCCCATGAATGTAAGCTGCATACAGGGATATTTTTTGTTTTGAGGCAGTCTAACTACACACAGCAAACATGAAGACTTGGTTACGTGTAACAAAAATGATTTGATTTTACTTTGAACCTGCTGTAAAGGCATTGCAAAAAAAAAAAAAAAAAAAAAAAAAAATGAGTTCCTATGAGATACAATGTGTACCAGAATGTACTGAAGATTGGCAGTCCCAAATCAGGAATTTCATAAAATTCAACTTTAGGCTACAATTACCAGACTGCACATTTTTAATATAACACACTTATGTAATCATCTGAGAAAAACCTACAAATATTAGGGGCAATCTTTCTTTTCTATTAAAAGCTACCATTTAAAGTACAAGTATTAGCCTATTATGGTGGTACATGCCTTTAGTCCCAGCATTTAGTAAGCAGAAGCAGGTGGATATCTACGAGTTCAAGGCCACTTGATCTGCATCGTAGATCTAGGCCAGCCAGAGCTACACAGTGAGACCTTGTCTCAAAAAAAACACAAACAAAAATACAATATATACAAAAATACACACAACAACTAACCAACCGAGCAAAAAAACTAAATAAAGTTCAATTATTACCATTCACCATTTACAGAACACTTCAGTCTGCCAAAGACAACAGAAGGCTTCATGAACATTAGTCCCAGAGTGGACACCACCATTCACAATCTATGAGTAATAAGGCTGTGGCTCAGACCAGGATGGGGAACTGGGACTCCAGCAGAGGTGACTCTAAAGGTAGTTTGCCAACTGAGAGTTATGGCTGAAGGTGTTTACAGTGATGCCCCAATGAGATCCAGAGGTGAAGGAAAGCAACACAATCTCACCCAGAGCTACAAATTTGTTTGGCAAACATATATTCCTCCAATGGGAAGCCACATGACTCAATGTAAGAACTGTAAGAATGCAAGCAGGTCAACTATTGGTCCATCCTCAACTCTACACCCAACACTACCTGGCATTGCTCGGGTGATAGTGAGTGGCGTGGAACTGTTTCAGCTGCTCCCACGTGAGCTCTGGGATGCACAGTGGGTCCCCTCCAGAGACCACAGAGTACGTGTGGTCAGGAAGAAGCTTGTTCTGGAGGTGCTGGGAGAATATCCTCTCATTGTCTGTCTTGAAATTGAAAAGAAGTAAGTTAATGGAAATACTTGCAAATGAAATGCCACCCTAGGGCCACAGGACTATAGTTTAACTTAGCATTCAAGTTATTCTTAATCTGTGGACCCCAGAACTGACTCTCTTAGAAGCACAGTTTGAAGTCAGAGAAAGGGCATGGTGAGAAAAGGATGTGTATGCAAGAACTCCTTGGTCCACTAACTATACAGACACAAGGATGTTACTCCCATGGAGAGTCATGAACAAAATGATACCAACTGAAGTATGAAAGATAACGAATTTACTATTCCAAGAGGCCATAAGAATTAGAGATTGTCCTGGTATATATAAACCACCTCATGTGCTTCCAAAAGAGTAGGCCAGGCCAGGACCGGCCTTCACATCCCAGGTCATGTATAATGATAAGTGGCCCCAGACAATTTAAGGAGTAAGGTGAGAATATTAAATAACCACAGGTCTCCTATATACCAAGTGAATACACATTACACAATCTTACAAAGGTGGGCTGGGGGGAAGGCTCAGTGGTTAAAGAACTTGGTGCAAAAGTATGACCACACAAATTTAAATCCCGAGAACACACATGAAGCTGGATGTGATAGTGACCCTCTGTAAACACAGCACTCCCTTAGCAAGATGGGAGGTGGAAAAAGGACAATGTGCAGAAGTTCCTGAGCTAGACTTCCTGGTGCGAAGAGCAAGAGAACCCACCTCAAACAAGATGGAAGGCGAACATAAACACCTTACACTGTCCTCTTACCTGCACACACACCTTGGCATGCTACAGCCTGTACTCACGTATGAACATGCTTTGTACAAATACATACTTTTTTTTTTTAAACAAAGATAGTTTTAATACAGCAGAAATGAGGAAGAATACTTACAAACGCTCCTTTCATCTCATTAAAGACGACTCCTTTAAAGATCAAGGGAGTCTGAGGGTCACTTGGATTCTCATGTTCTAGTCGCCATCCTTCCTGCCTACATAAACAACAAATGGGTAAATAAAAATACAGTAGTGAGCCCACTACTAAAGTCTATATCAAATAACTGCTCATAACATACCAAAAGTCCAGTTCCCTCAAGCATGGGAAGAAAGTTGCATCCAAATATACTGAGAGGAGGTTCTGAAAGTCTTTGGGGTTTTGTGTGGAAAATGGATACATCGTATAATCGCTGGCTGGGGAGGAAAGAAGAGCAATATTTTAGAATATATGAAATGCTTCCAGAACGTCATGACTTTGAAGTCTCACTTCTTGACATCCTTCACTATTTAACTCCTGTGGAAACTGAAGGGCTAGCACCACAGTTGGCAACTGCTCAGCGCATCACTCTGAGCCTTAACCTTTCCCAAACTCCATGTTGTCTCTGAACAGACACTAGCACCAGCCCTTCAGTGACTTTCCCTGCACTTTGATTTGATCGACTGCCTGACTTGGATGCTTCACTGGTTCAACTGATAAGATTGATTTAAGTTAAGCAATACAGACATTAATCACAACATTATAGATGCTATATGGATATCCCCAATTTTATTTTGAAATATATCAGAAAAAAACTCCATACTACTGTGCTGAAACTCCAGTTTTCATTTACTTACTTGTTAATTGTGTGTGTGTGTGTGTGTGTGTGTGTGTGTGTGTGCGTGCGTGCACCTGAGTGCACACACACATGCCTGTATGACTGTGGAGACCATTGGTTGATGTTGATACTTTTGTCAGTCACTCTCTGCCTTATATTTTGACACAGGGTCTTGCACAGAATCTGGAGCTCACCAACTCAGCTAGATTGACTGGCTAGAAAAAAAACAAAGATCCTCCAGCCTCCATCTCTCCTGCATTAGGATTGCGGGTACACACCCCTATGCCTGGCTTTTGTGTGGGAGTCCTGGAGTTCTGATCTTGGGTTCTTGCCCTCACACTTTGTAGCAAGCACTTTATCAACCGAGCCATATCCCCAGCCCCCTAGTACTCCCATTTTTATAATCTAAGCAAGATGTAGCTTTCCTAAAATAATTGAGTTTCTAACATTTCTCACCTTGTCCAGGGATGGATAAAAATGATTCTATCACATTAAGTCCTCTTTTGCTCTTGGAAAATAATTTGATTTACCCACTTAGATCTGGTAGACCAGCACGGTTTTGATTCAGGATGTCAGACCTACCTGTGAAGGCATTCATAAATGTGGACAGTGACCTGTTGAGCATTTTGAAGAAAGGATCTCTGCATGGGTACTTCTGAGAACCGCAGAGAACAGTATGCTCAAGAACATGGGGCACTCCAGTGCTGTCCATCGGGGTCGTGCGGAACTGTACACTAAGGGAAGGGAAAGATGACAGCCAGGTGACGAGGGGTTAGCCAAGATTCTCTAACAGAATTCCTACCTATGGTCACCAAATCATTAAAAATAACCATCCTCATGTCACAATCTTTTGATAAAATACTTTCTGACTATAATGACTATACTGTAAAATTTCAATGTATCTAGGTGATAGAATCCTTAGATGAATTCATATACTCTTCCTTTGTGAAAAAAGGGGAAGAGGTGGAAATAGATTCCCACTCTACAGCCCAGTCTGACATGGAACTCACTATGTAGCTTAGTCCCACCTAGGACTTACCGAAATCCTCCTGCTCCTCCTACTATGTTTACTGGAGAGCCACCATGCCCCAGAAGGCTTACTTTTTCCTAACATTTCAGGGTATATGGTAGATGTGTTAGACAGAGACATTCAGGAACATGCTCTTCAGGGGATCACACACCTGAATAAGTTGTTTTTGTCTTCCCTCGCCAGGTGCAGGTATCTGGCTCCTGTGTTGTCATGGCTGAGCTTTACTGCTGTTAGGAACAGTTCAGGGACAGGAGTGACCTGGGGAGAGAAGGACAGTGTGAGCACACTGACACAGCATGGCTGCTTTCAACACAGGAGAGCCAGCCTCTGTGTGTGTGTGTGTGTGTAAGTCCATGCACAAGTGTGTGGAGGTCAGAGGACAACTTCGGTGACATTCCTTAGGAGCAGTCCACCTTGTTTTTTTGATACAAAATCTCACTGCTCTGGAATTTGTCAAGTAGGCTAGGCTGACTGGCCAGTGAGCACTAGGCATCTACCTGTCTCTCCCTTTCTGTTAGGGAACTGCAGCTGTAAGCCACCATTCCTGGTTATCTGTTTTAACACGGATTCTGGGTATCAACGTAGGTCATCTTGTAAGTATTTCACCAACTAAGTTACTTCCCCTGGCCAAGAAGAGACTGACTGTCCTGTCTTAAACTAGATGCCAGGAAGCCAGCATTTCAGACCTGGTACAGACAGACCATCATATCCAAATCCTGAACTCACAAACAAGAAAATTAAGACTCAACTAAAGCCTGATAAGAATGCATGCTGTTTCTGGTCTTAATTAAATTACTTATTCTTTGTCCATCATTTTCCAAGCATGTTACATACAAACTGCACATTACCATCCATTCCCATTCCCACATTTACAGATGAAAACAGCTGAGCCTCAGAGTTAATGACCACTGTGGCATGATCCACCTGGCGTCCATGTTCTTTCTACTGAACTATGTCATAAATGCCTACAATAAAAATGAGTAACTCCCCACTCCTCAGGGAGGGAGCAGAAGCAGAGAGAGATGGAGGAATGATCTCTTACTTGAGTGAGTCTCTAAAGACCTTGATATAAATGAAAGTATTCCATCTGGGGAGATAAGTAAGACAGTAAAGTGCTTACTGAGCAAACATAAGGGCCTAAGTTTGACCCCCTGCATCCACAAAAAGTGAGATACAACAGTGTATGTCTGTAATCACAGCATCAAGGAGGCAGAACAGGACAACTTTTGAAGTTCCCTGGTAAGCCAGACAGTCTAACAAAATCAGCAAACTCCACGTTCAGTGAGAGATCCTGTTTCCAGGCTGTGGATGTAATTCAGTTGGCAGAGGATTCGCCATGTATGAAGTTCCGAGTTCCATTTTCATTACCTTATGAAACAGAGTGAGAGAAGTTGAAGGCTGTCCTTGACTGTACTATATCTTTGAGGCCAGCCAGGATTACATGAAAACCTGCCTAAAAAAAGTAAAGTATGATTGAGGAAGATACCCCCAAGGAAGAACTCTGGCATCCACAGGGACACAGACATGCACATACACAGTGTCCTATCATACTTCCATATCAGCTGGTCCTCTTTCATTCAATCACAAGCCATTCATTCTATGATAACTATACCATTATCCTACTCTCTTCTCAGATTGTAAGCTGTCCACATCTCTAAAGAAAGTTATTGGCAAAACTACAATTTTAGAACCAAGTCTCCAGAGTCTAACTTAGGGGCCCAAATGCACAAATGGCATAAAGAAAGCAGGCTCTTGATACTCCTGTAGTTACAGCTGGCTTCATATTCTTGAATTTACTCAGAGAGATGCTTAGTACTGAAAACCAGGAGATAATGTGAAGCCTGTCCAACAACAGCTTTCAGGGCAAATGTTTTCAAACAAGAATTACCATTTCTCCCAACTTTCTCTTTATTTTTTGAAACTGGAAAAGACTACACCATTCTGAACAAGGTCTTCATCACTAGCAACTTGTTCTACAAATCCACATTCCTCTGCACGGCCTTTTAGAGAGTTCACAATGCTCTCTCACCATATTTTTTTTTTTTTTTTTTTTCCTTTCTGACTCACCACTCCAAGATCTATCCCAGAACTAAATCTCCAGTTTCATTGGCCTTGGTTATATGTGCATGCTTACTAAATTCTGCCTTTTGTTGCAGCCTCATGAAGCTTTCTAGCTCACAGGCGCTGCCTTCTTGTATTTGTTAAATACAAGCACAGTACAAATCCTGTGACCAAAAACTTGACATGTGGAATTTCTTTCATATATGTGTAAGTGTATTTAAGAAAGGGTATGCATGCATGCATGTATGTATACCTGTCATGAGACAGTATATTTCAAGCTGGCCATGAACTGACTAAATATCCAAAAGTGACCCTGAACTCCTGATCCTCCCGCCTACACCTTTCATTTATAGGCACAGACCACCAAACAAGTTTTCATATGGTGCTAGGGATCAAACCCAGGGCTTTTGGATCCGAGACATTCTACAAAGTGAGCTACATCCCCTGCACAAATTTTTCAATAATTACACTGAATAAATAAGTAACATGAGGTAATAGAAAGACAAGAAAAAGAAACAACAAAACCTATTTTTTTCATGTAAATCAAGAAGATACTAGTATACCATCTTTTCTTTGTGATTCCAAGACCAAATAGATAAAAAGGTTCTATGTAAGTCTAGAGACAACTGTACCTGAGGACAGAATATGAAGGAGGACACATAGGGGGCAGCAAACAGCATTTGTACTGAACTCAGTGAATGATGAGGCTTGGTTGTAGAAATGTCAGTGTGTTTGACTACAAAAGCCCTACTTTGGTGATTGGGGGAGGTGTCATTTTCTAATATCTGAAATGACTGAGGCTTTGAAGGGTATGATTAAGACCAGGCCATTATTTCATTTGTAAGCCACCTAGAGTGCCTGCCCCAAGTCAGGAAGCTCACCAGGTCCTGTCTACTCCAAGAGATCCCATCTGCTGGCGGGAGCTGAATGTGGACCAACCTTTATTGATAAAGAACATGGCAAAATAGATGGGTGGGTACCTGCTTTACAGTGAACCCATGGATCTTTTCGCCAACTTTATACTGTAGAGCTCGCTCACAGGCTTGATCACTCTTCTCCCTCCATACTTTGTGGTGTACCCTGCTGAGTTTAAAGAAAGTTCTCAAAGTTAGTGAATTTCCTGGATACTTGTTTGGTTAATTATCTCAGTGACATATGTAAATGATCCCATAGGATAAAGATAACTAAGTAAAGGGAACTTGTACCCTGCATCTTCTAAGATCTCAGACATTTCAAAAGACTAGTTTCTAGTTATGTTCTTTCTGTTTTCACCTTGAGCAGAAACAAAAGCACAAGGCCTTTTAAAAAGACAGCACAAGAGTATCATGTGACCAAGTAAGCTTACTGTAGGAATGTACATAGATAATAAAAAGAAAAACAGCAAATACAGTTTAAGTCTGATGGGAATGACTACCCAAAAGAGATAAAAGTTAGAACCTTGTCAAGGGCAATTTTGCCAAGTAATGATGACATCACTTGAAATAGTTATGTTCTCAAACTGTATGCTTAGGAAGTTTTCTATATAAAAGCTCAGAAATATCTCCCTTAAAGGTTATATGGACAGGAGGAAAAGAAAACAACAGCAATAAACAAACCCAAAACCCCACCATTTCAGTCATTGGCAGTATCAGGGAGATATGCTAAAATCAACTGGTTTTCCTTTCTGACAGAAAATTCTAGATTATGGGTAGAAATTTTAAGAAACTTGGTCATCAGAAAAGGATCTGCAAGACAGCACTGAGACAAAAAGTGCTCACTCACTTTATATTCTGGTAACAACGCTTTTAAAGCCCACACCCCCACAGAAACCTACAGCCCCACATCTCCTCACCTAGACTAACAGCAGTTTGGGTGACTATAAAATAAGGGGTTGGATTAGCATGAAAGCTAAACACTTTTAAAAAGCATCTTTACTTTTCCATAAATTGAGTCACTACAAAATGTTCAGCTCCAGGAGGCACAATTTAAAAAAACACCAGCTTGTCATGGTGGGTGCAAATCTATTAATGAGAGCCATAAACTGCCTCTTTTATTACACAGTTAAAATCCACATCAAAGCCCATGTTTACTTCAAACAGCCTTGGTAACCCACACTCAGGACCACCCACTCGCTCTGGGATTACCAAAGGTCCAAGAAGGGAAAGTGGGTCAGGACAATGCCCTGGACCCCCCCTTAGGACACCGTTGTTACCCCAACTCTGGTAGCTGGGACAGCAGCTTCTTGGGGAGAGCGTGCTGTGCCACAAGTCGGTGATGGAAGGACTACTGGACAGGCTCTGTTGGAAGTATGGATTCTTGGTTTGGGGAGCCAAGAAGAGAGTTTGGGGGTACTTGAGGTACGCGCAAGAAATTCTGGGATTCAGGAGCTCAAGAGGGGTCTGTTACCCGTGCCCAGGGATGGCAGAGACCCGAAGTCTCTCGTACCGGTCCTGCCCTTCCCATCCGCTGTTGCCACCCATACATATTGTCTCACCTGCAGCTCAGTCGCTGTAGAGTGCACAGTCCCGGACGACCGCTGAAGCGCCACATGGCATGTGACCAGTTTGGGGCAAATGTGAGAGCTGCCTTTAACCTGACGCACGGCGCGGGGCGGGGAGCGACCTCGAGACTCTCATTGGACAGGCTGCATGGAGACGTCGTCTGCAATAGGCTGGAGGGGAGAAAGGCGGTTCCTCCTGCCATGGGGCGGAGCGAAGTGCGGGGCGGGTGATGGGCGGGTGATAAGTGACTGGCGGGCCGCAGAGGATAACCAATGGGAGGAGGGCGGGAAGGAAGCAGAGTTAGGGCGGGACGTGGCGGTGGCGAGTGGTAGGTTCATTGCTGCAAGAGCCCAGTCCGTAGAAACGAGAAGGGGAGCCTTTGCTAATGAAGAGCTTGATGTGGGTATGGAGCACAGCGTAGACAAGTGAGGGGCGAAGGGTACTTGGGCAGGTGAGTGCCTGACTAGAGGAGTTGGGGCGGGGGTGGGTGGGCGCAAGAGCCGGGGGAGGGTCTTGTGCAGATTAGGCGGTGGAGCTTTGCTAATGAGGAGCGGGTCCTAGGCAGATAAGGGGCGGGTTAGATGCAGGTGCAAGTGAAGGAGGACCTAGCTTTTGCTGTTTGCAGACCAAGTAGATGCAGATAAGGGGTGGGGCATATGCTGGTGAGCAGTCCTGGAGAAGCGCGGCACATTAGCACATGAGGGGGCGGAGCATGGTGCCGGAGTGTCTGGAGCGAGGGGGTGTGAATCTTGAAATACTCTTTGGTTCATTCAAATGAAACTGAATCTGCTTCGCCCACCCGTAGTACTAGAATGACAGATGAAAAGTTTCCAGATGGATACCTTTCCGGTGTCTCAGCCTCTTGAAGTTGTGACTTCAAGGATGCCCCACTGGACTGTAGCCGCGTCCTAATTCCATGATGTTACCATTAGAAATGGTCTTCTCACAGATAATCCCCAACACACCCTAGACAGTTCAGAGCTCCAGCAGGGGCATGTGGTTCACTGCATCTGTTCTTCTCGTTCCTCTGTTCATTTCGAGTGTAGAAGGGAGACACTAGTGTGGCTTAGGGTGTGCAAAGTCCCCACAGACCCTTCTCAGAACCAGGAGACCTAAGGAGGTCAGTACCTGAGTGGGCTAGGTCCACTCCTGTGAGTTGGAAGGGGCATCTGGTTTTTAACAAACCTAGGAAGTGTTTGTATGGGACTAGGAAAATGAGAGGACATTTCAGACCTCAGTTTCTTTTGTTTTAAATTTATTTATTTATTTATCAGACCAATCCCAGTTCTCTCTCCCTCCCCTCCTCCCACTCCCCTCCCTACCCGCTCCTCAAAGAGGTTAAGGCCTCCCATAGGAAGTCAACGAAGTCTGTCCCATCACCACGTTGAGGCAGGACTAAGCCCCCCATACACATACCCATGCATAGGCTGAGCAAGGTGTCTCTCCCACAAACTCAGTTCATACACTACAGTTGGATCCTGGTCCCACTGCCAGTGACCCCATAAACTGCCCAAACCACACTATAGTCACCTCCATTCAGGGGACTACCTAGATCAGTCCTATTGAGGTTCCCTAGTTGTAAGTCCAGAGTCAGTGAGCTTCCACTAGTTCCGGTCAGCAGTTTCTGTGCGGTTCCCCATCCTGGTCTTAACCCCTTCGTTCATATTATCACTGCTTTCTTTTTTACAATTGGACTGCAGGAGCTCAGCCCAGTGCTTAGTTGTGGATCTTTGCATCTGCTTCCATCCATTACAGATGAAGGTTCTGTGATGACAATTAAGGTAGTGCTCAATCTGATTACAGGGGAAGGCCAGTTCAGGCACCCTCTCCGTTAATGCTTAGGGTCTTAGTTGGGGTCATCTTTATGTATTCCTGGGAATTTCCCTAGTGCCAGGTTTCTTCCTAACTGTCCTATCAAGATATTTCTTTCCTTGCTCTCCCTCTCTGTCCTTTCCCCAACTCAACCATCCCATTCACTCCTGTTCTTCTCCCCACTCCCATTCCTGCCTCTCCTCTCCCCTTCCCCTGCCTCCTTTGTCCCCCTCCCCCACGTTTCCAATTTACTAAGGGGAACTTGTCCATTTCCCCTTCCAAAGGGGATCCATGTCTGTCTCTTTTAGGGTCCTCTTTGTTACCTAGTTTCTCTGGGGCTGTGGCCTGTAGGCTGGCTGTCCTTTGTTTTATGTCTAATATTCACTTATGAGTGAGAACATACTATATTTGTCTTTCTGAGTCTGGGTTACACAAGGAAGGATGCTTTCTGTCCATTTGCCTGCACATTTCAAGATGTTCTTGCTTTTTACTGCTGAGTGGTATTCCATTATCCATTCTTCAGTCGAGGGGTATCTAGGTTGTTTCCAGTTTCTGCCTATTACAAGTAATGCTGTTATGAGCATATCTGAGCAAATGTCCTTGTGGTGTGAGTGTGCATCCTTTGTGTATATACCCAAAAGTCAGACCTCAGTTTCTTTAGCTTTGCTTCTTCCCTTCACTCCTCTTCTTGACCCATGGCCCATTCATGCAAACAGATGCTAAAGACAACTGCTAATAGATAGGTCGAATCTGTTTAGACATATAAAGGCTCCAACTTAAACATGAAAGGTGATATACTATGTTCAACAGCCATAGGACAGCTACTCCAGTCTCTCCACAGTGCAACCCAGACTGTACCTTCTTGTTGATGAACTCAAACGAACCTTGACTAAGGTGAGAATAGGAAGGTACAGGTGCCTACAAACACACTGTATTCCTTTCTTCTAAGGAGGATTGGAGTGATGCATCTTAATGAGGCTTCACATGGACTCTATGATCTTGATGGAGGCAGCTGGGTATTATTAACCCTGTTGTGAATGCTCGGGACTCAGAGGCTCTGGGGTATTATTGTGTTTTCTGTTCTCTAAGGGATAGATACTATATAAATCCAGTAATTACCACTTACTAGTATGTTCCCACATGACACAACCTCACTAAGGATAACCTAGATACACACCCAATCAGAATTTATAAATACTTATCCCAAGTAACATTTGACCTAATATTAAGACTTGTGTATAAGGTAAACAATTATTCATAAAACAATTGCAGTGTAGAAATGGAACCATGAACTACAATTTTCTATATTATAAAATGTAGGTTCTATATCACAGTGCAAATCATTATTTTAGTAAGGTTAGCAAGCGAGTTATTTTTAGTATTATGGGTTATAACCCAGGGGGATAATCAAATGAGTTTCTAGAGGTTTGTTTGTGATGCCACCAGAAGGTATGGGAATCTGGACCCCAAATCTAGACCTGGGAGAAAAGGCTTTTTACAGGTAATCAATCCTCAAAAGAAAGCATTAGGGGTAGACAGTACTCCTTTATGGCAGACACTCACAAGAAAACATAATGTGAAGATAGATAACAGTTAGAATGATGCTTCTATAAGGCAAGAAATGTCAAGAAATTCCAGCAAGCCACCAGAAGCTAAGACAGACACAAGGATTCTGACATAGCCTCAGAAGTAAACCCCGGAAGACTCTTTGACTTGAGACCCATCCTTTGTACGGCATTTGGTGATTAGAGATCATCATCTGGGGTATCTATAGCCTCTCTGATCAAGAGGACAAGTAGCTTACTGGAGATGTAGGGCATTGGAGATGGGGCTCATTACACCTTGGATCTGACCCCAATTTGGAGACTAAATGCCAAAATATTGATTATCCTTTTAGCTCTCTCATCTCTTGGATTTGGTTTGCAAGCTTTTGTTGGTGAACACTTGGAAGTTTTACAGAAGGTGTAATGGATTTTAGTTTATCTTTTGGAGGTAACATTGAAGTAGTGTTTAAATAAAAACAAACAGATTTTTTTTAATGAATCCTGATTTTAGTAATATTTTGGTTTTGTCTTGATTTTGTTTTTTAATGACAGGGTTTCTCTGTGTAGCCTTGGCTGTCCTAGAACTCATTCAAGACTAGACTGACCTTCAACTCACAGTGACCTGCCTTTGCCACCTGAGTGCTGGGACTAAAGGCATGTGTCACCGCCACTGCCTGGCTGAGACTCAGTCTTTTATGTAGATGCAATTTTAACAAATCTTGAAAAAAAATATGAAATCTTTGTTCTTTAGGTCTGCTCTTGTAAATATTACTACAAGCAGATCAATATCTTAGGCAAACTTTATTGTTTTCAATAAAAGGCAGATTTTAGTTTTATATCAGTGACCTGAATTTTGACCTGAGGAATTCTCATAACATTTACTCCTGGCACATGGAACATCTTTGAGTCTTATCTTTTGCAAACCTTTTGTGACCTTTTGTAATGTGCTTAAGCTTTCTGATTTTGCATTCCTCTTTTTCATTTTTAAAAAATCCAGCAATTTTTTCTCAAGTCAAACTTTATGTAAAATTGTTTGTTACCTGAAGTATATTTTCTTCCCTTTTTAACCTTCCTTACCAAAAACTGTATCCTTATATTTATATTTTTTGAGACCCCCCCTCCATGCTCACTGGTTTCCTTTTATTTTGTAATATCACGAGACTGAACGACATAACAAAAGAAATGTGCAATGTTGATTACAACACTAAGTTCAACTTCCAGTTTTATCTTTCTATCCACTGAATATTGTTCATGAAGAAATCTAAATTAGGAGCAGCAGAGCATGACAGCACACACCTATTGTCTCAGAACTTGAGGGGTGGAGGCAGGAAGATCAGGACTTAAGGACAGCCTCAACTACATGGTGAGTTTGAGACCATCTTGGGCTACATGAGACCCTGTTGCTAAACCTGTTCCAAATTAAGATAATTTGAACTAGGACCAGTTATGCATATACACCCCGGTAAGCCCAGCACTTAAGAGGCTTAATATTGTGAGTTTGAAGCCACCCTGAGACACTGAATGAGACCAAATAAAGGGAGAAAATAAAAGATAAATTCAAATTAGTTAGGTTGATTAGATTTTCTTCCTGCTTCTAAATATGTTCGTGATATCTACTCCTTGTGTATAGTGTATATGTGTGCATATTCATGTGCGAGCACACACCTGCATGTTTGTTTGTGAACTTGTTTGTGGAGGCTAGAGGTTGATGCTGTGTGTCTTTGTCACTTGTTACCCACTTTATTTTTTGAGACAGAGTCTTTCACTGAACCAGGAGCTCACTGATTTGACTAGGTCAGTGGTCCCTAGGCTTCCTCCTGGCTCAGCTTTCACAGATCAGTGTGCCTCATTTTGTTTACGGATTCAACACATCAAGGCTAATTTTATTTTAAGAATATCATACCATTTAATTCTATATAAAACATCTCCATTTTCTACCTCTACACCCCTTCCTATCCTCCCTCTGTTCCTTCTCTTTTTTCTTCTCCTCTTCATACTCCTATCTCCAATACTGGGAATGAAACCCAGGATCACATGCTAAACAAGTACTGTATCACTGAACTATATTTCTAACCACCATCATTACAATCTTAACTTGTCTTTGCTATAGAATCATAGGTTCTTGGGATTAGGATGCAGGCATATTTGGGTTGCTATTCTGTCTACTATAGTGACTCAGGGGTAAAATAAAAATCTATTTCTTGTGAAATACAAGAATATCTTTTCAAAAGAAAATATTAGAATCTAGGATGGTATAGCACGCTTGTAATTCTAGCTCTCAGGAGGCTAGAGGTTTGTTAGTGCAACAAGAGTACTATGGCGTTGATTTATTGTTAAAAAATGAAACAGATTCGAGGGGCAGTGGTAGCATATGCCTTTAATCCCAGCACTTGAAAGGCAGGTGGATCTCAGTGAGTTTGAGGCTAGCCTGGTCTACAAAGTGAGTTCCAGGACAGCCAGGACTGTTACACAGAGAAAACCTGTCTCAAAGAACCCCCCTCAAAAAACTAATCCTCCTCTCCAAGAAATAATCCAAAAAAGATAGTCTTTTGGGGGTTAAGGAGATGGATCAGCTGAGTTTGATTCCCATGACATAAAAGCCCCATAAAATAGTAAGCATCTGTAATTCCATAACTCTTATACTGAGATGGTACATGAAGACAAGAGAATACCCAGGAATCTGGTTGGCCAGCTATTTTAGAGTATACAGCATGGCACAAACAAGAGACCCTGCCTCAACAAAGTAGAACAAGAAAACCTGGAAACAGTTGTCCTGTGACCTCCACTACCACACCACGGATCACACATGTTCCTGTCATCACACACACACACACACACACACACACACACACTTTTTGAAAGGTAGTCCTTTATTCCAATTGATATTTTTTTTTTTTACAGGTTTCCCTCCAAACTTCCTTGTCCAGTTTTATGTACTGTACAGAGCAGATGTGCAAGTTGTTTGTATTTTCAGAAGAAAAATCTGTAGTATTTTAGCTTATTTGCATGAAGGGGGAATTTTGATATGTTAGACACAAAAAGAAAAATGGATATAACAATTTAACACAATGTAGACACTAATTTTTGGAGCGTGGAAACCCAAAATCTGTCTGTAATAAAGAGAAAAATTGTGTCCATACAAGAGGATAGAAGACAAAAAGGAACACATCTGATGGCAGTTATGCACTGTTTTATGCATTATTGTGTGTGGAGTGAGATAGAGAATAATTAGTCTAAAGTCCTTTTAGTACAAACAGGCCACAGGCAACATCATCTTTACAGGACACAAAGCCTGAAGGGAGAAAAGCTGTTTTTGTTACTTCTGAGACTCTTCTGAGAAGAGTCTTTTAATGATTCAGAAAACATAATTTAAATAGATCATGCCAACACACCTCCCAAAAACTGTTATTGTTAAAATTATTGCTTTCTTGATAATATTGAAATCACTAAGGATATATTTGGGGTTGAGCCCAATAATTCTGTGTCAAAGAATAAGGCCAAAGACACAGACTTCTCATCCCTCTACATCTAGTCTGAAGGAATAAGAGGAAGAATAATCCTATGTTAGTATCAAGGTCTTCAAGGAGATTTGAGTGTGGTGATGGCTGATTTGGAGGTGAGAAGCCCTAGAGTTAAACATGAGATCATAGTTCAAAGAGGAGAGAGAAACCAGTCAAGCATGAACTTAAGTAGCTCCTGGGGGATTTCTGCAAACCACTTTTGTTTATTCATTCATCAGCCCTCCTTCCATCCCCAAACAAGCATGTCATAGCCAGTAAGAGAACTAGATTTTTAAACAGATGCCTGGAGTTCAGGATATTTGGATTCATGAACAAACCTCTAAATTTGTATCTTTTCCTTTTTTTTTTGGGGGGGGGGAGGTGTTCAAGACAGGGTTTCTAAATGTGTATCTTTTCAAATGTATTTTTAGAGAAATGAAGTGTGTGTTTTGAAGGGGGTACTTTGGGTACTGAGTTCTTAGGAAGGTGAAGGAGATATATGTAAGCCCAATATTTAGAGGAAATAAATATGCCGTGAATGGATCTGAATGTACTTTCTTGGTTACTATTGTAATTGGTTTGGATCAGCTAATTGGTGATCTAATTAATTGCTTCATAAGGGCAATGTTCTTCAAATTTATCCCAGCAGAGTTCATTTACTGCATGGTAGATATTGAGCTGCTCAGTAGTTGCACCCTGCCTTTAGAGATGAATGTACTTAATTTAAACACGATTACTTGTTCATGATCCATCATTGAGATGAAACTGGATTTCAAAATGTTTGATTGCTCTTTCAATAGACCTGGCCTTTAGTGATATGCAATCTAAATATGCAAACTTCGTGAAAGGAGCACTCCAAACTATCCAGGAAGCCTCATATGGATGAGACTATGTTTGTGTCACTGTGCAGAGGTGGCCCAGATCTGTGCTATGTAAGATCAACAAGAAAGAAATCTGAAAAAGAGTGCTAAAAGTAAGATTTTATAAATTGAGTGACTGAGTTAAACAGCCACAGAAGTAAAATTTGCAAAATATAAAATCACATTGAATTTTAACAAAATTCCATTTTCTTTCTTTTTCATGTGTATAGGTGTTTGTTTGCATGTACGCATGTGTGCCATGTGCATGTAGTGTCCATGGAGGTCATAATACCTGGAGTTAGAGTTACAGACAATTAATTGTGGGCTGCCATGTAGGTGCTGGGAACTGAACTGGGGTCCTCTGCAAAAACAGCAAGTGCTCTCCACCACTGAGCCACCTTTCCAGCTTCTGACATTTTCTTTAAATCGAAGATAAAGGTGAAAGTTTTTATACTAGAAATTACCTTATTTTTTCCTTTATTTTTCTAAACTTGAATTTGTTTTAATTTCCTAGTAACTACTGTATTTTGAAAAAGCACCACTCCACTAGGACAGAAATGAAAACTATGAAAGAACAAAACCACTTTGGCATATTCATTCACCAGCTCTCCATCCATAGTCCAAAGTAGGCATGTTGGCCTCAGGTAGAGGACTAAATTTCACACCCAAGTTTGAAATAGATGCCTGAGTTTAGGGCATTTTACTTCATAAGCTATACATCATGGCTTTTCAAATGTATTTCTAGAGACATGAAATACTTATCCTGGTTTTGAGGAGGGGTTTTAAATACTTGAGTAATTAGGAAATACTCACTGATATATTGGAAGTGTGCATTTTTCAACAGACTTCCATGCTGCCTGACACAAAGCCCCATGATATATTATGAAGCTAGACTATGCTACCCATGACACTCATGACACACAGGACTTTCAAAAACCTGAAAGACCTTTCAGCTTCCAAGAGCGGAAGCAAGACTTTTCTTTGGCAAGGTAAATTATTTACTTTACACACTTTAAGTTTTAGTATAGCTTTTTTAACATTTGAAATTATTATTTTATTTTATTACTGTATGGGTATGGTGATTTTGCCTGCCTATATGACTGTATTCCACGTGTAAGCCTGGTAGCTGCAGAAGTCTGAAGAAGGTATCAGATCCCATGGAACTAGAGTTATAGGGTTGTGAGACACGCTATGGATGTTCTGGGAATTGCATGTGGGTCCTCTGAAAGAGCATCCAATGCTCTTAACCACTGAGCCATCTCTCCATCCCCTTATACAAATATTTTTAAGTTTCAAAGGCATTTTGATTGAATAACACAACTGCTCTACAGTTGCTCAGAGTGAAAGACTAAATAAGCAACACTCTTGTGATTAATTAAGGTTAATTATCAACCTGAGAGAATCTGAAGCTATTAGGGAAATTCACCACTGCTCATGTGTGTGATTATGTTAGAAAACCCACCCATTAAGGGCAGCACCATTTGTGACGATGCTCTTGGACTGTATAAGTTGAGAACTAGACATGCATACATACATTGCTTAGTTCTTCTGACTGTGGACATAGTATGGCCAGCTGCTTCTTGATGCTGCTGCCCTGATTTCCTTGCCAGGATGGACTGGACCTCAGACTGTGAGCTAAAATAAACATTTCTTTCATAACTTGCTTTTGTTACTTGACTGAATTCTATTTAACAAAATTTAATCTTGAATTTCTATAAAGGCTTCAAAATGTATTTCTTTAAAATGATTGCACATGTCAGACAAACCAATTACAGACTCTTCCGTATCCACAGCCTCTCCCCAGAACACAGCCACAATTCATTCAGTCTCTGCTGGGAGGCCAGACTTAGTCAATGACAATGTTTAAAAACTTGGGCCATTGTAGCCTGTTCCCAGGCTTGTTTTCAATCTATGATTTGACCTGATGCCCTAAGTTTTGAGCAAGTACTTCAAATGAAGTTATTGGCTGAGCCAATCATAAGCCCACTCCAAGTATTTACAATGGAAATCAAAGGAAGACTAAATAAATGAAATGAACAAGTGTGTGTCAAGCTACAGAGTAGGTGAGTTCCCTTAATAACAGAGCTGCAGAGTCTCTCTTTATGGCCCCTTGGGTACTGAATACATCTGTCTTCAATAAAAGCACACTCTCCTATGAGTTTTAATATTCTGAGTTTCATTGCCTCCACACATGCTCGCAATGACCCTTTCCTGCCTGGCTTTGCTGAGTGATGAGTGACCCTTCACTTATTGCAATCTACTTTGGAGATTGAACCAGCCCTCAGGGTCAGTCCTGAATCATGGCTGACACACAGAACTTACATCATACTCATTTTGAATGAGTAGTGTTGAAATATTTTCCAAATGAAGATAGTTAATTCATCATTCCCCCTATGAAACCTTGGCAAATAAATATAACAAAATAGCTTAATGCTTTTAAAAGATATAAATGGTAGGTCTACTTTAATGTTAATCACATGATATGTGATCCTTATGTTTGATTTGATTATTATTTTATTTCCCAGTGATCCTAAATATGATAGATTATTTTATCTCTTTTTTAAGAGATGTTTCCCAGAATTCAAGAATGAATATTTATGCTTATTAAGTGGTTGATAAGTAATTAACAGATTACATAAAATCAAGTATAGGAGACTAGCACTAATAAAACTGGAAATAATTTAATGAAATATTAGTAAAGAAAAATTGAAAAAAGACTGGCCCATAAACGGTATTCATCTCCTTTCTTGTTTCACAAATAAACTGTTCTTTCTCAGATTTTTGGCAGGTGTTTTGCTGGTGTCACTTGAACATCAATAAGTGTTGTCATACAAGGCCATGAACAGAATTGTAACTCTAAATTATAGTTAGAAGGCAGTAGCAGAGTGTACTTCAGTAAACACAGGTGAGGAGGTCAACTGCATTTTCTTCTACTGCTGAGCTAGCTAGTTGTACAATTTCTCTGGGCTTCAGTTCACTTTGTATAACATAAAAGAGGCCCAGACAGACCTCTAAAATCTCCTTCCTTTCTAAAATGTTAGTCTATGAGTTAATTCTACGTAACAGATGGTTAATATTGTCAACTTGGCAGGACCTAGAATCACCTAGTAGGCAAACCTCTAAGCCCATCAGTGATGGAGGTTGCAGATTGGATTAACTGAGGTGGGAGGGCATACCCTAAATATGGGTGGCACCGTCCTATGGGCTGGCGTTCTAGACTGAATAAAAGGAAGACAGTGAGCTGAGCACCAGCATGCATCTCTCATTGCTTCTTAGATGCAGATGCAATGTGATCAGCTGTCTTACTCCATCATCATGTTCTTCCACCATTATTGATAGTGTTGTCAAACTGACTCAGAACCAGCCCTTCATTCTTTAAGTTGCTCTTCTCAGGCATTCTGTCAAAGTAAGGAGAAGGGTAATTGATATAAACACAAGCTCACCAACAAGCATTCCTTCTTCAAAACCTGTGCATATCAGCATAGAATAAATCCTGTGTCCCATTCCCCTCCCCCTCCCATGTCCTCATCTTGCCCCCAGGATGTTACTTTCACCTCAGGTTGTGTTGTAAAACTAGTTAGCATACTGAGAAATGGACTTCACAGAACACGGGGGTGTTTTTTTATGTAGTTATGTTTGTAACCCTTAGAATGACAACTTTGATCTAAGGTTCCATTTCCCTCTCTGTACCTCTCTGCGGCTTCACACACACTAGGCGAAAATTCCACCATGAGGCTATACCCCCACTTCTCTCTTTTTTATTAATTTTTTTTTTTCAAAAAACAAGACAGGGTCGCCTTCAATCCATTCTGTAGCCCAGGCTATCTTCAACTTGGTGATTCTCCTGTCTAATTACCCAAACACCTGGGATTATAGGTCTGTGCCCCAAGACCCAGCAATAATTATTCTCATGCTTACCATTTTATTTATGATTTTTACATGTGCATATAATGTTGAAATATACATATTTCTTGTTTTACCTGACTTTAACTTTACAAAATGATATTGTATGTGAGATAAATTTGGGGAACCTGGTTTTCTAATGAATATTCCATAGTTGATCTGTGTTCACATGGCTGCACATTAAATTCTTAATAGAATTATCAATGAGTTATATGAAAGTGAATTAAATTTACACTTTAAGTTGTGAAAGACAGCTACAGAAAAATCTCCATGGTACTAAGACAGAAGCCAGATTTAGTGTAACACCACAATAACAAGCAGTGAGAGCAGTTTTGTGTGATTATATCCTTGATGAATTTGCATATACACTGTGAATTTTATTAACAAAGCAAATCATGTATATTCCTGAGAGAGGAGCAGATAAGACAGAGTTGCATGCAGTCCAAGCTAGCCATAAACTCACTATATAGCCATGGATAGCCACAGACTCATCCTCCTCCCTCAAAACTCCTGAATGTTGAGATTACAGCCATGTGCTATCATGTCAAGCTTAATTTGTAGTCATTTATTTCTTCCTTTGACTGGTAAAATAATCTCATCCTTCATGTTTTCACATTGCCATGAACTGATATAACCACTAGATGGCCGTCTTCTCCTTCTTACTATTTCCTTGGCAATGATTCTGCTTTTGAGTAAATACATCCTTTACAAGGCTTATTTATTTTTCACTAAAATTGCTTTTATGACAGGGATTCAAGCTTACAACCACTTCATACAGCTGGGTTGGCATTTTAAGAGGCATAAGCGAAGCGAAGCAAATGTCACTGTAAATAGATGGGAAGTGAAGGGGAGTTTTTAAACAATGAGTTTCTGCCATGTGGCATTACTTGGTTTTCTGCATTATGTAAATAAATGCACAGCACTCATGTTTCTGGCAGGGAAGTCCTGGATGAGGAGTCTGGAGTGGACATGAATCGGTTTTGCCTGACGACATTCATTAGAGCTTCTCACTGTTTTTTCTGTGCCATCTCCTCTTTTTCCTCTGCCATCCACACTCTCTAGTCATGTCATTTATCTGGAGTCCCATTTTATCCCCTTAACTACAGCCATTGGTTAAACAAACAAACAAATCTCTCAAGCCACACCAGTAGAGACTTGTTTCTAGATTTTTTTTTCTTTTGAGAGGAACCTATAATAATTGAATTTTTTCATTTCTTTTTTCACCACCCAGAGACAATCCCTGGCCAATATGTTTATATTTCCACATTTTCTCTAGAGTTTCCAATATTACATTTATTTTTGATGGAGCAAAGTGCACTTTACATTGTGAGTGTGTGGAGGTCACCAGATAATGTGTAGAAATCAATTCTGTCTTTCCATCATGTGCATTCCAGGGTTCAAAACTCAGGCCATCAGCCTGGAGGCAAACACCTTTACCTGATGAGCCATCTAGCTGGCCCCTTTCCACATTTTTCTATGTGTGCGTATATAAAGATATATACAAAACATTTTGATCAAAATGCATTTTTCACATTATGTTCAGCTAGGATTTCTATTATATCTATTCTTCTACTTCATTATTTTGTCTTATTGTGAGTCAAGATCTCATGTATCCCTGGCCGGCCTTAAACTCACTATGTAACCAAGAACCTTGTACACAGGGTCCTCATGCTTCTGGAATGACAGATGAGCACCACCCAAGTTAGTGTGTTACTGGGCATCGAACCCAGATTCCCTTGTAGGCAGATGAGCTGAGCCATACCTCTAGCCTGAACATACATGTGTGTACTTTTAAAATTAAACTTGTTCTTTGAATTTATGTATAGTGCATCCTGATTACACCCTCTCCTACTCTCTCTTTCCTTCTTCCTTCCTTATTAACACCCCTCTATTACCCTGTCACCCCCAACTGCCTGCGAGACTGTGGCCCACTACGTTTACTCTGGGCCATCTGCTTGACCTTTGTTTGGAAGTATTCATTGGAGTCTGGGTCTTTCCAGTGATTCTGCTTCTCCCAGGATTTATCATTAGCCAATAGTTCAGCTGGAAGGGGAATGGGCTTCCTTGGCTCCACCCCCATAGGGACTGACTGTTGATGGACACATTCGCGTGCAGATCCAGTACAGGCAAGCACACCTGCTGTGAGATCATGATTGATGTGACTCAGTTTTATCCAGAAGACAGCACTTCACAGCCCTTTGGCCTATGCTCCAGCCCTTCCATTCACTCCTTCCACCATCTTTCTCCCTTCATCTCTCCAAGCTTGAGTGGGGGTGGTACGCATGTCTTGTTTAGGATGGAACACTCAGCCCACTTATAAACAAATTTCATCTTGGTTTCACTTCTGTTCTGACTACATCACAATTCCCGTAAAGTAACTAATCTCTTAGAATACTTCGTCCAGAGATGTAAACTTTAATATTCAAAATTGCTTTTTTTTTCTAGTAAATCTACTAACTCAAAGTTTAAGCTTGTAGTTTCTTGATTTTCTCTCTCTTCTAATGATTACCCTTTGAGAAGAAACACCTCAAATTGCATTTCTTTTTGGAGCAGACCTTTAATTGAGCAACTTAAGAGAGTTTGAGCTCTTTTGATTAACAACATGCACTGAAGGTAAATGAAGCAGTCGTATCTCCCCCTTCTGGCTATCTCCTGTCACTGCAGGCTGGGCAGACCAATGACAGTAGGTTAAGTTTCACATGGGTCAGGAAGGAAACATTCTTCTGTGACCATTGTTCTGTTTGTACTTCAGAATCCATCTCAAACACTCAAATGAATGTGAGTTTAAATGTTATGCTGTGTCTTTGAGAGAGTTGTGAACTCCCCAACAAAACAAAAAAATAGAAAACCTATAATGATGAATTGGTTCATTATTAAGGATTAACACAAAAAATTAAAAATTGGGTACTCTGTAAGTAAAATTTGATTTGGGTTAACACTTTGGTGCTTAAAGTGTTCCTATTAATGAAAGAAGTTTGGTAATTTTTATTTCTTGGTTTTGAACCCTATTAAAATGGCAAGTGAAATCTTTAGCAACACATTTGAATTTTTATTATTCCATTGTTAATATTGTCTCATTTTCGCTTAACTATACTTCTTTATTTTTAAATGCAAAAATCAAACCTTGTAATATAAGACTACCTGTACTGGTTTGAATGAGAAACATTTTCCACAGGCTCACTTTTCTGGACCAGTTGGTGGCACTGTTTGGGGAGCTTATAGGACAGTCTTGCTGGAGGAAGTACACTGGACACAGGCTCTGAAGTTCTATAGCCCTGCTTCATTTCTGGTTTACTCTTCTTGCTTAGGGTTTGTGTGCATGCATTCAGGTGCGTGTGCGATTCAGGTGTGTGTGTGTGTGTGTGTGTGTGTGTGTGTGTGTGTGTGTGTGTGATATAGATGTCTCATTCAAGGCCAAATACTCAATAGACTATTATTCTCTTTGGCCAGTTATGAGTCTCTATATTAACTGCTGACCACTGTAGAGGGAAGCTTCTTGGGTTAAGGTTGAGGGCAGCGTCGATCTATTGGTACAACCATAAATATTTAGAAAGCAGGTTGACATCATGTCAGTTAACAACACATCTATAGTAGGTTCCCTCCGAGTACCTGACCTCCCAACTCATGGACTTTTGACCAGGTTTATAGTACCAGGCTTGAGTTCCTTCACATGGATCAGGCATTAAATCCAACCCTAAAGAAGCTGTTTATCTTTATAACCTTCAAGCCATGATTGTGTGAGTACCAGCTTCAAGATTTAAATAGAGGCTGACATATATTCATAAAATATCATCTCACAACCACAGAAATGCACATTGGGACACAGGCCATGGCACTAGGCTTCCGAAGAAGTCCACATATCCCAACACAACTTGGGCTTTTAGATTTACAACACTTCATCTCTGCTTAATCTCAAGCCAGTCTTAATCAGTGAGAATTAAGTATCCCATATGCTCAAATTCAGCCTCTTTGCAGGAAATTCAGTTCACAGTTGGAATCCAGTTCCATCACTGAGATTGCAAGACTGATGGGAGATGTTATTCTGTAAATATGTTTCTCATACTGGTTAATGAATAAAGTACTGTTGGCTAATAGGAAAGGAAGATAGGAGGGATTAGGAGACAAGGAGGAAAGAGGAAGGAGAAGGGGGAGTCAAGATGGAGAGTCTGGAGAGAGCAGGACACCAGCCAGCTCTTTGGTAAGACCACGTAAATGTAGGTTAACAGAAATGGGTTAATACTTAAGACAGAGCTAGCCGATAAGAAACTAGTACCTGGCCAACAGCATTATATCTAATACAGAGTCTTTGTGTGTTAATTGGGGCTGGCGCGGTGGTGGGACAAAACAAGCGGCAGAGGAAAAACCATACTTCTTACACAAGACTCTTATTAAGTTCCTTTACTCTTGTGATTTAGTTTCCATTGTACCAAACCGGAATGGTGCTAAGAGTTCCTAACTCAAGGGTCTTTCCAAAGACTGATAGGTAGATGCTTATAAAATGCTCAGCACAGGCTAGGGATGACATGGTCATAAATGATAGTTACGGTGAATGTCTTTGTATTTCTCGGTGACTCTCTGACAGTCTTCATTTCCCCTCTGTCTGGGTAAAGTCACCAACAGTTGGTCAGGACTGCTTTGGCTCCTCTACACAGTATCCCATTCTCTTTCCTTCCAGCTCTCTGCTCATTGTGAAGTGTTGCACAATGTCTGCAGTACTCATTGCCACTGCTCCTGGCAGTTGTCACATTGAACTGATCATTTTAGTTGGCACTGAGAAATGAACACTGCTTACCTGGGCACCACATCAGATGCCAATCTGGAAGCCAACTACTAAAAATCAACTTAATGCATGACTGCTTTATAAAATGCCCAGTGTGCCAAGAATCTATTCATTAAATTTACACATTTATTGTGTCTTTGAAACTAGATTACCCCAAATCATCCCAAATCATGACCTACCCCTGGCTGAGGTAAGGTCTTTCTTGTCTTCTCTGTGCTGTGTCCTCAGGGTAGGGGGCTTGAGTTTCTTGGTGATTCTCCTTTCTCTGATTCCTATCTTACAATAGGAATGCTGGAGTTACACACACACACACACACACACACACACACACACAGACACACACACACACACACAACTACATCCTCATCCAGCTTCATACAAAGTTTTTAAACTGATACACTACAGGAAGCTGTGTCCCTGCTTGGTCTGCTGGACACTTTGGAGTGCATATGTATTCTCACCTTGGCTTTCTCACCTTATTTATTTATTTATTTATTTATTTAGAGACAGGGCTTCTCTGTGTGGGCTCTGGATGTTCTGGAACTTGGTCTATAGACCAGGCTAGCCTTGAACTCACAGAGATCTGCCTGCCTCTGCCTCCTGAGCGCTGGGATTAAATGTATGCAACACGTCCACCACCCAGCTAGGCTTTCTCACTTCCTAAAATCTTGACTACTCCCTCATTCTAGGTGTGCCCACATATGAATTCTTTTCCTTTGGGCCCAAAAACCAAGGCTGCTGCTCTAGTTGCAACCAGAGAGAATGCAGAAGGAGTCATCTGTCTTGATCCATCACACCATGTATATAGCCTGCTAGAGTAGCTACCATTGCTTGGGTCATGAGGCAAAGGCAAGTGCAAGTGTTGATGCCATTCGCCTTGTTTCTATGCCAGCTTCTTTCTCTTTCTCAGTTAAGTGACATAGGAGCCGTACATAGTCTCGCCTTTAGGTGGTCCTTCAAAACCTTCCTAGTAAACACCAGGGCTCTCTTGTACTGTGCTGCCAACAGAGAATACTAGGAACTGTATTAGTTTGTTTCTCTATCACTGTGACAAAACACCACAGCTGTGTCTGTGGGTTTCTCCTGCCTGTTCTTGACCCCTTTGCTCATCACTTCTTCCTCTCTGCAACTGGATTCCAGGAGTTTGGCCTAGTGTTTAGCTGTGGGTGTCTACTTCTGCTTCTATCAGCTACTGGATGAAGGCTCTAAGTTGGCATATAAGGTAGTCATCCATCTCATTATCAGGAAGGGCATTTAAGGTAGCCTCTCCACTATTTCTTAGATTGTTAGTTGGGGTCATCCTTGTAGGTCTCTGAGCATTTCCCTAGTGCCAGATTTCTGTTTAAACTTATAATGGCTCCCTCTGTTAAGGTATCTCTTTTCTTGCTGTCCTCTATTCTTCCCTGACTCAATCTTCCTGCTCCTTCTTGTTTTCCTCTCCCCCTCTCTTCTCCCCTACTTTTTCTCCTAACTCCTTCTCCCCTCATTGCTCCCTCCACCCCCTAGATTCCAATTTGTTCAGGAGATCTTGTTCTTTTCCCCTCTGTGGAGGACCATGTATGTCCCTCTTAGGGTCCTCCTTATTTCCTAGCTTCTCTGGCATTGTGAATTGTAGGCTGGGGATCATTTGCTTTATGTCTAAAAACCATACATGAGTGAGTACATACCTTGTTTGTCTTTTTGTGACTGGGTTTCCTTACTCAGGATGGTTTCTTCTAGTTCCATCCATTTGCCTGCAAATTTCAAGATTCCATTTTTTTTTTTTTTCCTACTGAGTAGTACTACATTGTGTAAATGGACCACATTTTCTTTATCCATTCTTCAGTTGAGGGGCATCTAGGTTGTTTCAAGGTTCTAGCTTACAAATAATGCTTCTATGAACATAGTTGAACAGATGTCTTTGTTGCATGGATGTGCCCCTTTTGTATATAGGCCTAACCTAAGAGTGGGATTGCCAGGTCCTGAGGTAGACTGATTCCCCTATACCTGGGGAACCACCATACCGATTTACAAAATGGCTGTACAAATTTGCCACCAGCACTGGAGGAGTATTCCTCTTTCTCCACATCCTTTCCAGCATATACTATCATTGGTGTTTATAATTTTAGCCATTCTGACAGGAGTAAGAAGGTATCTCAGAGTTGTTTTGATTTGCATTTCTCTGATGTCTAAGGATGTTGAGCACTTTCTTAAGTGTCTTTCAGCCATTTTGGATTTCTCTATTGAGAATTCTCTTTTAAGTTCTGTACCCCACTTTTTAATAGGGTTATTTGTATTTTGATGACTCGTTTCTTGAGTTCTTTGTATATTTTAGAAATCAGCCCTCTATATGACAAACTTTGAGTCCAATCTATAAAAGAAATATCTCAGATACAAGCACAGGTTAGCCTACATGTAAATTTTGAAAGTATTTTTCAAGAGATCTGAAAGGCAATAATATTTTGATCATTATATGATCCTCCCAATCAGCTGGAGTGATTCCTTCTATACCTGAGACACTGGCATGCCCCCAGAGGAGAGTCAGAAGCATGTAAACATGCCCGACTCTGGATGAGGGGCATCTCTCAAAGCTTCAGTGAGTCCCAATGCCAGCCAAACCTGTTTCTGCTTCTCTCAAGCACTTTTTTTTTTAAATTTACCTTGTCTCCCTATCATCAGCATAAACCCTACTTCCCAGAATAGCCAGTCTTGTAAAACATAAAGATGAAAAACACATAGTACTGAGGTTTGTTCTTTTCTTAAAAATCTTTGTTTTTGATCCCAAGTTAGATTAGAGTTAGAGACAATAATGAGAAGGTTTCTTCTGAGTAGCAATAGCAGAATTATCAGGAAACCCTTGATCATAAGAAGATACAGCAGTAGCAAGAGCCAAATTCAGACATTGTCATCACTGATTGGAGAATGAGGGCAAGCATAGAGTGAACACCAAGTTAGACGTGATAAAATATCTCAGAGATGATATGCAAGGGAAGTTTGTCTCAAGGCTTCAGTAGGATTTCAGAGAGGATAACATGCAGGCAGGAGTGGCTCTATCCTTGGCAGTGGGAGCAGCTGGGTAGAGCTTCTCACGTCATAGTGATCATAAAGGTAGATAGGAAGCAGGTGGTAGCCTGGAGCAAGCCTGGACCTTCAAAGGATGGCTATAGTGACTGTCCGCCTGCTATCAAGGTTTTTCCTCTCTAGCATTTCCAATGGACCCATCAGATTGGATGGGGGATTTAAACACATGAGCCCGTGTGGGACATTTCACCTTCAATCCATCAGAAACACTTTCCCTGAGGGGCAGACAGACAAATCCCCAGGGAAGGCGGATAATTGTCCCTGTAATTTTACCTCTGCTAACTGGAATTTCCCTGTCTATCCTGCCCCATAGGTAGAGGATGAGCAAAGGAAATGTAGCAAATGATATCCTAGGGAGACTTTTGAGATAAATATATTTTGAGTTTTATTATTAAAAATAAATCTTCTTAATAGAAGGTACAGTCTTTAAAAGCATACCAACTCACATGTTCCACTATGATCCAGGGAAGTACATTGTATCATCATATTAAAGCACTGGTTGTTAGGTCAGATTAAGTTTTTGAAACACCAGTTTGAGTTAATGACTGAAATTCTGTACCTATCTCCCAGATCTTTTTCTCTCCCAACCATAAGGGTATGAATAAAAAGCCTTAAATGCCATGAGCATGAAGGTAAGATTCAGTAAAAAGGAAATGAATACTGGGTTCCTTGGGACAGCAACCTGTTTAATCCATAATAGGTACTGTAAGCATAGCAGGCTAAGGCAGGAAGATGGTGAATTCCAGGTCAACCTGTGCTTCAGAGAAAGATCCAGTTGAAAAAAAAACAGAAACCAGAAACAAAACAAACACCCGCAATCAAAAAACCTACTGAGACTCAAAATACACTTCTGTGGTTAGGTACAGGGTATTCCAGCAAGCACGTGCAGTCAACATTTCAAAAATTGTTCATGGCTCACAGATGTGCTTCGAAACAGTGAAACCACTCTCCAGACCCCAGCATCAGAATGGCTAGGCAGTAGCCAGCTTACTGCCCTGTGCTACTAGTTCACACAAATCACAACAATGACTTTTTATAATTTTGTTGTAGAGTTGAGCTTTGCTTACCAAAACTGTTTCAGGATGGAAATCTCAAGATGTTCAATTGTAAATGGACTTGAAACCTCCTAAAATTAGCTATGCACATTCATATTTTCCTGAGGATAGAGTCAAATAGATTGAAAACATTCTCTGTTAAAAAAGAAAGGGAGGGAGGGAGAGAGAGAGAGAGAGAGAGAGAGAGAGAGAGAGAGAGAGAGAGAGAGAGAGAGAGAGAGGAAGAAAGCAAGCAAGCAAGCCAGCCAGCCCGCCCAGGGGGATTCTGGTGGGAATTCCAGACAACAAAGGAGAACTGACTTTCTGACCAATGTCTGCCCAGTCATCCCCGCCTACTTTCAGTAAGAACAGTGGCAAAGGAATGTGAAGCACCACCTACTGGTGGCCAGAAAACAGGAAGGCTTGAAAGATGTTTGAATTTTTCATGATGCTGGGGACCTTGGTTCATTTTTTTTTTTTTTAATTGAAAAAGGAAGTTAGTTAATTCACCAAAGGATAGAGGGTGCTTGCATAGAGCTGGAGGCATGCGTTCTCTGAGTGGGCCCCTTCTCTGGAAACCCCAGCTCAGAGAAGTTCAGTCATTCCTCTTTAGGAGAGATGTTGACTTAGCTCTTTATCTTGGTCAAATCTGGGCTTGTGATCTGTTATAAATATTTCGAAAATGGAAAAGGAAATACTAGAATACCTTTGGGAAAAAATTGGGGCATACTAGCCAAGATGACTGTACATGTTCAGGAAGGGTTATAAAGAAGAAAGAAAACATTGTGGAAGAAGTATTTAATAAATCTCAGCTCAATCTTAAATTGGCATTTGTGATTGTTACATGCATCAGGTAGGGTTTAGAAGCTAGTTTGAGCATGAGATGTATATGTGACTTCTTTGTCTTCTGTGTGTGGCTTTCTGACCACAGCTTCTTGTGGTATTAGATACAATGTGGTATGTGACTTTTCTTTGGAAAGCATGAACAAACATCCGATTACCCCAGATAAGTCACTGACAACAAACCAATCCCACCCAAGGATATTTTTTTTAACTTCCTTTCTTCAGTAGCATACACAGTAACTTCCAGTACCAGAATCACTAGTCCGTAGGTTGATGCTTCTAGTAAGACACGAGCTCAATGGCATATATAAGTGGTATCTTCAGCAACAGGGCCTTACTGTCATGTTGTTGAGGGTAAACAACAGCATTGACAATAGCCTGTGAACCAGTAAATTTATTGGGATTGCTTACAGGAGTATGGTTGAGGGTTTCCTTACGGGACCACGAATGACTTAAAGGTAGATGCATCACAGAAAAGTTCATGTAACATGGCTGATGCCAAAGGAAGGTTGTGTTCAAGCAGCTGTCAAGTAGCTCAGCCAGTGGAGCAGTTTTCTCTCCTAAGCATTTGCAATTGCTTCTGTAACTTTGGAGAAAAGCCTTGTGACTCTTGTGTTTAAGTAGGCTTTGGAGACTTGTGAGTTTTGTTTATGTCTCAAGTTTTATGAGAAGGACTGAATGGTATAGTTACAAACAATGTAGTAATACAATAAAATTCTTGTGCATAGTTACAACAGTTGCACACTGAAAACACTGAATTCAGGTTCTGACTATTTAATCACACCTTCTTGAGGTATTAAATACAATGCCTTAGTTGAAGTTTCCTGTGTTTGGCTGTGAACCCAGTGAGGCATGTGTCATTAAAAAGTATTCCCCAATCCCCAGTATCACCATTGTAATCTTCTGTGATATTCGATCACACTGTGAACCCTGAGATTGTGTTATTTACTGGAAAAACCTGTTTCTAGGTGTGGTGTGGCCCAGTCCTAGCATACACCTTTAATTCAAGAACTTTCTGTTTGAATATTGTATAGAGGATTAAATAAGGTCAATCATAGGTCAAGAGGTAGAACAAGCAACCAGTTGACAGAAAAAACAAACAGACAGAGTTTTGCTTGAGGTGGCATAGGAGAGACTCCCTTTCTGGGCTGTCAGCAGAGGAGGAATGTCAGCCAGGTGCTTTCTCTGCCTCTCTGAGATAGGAGATTCTCACCTCAAAAACTCCCAAGTCTTTATTGATAACATTGAATGATAGAGACTTAGTTAAAAAGACTGCATGGAATAATCCTTTGTTATCTTGCATGAATAGGTGTATAAAAGGTATATTTTTAGTTTGTATTATGTCACCATTTTTGAAATCTAAAACTCCGTACTTCATGAAATGTACACTCTGGTCAAATCAAAGTCTCTCTGCAAATATTTCCTGTCATTGGTCATTCATCCTGGTGTGTCACTGCATTTCTGGTCACATGGAAGTCTTTTACTTTTCTTGAGTGCTTCAGGCTTGGTCATTGCTGGTCCATTCTGTGTGTGCTGAGTCAGATTGTGCAGCACTTCCCAAGATTTTCTCAAGTCCTATTCTAGTGTTCCACCCAGGTCAGTGAGTCAACGACTTGGAGTGTTGTGCATCAATAAAGTGCATCTTCTTGTTGAAGGCTCCCTTGAGTCATCGCTCAGGTCAGGATTCTAAGACTATGGTTTTCTTAGCCATAATTTGTCATTAGAATCTTCCATTTCTTCTTCTAATTTTGGGGTCTAGGGACTGAACCAAGGACTCACACATGCTCAGCCAGAGCTCTTCCACAGAGCTGCATCTCTAATATGTGTTGAATTTCACATCTTTTCACTAAATTGCTCAGGCTGGCCTTGACATTACTTTGTGTATCAGGTAGGCTTTTGTCTTGTCACCCTTCTGCCACAGTTGGCTGAATAATTGGGCAAATCCTTGATTTTTATTTTACCACTCTATTTTTAACCCCCCCTCCATCCTCCCAGTCCTCTCCCCAATCTCCCCTCTGCCTTCTCCCATCCACTTCTCTTCCTTTTCAGAAAAGGGCAAGCCTTTCATGGACATCAACTAAATATGGCATATCAAGTTGTATAAGGAAGTATTTGATCTTAATTTAGTTTTATTTCTATATACTTTTTCATGTTCTCTGTTCCTGCAATATGTATCTGAGGAATGTCTCTGACTTGCTTTTTCTGAAATAAGACTGTACTGGGTTCCACAATTCAGATGCAAGTCACAGAAATGGGAGATTATATGTCACCTTTCTGAAGCTATTTCCTCCAAGGATACAGTTGGCTGCATGACAGTTATGAACACAGGGACAAGATGCCAAGATTGTGGTCTGTTCTCTTATTCTCTATGGCTAAGCCATTTCCCACAGATAGAGGAAATTGATTTCTTCCCTAAAAGGAGTTCTCATTGACTATAAAAAAAAATAGTGTGCAGAGAGTTTGACTGAGAAATGCAATGTGACAGGATGTCACACATTGATCACAAGACTGTGGAAACAGAAGAGGGCTAAAGAATGACAGATGTAGGGTCTGCAGGGTCTGCATCTTTGCCCCAGGTTTTGGACTTGGATTGTGGCTCTCAAAATTCACACATATTTCAAAGTTGCTTCAGTCATTAAAGAGAAAACATTCTAAGACCAACCCCTCAAATGTGGGCCATGTTTTCATTTTATTACAACATTCTTTGGGCTATCTGTACTACAGACATAAAGATCTAGGGTGACATTGGTCCAGCACACATTCAAGGCTGGTCTTCAACTCATTTTGTAGTTCAGGCTGGCCTTGAACTTGGAATTCTGTTTGAGAAAGTAGGCCTGTGCCACTGAGCTTAACTAAAAAAAAAAAAAAAAGAATATTATTGATGCAGTAATTTTTCTTCCTTCTTCCTTTTTTCCCCTTTGGTATTTTAATTTAGATGCTTTCATGCTCAGAGAGGATCTTTAGGATTCTAGGATCATCAAACAACCCAGGGATCAAAGGATGAAGGCCATCTTTACAGTACTAGAGGAGAGATAAAAGATAACTTCAGAGCTGTCATCAAAGACAGGAGAAGAAAACCCCAAACTGAACACAACCAGGGCTCTGAGCCTGGTACATGTGAGCACTTAGTTTGCTGAGCAAACTAAGCCTAAGCCTCCATCTTCTCATGTGATGTACACTGACCACTGACCTAAGGTCTGGCTTCTGTCCTGGTTCATTTTTTTCATCTTGATACAAACTACAGTCATCTAGGGAAGAGGGAGCTACCTTCATCACACTCATCACACTAGCCAGTGGGCGTGTCTGTGGGGGCCTTTTCTTGATTCTTGAGTGATGTGGAAGGGCCCAGCCCATTATAAGTGGTGTCACCCCTAGGCAGATAGGGCTGGAATGCATAAGAAAGTAGGCTGAACAAGGTAGGGGATCAAGCCAGTAAGCAGTATTTCTTCATGTTCTCTGCCTGAGTTCATGTCCTCAATGATGGACCGGATGTGGGCATGTTATCCAAATAAATCCTTACATTCTCCAAGTTGGGTTTGATGATGGTGTTTTATCATAACAACAGATGACAAACAGGACAGCTTCCAAAGACATGGAAGCCACTGCTCCCTGTGTCTCCCATGCCTTGCACATCTTGTAAGTCATGGTTGTCCTTTCTCTGGACTGTGGCTTGCAGGATGAGTGCAGGGAGCTGCTGTAGGAGGTAGAGATTGTCTAGCCTCAGCTGAATGTTCTCCTTTGTAAGAGTTGCCATGGTCATGGTGTCTCTTCACAGCAATAGAAACCTTAACTAAAACAGTCCCCAAATATTCAAATACTGACACTCTTGTGGCTGCTTTTTTTTTTTTTTTTTTAAAGGAAGCGTCTCTGACACAGGCCTTGTGCCATCTTCTCTTTTTTCATTGTTGACTCATCATAAAGTGTCTGTGTGTCTCAGCTTTGGGTGGCAGGCTACACCTTTTCCTTCCCATGGTGTCAGGGGGTAGAGTGCCTTTGAAAACTTTCTAAGGGTGGTTCAGAGGGGTTCAAATGTGACCAGGTACTGCCCCAATGTGCTTTTGTTTTACTCACATGCATGTTTTAGATAAGCCAGACCTCTGATGGGTGGAAGCTGGTCACACTCCCCTCTGTGACATTGCATGACATACTATCTATTGTCATGTATTATATAACTCCACAATGCTATAGAGATCACCTTTCCATTACTGTGACAAAATACCTGAGAAAAATAAACTTAAAAGATAAAAACTCTCATTAGGTCTCATAGGAAGTTTCATCCTGTGGTCCCACTGCTTTGGGGTCTGAGGCAGATCATGGTAGGAATATGAGGCAGAGGAAGCTGTGCCTTTCATGATGACCAGGATGCCTAGAGACTGGCAAGAATGGTGAGGTCCCAATATTCCTTTTAAGGACACACCCCAGTGACCTAACTTCCTGCCCAAAGGCACCTCTCCCTAATAGTCCCACCATTCCAATAGCAGCAATTGCTAGGGACTAAGCCTGTAACACATGAGGCTTGAAGGGACTTTCTTTCCTTCTTTCTCCTTCCCTTCCCTTTTTTCTCCCTCCCTTTGTTCTTCCCTCCCTTCCTCCCTCCCACTGTCCCTCCCTCTCTCCTTTCCTTTCTTCATTTATTCTCTGTGTATGTGTTCAGGAGTGTACCTATGTATGCCATCCAACTGTCTCCTTCTGTTATTTTCCATCTCAGGTTTTGGAGCAGGGTCTGTCACTGAACCTAGAGGTCACTAGATGAGCTGACCACCAAGGAACCATGATTTACTTGTCTCTGCTGCTTCAGTGCTGGCATTGCAAGTACATGCACCACACCTAGCTTTTTTTTTTTTTTTTACACAGATTCTTGAGGCTCAAAACCATATCCTAATGCTTACACAGCAAGCAATTTTCTGATCTAGCCACTTCCCCAGCACTTTGGGGGATTTATAAGATGCAAACCATTGAAGGGGGACTTTCCCTGAGATGACCTGGATCTTGCCCAGATCCATCAGTAAATGGAGCATTACAAACTGACAGTATTATGTGAGGGATACTGATTTACTCCATAGAATTAGATGCAGTTGAAAGCACAATTAGTGAAATAAATAAGTTGCCCATGTTACAGAGGAGGACATTCCACACAGGAGAATATTTAAATTTCCCTCTTACTGTTGCCTTTCAAAACTGACTCTGATCTCCTCTTCAACCCAGTTAAAGCTGCTTCAGCTGAATCCCAGTTCCTATGGACATTTATTGAACCCAAATGGGTCTGGCCTGAGAGAAAATGAAATTCTCAGGGTTGAGTCACAAGTCTCTGTTGCCTTTTGTGTGATGCCTGTGGGAGCCTGTGGGGGGGGGGTGTCCAGAATACAGTATGATGGAACCCAGGCTCAAATCCCCCTGTGTATACAAAGGAGTTAGTGTACTTTGTAAGGAGTGTGGTTTTTCCACCCGCTGCCTGGTCTTGTCCTGCTGCCATGCCAGCCCCAATTAACACACTGAGACTCTGTATTTGATATAATTCTGTTGGCCCGTTACTTGTTTCTTATTGGCTAGCTCTGTCTTAATTATTAACCCATTTCTATGTATTTCCACATGGTCTCCTTACCGGTGAGTGTGGCAGGTCTCCCCGGTACCTCCATGCTGACTCCCTACTACTTCCTCTTTCCTCCTCATCTCCTAGTCCCACCTATCTTAATTTCCTATTGGCCAACAGTGCTTTATTCATTAAACCAGTATGAGAAACATATATACATATTGACATCTCCCATCAGTACTTAGCTTGTCAGCCTGAAGGCTCAGGGCCTGTATCTGTCCTGAAGGCCCATCCTTCTGGGAGAGGAACTTAATGGGATGAAGATTTGGCAGTTTATAGATGACAGCTAATCAGAAAACTGAGAAATATTTTCATGTGGCCCAAGAGCTTCAGGATGTTACTTTGCCAGTTTCTGACCACATTCACTTGAGGGAGAGTGGCATAACCTATGTTCAGATGGCTGAGAGGTTCCTTAATAATGAAACCTTTTCTCTGGAATAAAGGGTTGTACAAGTGAGCTGGACTGTGATGTGCTGTACTCTGGGAAGCTAGAGATGTCTCAGAATAAAGAGCTCCTGAAGGTATAGTAGTATTGAAATTCCCTTGTCCAGTTGTAGAGGTACACATACTCACAAACACACTCATTAATATGGTCACAGACATAGGCACAAAACCTCAAAGACCAAGAGAAACATAGAAGCACATGGGAATACACACACACAGAACCACACACGCACATATATGCATAGACTCAGAGAAACGCAGACATGTATACACATACATAGACACATATAACCATATAACTAACACACACATTCATAGGCCAGAGAAACACTGAAGAACATTTTCATACATGCACAGACATACAACCTCAGTCACACACACACACATTCAGAGACATAAAATCAAAATGACATGCATATACTTACACACATAAGCACATTTTCACAGACACAGACACATGCATGCCCACAAAATCAGAAACACATCAATGTACTCACACAGGTAGACACATTATCACAGATACACACATGCACAAATACACAGATACATGCAGGCTTACCTACTAACAATAAACAATGAATGAGATGAATACAAACTTACTTTGGGACTGTAGAAAAAAAAAACCACTGTCATTTTTCGTGTAACAGTCAATTTTATGTGTCTCTAGTAATTAAATGCCATAAACCACGTCTACAAAACTTTTGAATTTTGAAGTGTCATCTTGGAAGAACCATTGTGACTTACAAAACTGTTAGCCCATGACTATTCTACACCAGGGAATATTGCGGATGTGGTTGTCCATTTTGTTGAATTTGCCCAGAGTATTTGTGAGCAAGAAAGACAGTTACAGGACAGGGGAACTTGAATAATAAAATGACCACAAACTAAGGTGACTCATCTTTATTATACCCCCCACTGTGTCTGTCTCAGGGCTCACAGAGTTCATGGGGACATATTGTAGCCAGGGCTGTGTAATTCCTTGAGAGTCACTCACCACTTGACAGCCTAGGGAGTACCCACCCTGCATCATGCATGTACAGTCAAATGCTCTGTTTCTGCCTGCCCCTATTCCTTACAGATTCCATTCTTCTGGTTATTTCCTTTTTTTTTTAAAAAAAAAAATGCTTTCAAGAGTTCCAGGTCCCAGAAAAGCAGGTGTGGAATTGTGCAGCTGTCTTAATGCTTCCTGAAGAAATAAATGCTCTCTCTTGGGTACACAGTGCTCTCTGTCCCCACAGCAATAGCTACCATTTCTCATGCCAATCCACTTCTCCATATGCTATAGCGCAATGGAGACTTCTTATTCTGAGCTGCAGGAGTTAGAGGTGACATCACTTGTAAATGTAAGAAGAGCAGTTGTCTGCAGTCTTTCATTGCATGGCTAAAATCTATCTACACCAGGGAGAACAATATGCTTTATTCAAAGTTCACACATTTGAAAATCAATTTGATACATAAAGCTAGCATCAAATTATTCAGCACATTTCAGATCACATATTTGGATATCTGATAGCCTAGGAAACTGGGCAGTTAAATTCCACCATCCCAGTCACTTCTTTAGTGGGCTTGAAAGTAGGTTTCCTCCAAAGTCTAAGCAGGCTGAGAGTTGGATTTGGCTTGTGATTCCCTAAGAGGTGAAACTTTGTAAGCCTCCCGAACTTGGATGTGAAGGACGGTGAGAGGACTCACTTGTACTGTGCTCACCATCAGCTTTGCAGTGACTGGCAGTGCAGCAGCAGCAGACAAACAGCATATGTTGAAGTGTGAAGTAAATCCCACGAAGTCAGAGGAAAGGGCATTTCCAGACAAAGAGAAAAGTGCATCTCCAAGGCTGTGTAGAATCCTCTGGGATGGCAGGACTGTGGGATTGCAATAGCAGTCTTTCCAGAGACAAAAAGTGCTTCAGGCTGGTTACAGAGCTCTCACAACTCTTCATATGACTTGTGGAGGATGGATGAATAATATATCTAGGTTGTTTCTGTGTACAGTTACATTTACCTCCAGCACAGCTTTGCATAGAGTGGCTATGATGATTTCCACTGATGACTGAGCAAAACAAAAAGGGCTGATCTTGAAACACTTCAAATTCATCCAAAGGACGCCAGCTGACCATCTGATCTTTCAAGCAAAGGACAAAGACTGAAAGATGGAGGTGGGTATCACATTTCACATTTCAAAGGTGTCAGGGAGTAGTTACTGAGTGGTAAGGGTTAGAGCCTAGACTCTGGAAGTCCTAGCCAACAGTCATGGCTGCCTGTCAACAGGTCAGTTTAACAGATGAGTATGTGGACAGCACAAAAGGACATTTACTCAGGGTGGCCAAGCTGGGAAAAGAAACAAAGAGGTCTAATGACCCCTAAGTCTGTCTTTGGAATTCTCATATGAGCTTTAAGTTTAAAAGGAGGACAAGTGATATGTATAACTATGCAGTCCTGACCAAAGTGTGGTTATGCCCATCACTGACTCATTACTGTTAGCTCTAGTTTCTACTGCAAGTTAGTTTGACAACTTGTCAGAACTGTAGGAAATCTTTGGGAAACAAGCTCCAGGCTTCAGACTTTTCCTTCCTTCATCATGAGATTCTTGGCAAAATCCCAATTCTTCAGAGTTCATTATTTCAGTAGTTTGGTAGCTAAAGGGATGGACACAAATGGCTCTCTCTAGAATGTCTTCCCTCCTGCCAGGAACAAGCTGGTTAAGAGGAGAAGATGATGGAAAGGTTGGGACTGTATCTAATTTTGAAAGCATGTGGAGAGTTTGGTGCAGGGATTCCAATAAGCTGTGTCTCTCCAGAGACAAAAAGTGCTGCAGGCTGGTTGCAAAGCCTCAGTAACTCACCATGTGACTTGGGCAGGATGGATGAACGATGTATCTTGTTTTGTGTACAATTTCATTTATGTCCCAGCACAGCACATTGCAGAGTAGCTAGGAATGATTACTACTCAGGAAACTGAAGCTGGGTGATCTTGAACACTTCAGATTCATTCAAAGGACCCCAGCCCATTGTCTGACCCTTCATGTGATGAGCAGAGGTTGGATGATGACAGGGGGTCTCACATCTAGAAGATGGGAGAAGTAGCTAGAAGGGGAAGGTGAGTTCCATATGGAGAACTTATCAAATTCTTGTTCAGAGGTATCACAGATGCCAAAAGCAACATCCCAGAGTCACAGGGCCAATGCTGTCACTCTTATTTTCTCTACTTTTCAGATGATTAACAACTTATTTTGAGTTTCAGTAAGTAATGACCTTCTAAAGCCAAGCCAGACTGAAGCGGGACACCTAACCTCTCTCCTTTCTTCTCTTGTTCCTTTCCCAAAAGCTCATAAAAGTCTGTTTGTGTTCTGAAAGAAAAGGCTTTTGGGGAGGGGTTAGTGGAACAGAAATAAAACCTGATGTCAGAGCCAAGTGCTAAGGCCAAAAAGTGATGTAAATTAGCACGAGTTTGGTCATTTAAAATCCAGCTCCCAGACTCATCCTTCATCCCAGCTCCACACAGTGAGCTCCAGTGTAATAAAGCAAGGATTTAAGCTGTCTTTCTCTGACATGTTTATGGGCTCCTGGTACATTGTCATTCTCTGTATTTCAAAGTCCTCGGCTGGCTGTCTTCATAGCAAAGCCAAGGACAGCATTCTTTTGAAAATTAAGCTACTTTAACTTCTCCTAGGATAGTGTTGGCCACTTGAGGTTAAGGCCTAGCAAGAAATGGCTGCAAGATTAGAGCCCCTATGTCTCCTTGGCTGTAATAGACAATGATCCGTTTTAGCATATACTTACCTGGCTTTTTAAGACTCTCCTGATCTCTCTGATAGGTTGTATCCTAAACACTTAGCTTCCCACATTTGTAGAGATAGTGTGTGCAAAGCCTTTGGATAAAGATTTTTCTTTTTTGGATAGTGGCTTCATGGTGACATTTCCATATAAATATATATTTATACATATGTGGTTATACTTTGTTCTTATTTGCCTCCATTATCTACCCTTTGCCATTTTTTTCATAATTTATTTACTCTTTTAAATTTCATTTTACATTCCAACCACAATTCTTCCTCCCACCCCTCTTCCTGCCCTCCCAAATAAACAAACATCTCCCCTCTAATTATCCCCCAAACTGTCACTCCTCTGTTTCCTGACTGTCCATCATGTATCCTTTATCATAGTGGCCTTGGGAGCTTCAGTGTGTCATACAGTATACTTGTTTGCCCAAACAGCTTTACTATAATGAATTGTTGGTCTGGTTCAAGGACTCTGGCTTCTGGTACACCTTCTGAGCCCTCATAGAAATGCCTCTCGGATATCCTGTTGTCCCAAGGAGACTGAGTCGTGGAGACTGGTCTGGTACCTTCATGTACTCCAGCAGGTCATAGATAGGGTCAATGATGGGGAGGACACTTGGTAGAACTGTGACTCTCTCCCCCAGGGAGCCTGGTGGTTCCACCCCCTCTTTTTTTTTTTTTTTAACCTACTGGTTTTCAGTTAGGATATTTTATCACAGCAGCAGAAATCAAGCTAGAATACCTTCATTTACCCCTATGAGTCCCCATTTCACTTTCATGACACATATATTCTATTACCCTCTGTTGGTTTTCAATTCTCCTTGTTTTTAGATATGGTCCAGCTGTGCCAGTCCTGGTTGTATGCCTGAAAAACTCTTAAGTCATCAGTATATCACTGTGATCTTAAGGAAGCACAGAGTAGAACAATGGTTGCCAGGGACTGTGGGAAGGAACGTGGTGGGGCTATTGCTTAATGTGTCCATAGTTTCAATCTGGGGATATGAAAGATCTACTGATAGATGTGGTGATGGCTGCACACTAATGTTATATGTCCTCTCTGGCTCTTAAACTCTTTCTACCTCATTTCTGCAGGGTTCCCCAGGACCTGAGTGGAAGAATTTGATGGAGACATCCTATTTAGGGCTGAGTCTTCCAAGGTCTGACTTTCTGCATGTTGTCTGACTGTGGGACACTTCTTCTGTTTCCATCTTATGCAGAAGAAAGCTTTTTTGATGATGGCTGAACAAAGTGTCCTCAATAACTATGAATGTAGCACAATTTCTTTAGGAGTCATTTTATTGCTGTAGTGGGTTAAGATTTTGTGTAGGCACCAGCTCAACTTCTCCATGTTCAATGAGTTGTGTAGATTTTGTTTTCAGCAAAAGCACCATGCTGTCAGTTTGTAAAGAGCAACCTATGGCCTTGGCAATAGTTTGTTTGGTGATTCCCCTAGGAACATTTTAGCCAACAACTCAATTAGATATAACTCATCCTGGTGCTGGAAGCTTTATTTTGTGACAAGAGATAGCCATTTGGGTTTCTTCTCATCAATTATTTGTTGATTTCATTTAGATTACCTTTATATATGTATATATTTTAGGAAGTTTCTTCCGTATTATGTTTCCATAATATCCCTCAAATAGCTTTTTTCTCCCCATATTTCCTTCTTCATTCGTTCTTCCTTCCCCCTTCCAATTTTATCCTCCTGTTCCAGCCCCTCATCTACCCATAAGTATCTATTTTCTTTCTCTTTCCTAGGGATATCTAATTGCCTGCAAATTGTATGATGTCACTCTTTCTTAACAGCTGAATAACATTCCATGCATGTATGTGCCACATTTTATTTATCTATTCTTTTGTTGGAGGACATCTAGGTTTTTTTCTAACTTCTGGATATTATAAATAGAGCAACAATGAACATGGTTTAGCAGTGAGATGAAGCATCTACCTCTACAGTAGGATGAAGCATCTTTTGGGTATATGCACAAGAGTGGTATAGCTGGATCTTGAGGTAGATCAATTCCCATCTTCCTGAGGAACCACAACACTGATTTACACAGTGGCAGTACAAGTTTACATTCCCACGATCGATGAATGAGTATTCCCCTAAGTCTACATCCCACCAGCATGAGTTGTCATTTGTTTTTGTCGATCTTAGCCATTCTGATAGGTGTGAGATGAAATCACAAAGCTGTTTTGATTTGCAGTTCCCTGATGACTCAGGTTGTTGAGCAATTCTTTAAAGATTCTGGGCACTTGAATGAGTTTCCTCTTTTGAGAGTTCTGTTTAGTTTTTTTTTTTTTAATCCCACTTTAATATTGGGATGTAGCATGAATTCTAAATGTTCTTAATAATGGAAACGTGGAGTCAGCTATCAGGGGGTAAAAGCTGAAGCATAAGAAAAGCAGAATGGCCACCTATACTCAGACCAAAGGGGGGGGGATCCTGTCCTTAGGCTGCCTCCTTAGACTGCATCCTTAGACTAACTGCTTCTCAGACTGCTTACTCAGATTGACTTTCCTCAGATTGCATTGAGCTCCTGTTTCCTCCCATTCCACTCTGTCCAACTATTTCTCTCCTGTCTCCAACTCCCCAGTGCTGGGATTAAAAAAGCATGTTATTCCACGTGCTGGGATAACCCTTGTGTGAACTGTTTCTCTTTTTAGACAGATTCAATCTCATGTTGCCCTGGGTGGCCTTGAACTCAAAGAGGTTCATCCTCCTCTGTCTCCCAAGTGTGTGCCACCACTGCCTGGCCTCTATAGCTAACTAGTGTGGCTAGATCTGCAACGCTGATCTTCAGGCAAGCTTTAATTGTAAGATCATAAACAAAATATTACCACATTGGAAAATTTTTTTTCTTGATATTTGGTGTTTTAAGTTCTTTATCTGTCTTGTATAATAGCCCTCTATCAGATGTACAGTTGGGAAATTTTTTTTCCCATTCTATATATAGCCTACTGCTTTAAATTTATTTTACATACCAACCACAGTTTCCCCTCTTCCCTCTCCTCCCACTCTCTTCCCTCCCTCCCATCCACTCCTCAGAAAGTGTAAGGCCTCCCATGAGAGTCAACAAAGCATGACATATCAAGTTGAGGCAAGACCAAGTTCCTCTCCACTGTATTATGTGTATCTTGTTTTATGTTGAGGTCTTTGATTCATTTCGAGTTGAGTTTGCTATAGACTCATCTAACCTGACCAGCACCATTTGTTGAAGCTGTTGTCTATTTTCCAGTGTGTAATTCTGGCTTCTTTATAAAATATTAGGTGTTCATAGATGTGTGGGTTTATGTCTGGATCTTCAATTCTATTCCATTGTTTAATGTATCTGTTTTTGTGCCAATATCATGGGTTTTTTTTTTTTTTAATCACTATAGCTCTGTAGTACAATTTGTGGTCAGGCATGGTGATTCTTCCAGCAGTTCTCTTATTGCTCAGGATTGAGTGTGTGTGTGTGTTTCTATATGAAGCTGAAAAATTGTCATTTCAAGATTATGAAGACTTGTTTTGGAATTTCGATGGGGATTGCACTGAATCTGTAGATTACTTTTGGTAGGATGACCATTTTCACTATATTAATCCTTCTGATACATGAGTATGGGAGATCTTTCCATCTTCTGATACCTTCTTCAACGAATAGTTTTATCATAAAGGTCTTTCACTTTGTTAGAGTTACCTCAAGATTATTTGAGGTTATTGTGAAAGGTGTTGTTTCTTATATCTCTTTCATGGTTTATTTGTCATTTATATATAGGGGGAACACTGATTTTTTTTCCTGAAAGTGCTTATCAGCTATAGAAGTTTCCTTGAGGAATTTTTTTGGGGGGGCATTACTCATGTACACTATCATATTATCTACAAATAAAGATACTTTAACTTCCTTTTCAATCTACATCCCTTTAATCTTCTTCAGTTATTTCATTACTCTAAGTTTTTAAGTACTGTATTGAGTAGGTATGGAGAGAATGGGAAACCTTGTCTTGTTCCTGATTTTAGTGGAATTGTTTTGATTTTTTCTTTCATTGAAGTTGATATTGACTATGGGCTTTGTGTCAACTGTTTTGATTATGTTTAAGTATGTCCTAATATCCCCCAGGACTTTTATGGTGAAGAGGTGATAGATTTTGTAAAAAGGTCTTTTCTGTATCAAATGATATGATCATGTGGTTTTGTCTTTTAGGTTTTTTATATGGTGGATTACTTTTATTGATGTATGTATGTTGAATCATCCCTGCATCTCAGGTATGAAGCCTACTTGATTGTGGTGAATGATCTCTTTGATGTGTTCTTGGATTCAGTTTGCAAATATTTTGTTGAGTATTTTTGCATTTATGTTCATATGGGAAATTGGTCTGTGATTCTCTTTCTTTAGTGGGTCTTTCTGTGGTGTAGGAATCAAAGTAATTGTTGCCTCATGAAACAAATTTGTCAATGCTCCTTCTCTTTCTATTTTGTGTAATAATTTGAGGAGTATTGACGTTAACTCTTTTTTGAAAGTCTAGTAGAATTATTTGCTAAAACCATGTGGTTCTGGCACTTTTTATTTTATTTTCTTGGTTGGGAGACTTTTAATAACAGCTTCTATTTCACAAGAGATTATGGGTTTTCATAAACAAATTGTTGAAAAAACAAAAGTTATATCACGTCAAAAGGAGGTTCTGAGTAGCTTCGCAAATGGTCCATAAAGGTAACTTTCAAAGTGCAATGTTTTTCTCTACTTCTCTCCTCTTCCTCCTCCTCTACTTCTTCTCCTTTTCTTTTTCTCCTTCTCTCTCTTTGGAGACAGGGTTTTTCTGTGTAGCTCTGGCTGTCTGACACCTTGTTCTTTAGAGAAGACTAGCCTCAAACTCAGAGTTCTGCTTGCCACTGAATCCCAAGTGCTGGGATTAATGTGTGCTACCTCCTGGTCTTACTTTCTCTTCTTAATGTAATCAGTAAAAATGAAGACACCTGAAAACGTACCATGAAGTGTGACTGTAGTGTAATAGCCATCCAGAGTTTAGCAGAATTTCACTATCAGGAAGCATTTGCTTTCTAGCTTCTTTAGGCTTTTTTTTTTTTTTTTTGGTAGTTATTTCTTTTTTTTAAATTTATTTTATATAACCAAGTCCATTTAAATGAAAACAAGCACTTATAGACAATATTTGGGAATTTGGGCATCATTCTTTCTAAACTACTTCCTGCTGGTAATGGGCGCTGTCATGGGGGGATTCTGAGAAGATGCAGAAATCCTGGCTGTAGTCTGTAAGGGTGCTTTGTTAAGCTGTTATGAATGTAGGATCACCTGGTACTCTGTTTCAGGTGGTGTGGCTTGATCAAACCACATTAGTCTGGAAGGAATCCACAGCTTTTCATTTTCTGTGGAAACAAAAGTAGAAATCCTTTCCCCCAGTAACTTGTCCTTGAACTTAAATTTTGGAGTCAAAGCATTTTTTTTTATTTAATTTATTATTTTACGTGTCGATCCCAGTTCCCTCTCCCTCCCTCTTTTTCTTCCTCCCTTGCTCCCTCCTTCCCTCCCTCCCTTTTACCCTCTCTACCCTCTCTATAGGACCCGGCAATCCCCCTCTTAGGCATATACCCAAATGATCCACATCCATGCAACAAAGACATCTGCTAAACTATGTTCATAGCAGCACTATTTGTAATAGCAAGAACTTGGAAGCAACCTAGATGCCCCTCAATTGAAGAATAGATAATGAAGATGTGGCACATCTACACAATGGAATACTACTCTGCAGAAAAAAAAATAATGGTATCTTGAAATTCCCAGGCAAGTGGATGGCACTTGAAGAAACCATCCTGAATGAGGTAACCCAGTCACAAAAAGAGGAACATAGTATGTACTCACTCATATATGGATTTTAGACCTAGATCAAAGGATCACCAGCCTATAATTCACACCACCAGAGGAACTAGGATACAAGGTGTATTCTAAGAGATTCATATAAAGTCCCTCACAGAACCGGGAAGGGACATGTCCCCCAGAGCACAGGGGAAGTGGGGGGGCAGCGAATGGAGAGAGAAGTAGGAGAAAACGAGGGGGAGGAAAGGAAAACACCTGTGACTAGGAAGATTGAGGCCGGTTAGGAATAGAAGACAGGAAAGAGGGAGAGAGAGAGAGAGAGAGAGAGAGAGAGAGAGAGAGAGAGAGAGAGAGAGAGAGAGAGAGAATATAAAAGAGGGAGCCAATATTGGTTTGAAGATAAAATTGAACACAAGGAAAGGTCTAGAGAACTACAAGACTGCTGCCAACTAACAATTTGAGCATCCGTGGAAAGACTACCATAAATGCCCTTCCCAGAGAGTGAGATCAACAACTAACTTATTCATGGAGCCCTCAACTAATGCCTGTTGGAAACAGGAGCAAACACCCATACATAAACACTGAGTCGAAGTAGAACCCAGATGCAGAGGGAGAGGACAAGACCGGGTGGCAGAAACACATAGAGACAGCAGCTTACCTGAACAAGGAGGAGCTAATGGGCCACCAGACTGATAGCTGGGGAGCCAGAATGGGACTGACTCAGGCACCTCTGAATATGGGTCTCAGCCAGAAGGACTGAGCAGTCTAAGGGACCTCAGACAGTGGAGCCAGGATGTATCCCTGGTGCACAAAAGGACTTTGCGAACACATCCCCCATGGAGGGATAACTGCCTTAACTTAGAGACAGGAGAGAAGCCCTAGTCCCTACTTCACATGACCTGTCAGATCTACATTACTACAACTGGATGGCATTCCCCTACATATGGAATTGGGGTATGGGAATGGGAGGGGAGGGTGGTTAGCATTCTTTAGGCCTTTGTGATGGCTTATTTCAAATTTCATTCACTGGGCTGGAGAGATAGATGGATCAGTCATTAAGAGCACAGGTTGTTCTTCCAGAGGTTTTGAGTTCAATTCCCAGCCATCACATGGTGGCTCACAACCATCGACAGTGGGTTCTGATGACCTCTTCTGGAAATTAGGCATACATGCAGATAAGCACTCAATATCACTCAAATGTCATTTACTGTTATTTGGAATTCTTTGTCTATCTGCATGTTCTAAGTGCCTGTGTGGGTTAGCATTGCAGACATCTGTGACTATTAGTTTCCTGTGGATATTAATCTGAGATAGTCTTTGTCAATGATCAGTCAATCCATTTTTCATTTATTATTTATCTCTACCTATAATATTTATGTTAATTATCTATCCATCTATCATCTGTCTATTATCTATCACCTATGCATCTACCTATCTATCTAATCTTTCATATCCATCCATCCATCCATCCATCTATCCAGTGAGATGAGGTTAGGTCCAGGTAGGATAGTTGTACATTCTCTCTCTATAAATCATTTATTGTATATTATTTATTATTTGGCATGATCTATAATCTCAATATCTGTTAACTTACGCAAGTTTATTGAGGCACACTTGACAAATAATGATAGGTGTATAATGTGATATTTGAATATACATATGTATTGTGAAATGATTGCCACAGCAAAGCTATTCAACATACCCAGTATCCATCACGTCAGCTACATTCAACATGCTGTACTTTATATATCCAAACTTATTCCTGTCTGAATAACCAAAATGTTGATAAATGCATAATCAGTGCACATACATCATTCAGTAAAAGGAATTAAATCCTTGCCTATGATTCAGCATCACATTGACAAACTCTTATGTCTAGTTGACTGAGTATTGATTCAGTTTTAACCAGTTGTTGCAGCTATTTTAATATAGACTTTATGGTCAAGATCTGAAATATACACATTTGAGAGATAGCATCGGCCTTCTGGTTATAAAAGTACTTCCTTAAATTTTTGTTTTTTTCACTAGGCAAAGGACATTTTCTCTGTACTAGCTACCCTTCTGATTACTGTGACAAAACTCCTGATGGAAACAACTGAAGGAAGTGAGAGTTTACTTAGGTTCATAGTTGAAATACTCTACCATGGCAGAGAAGTCATGATGTCCAGCACTAACTATGGCCAGCATGGTTCAGGCTGTGGCAGCAGAAGCACTGGTCACATAGTGTCTACACGGGAAGCAGAGAGAAATGAAGGCTGGATGTCCCATTGTCCTCTCTCTCCCTCTCTTGCTCTCTGTCTCTCATGTTTTTGTGTGTGTTGGACTCCAGCCTATGGAATGGTGCCACCTACATTCTTAGGGGTTACCAGAGGTGTGTCTACCAGGTGGTTCTTAATACAGTCAGGTTGACAATGAAAATTATCCATCACAGTCTCACATAATTCATTATAAAGATGTGATACATTTTTTTAAAGTTTAATTAACTGTTGTCACATAAAAATGTCCAAACCATACAATTTAAAGCTTGAAGCACCTTTGACTGAATAAATAAAAACTACTGTCTTTGGCCAAACTTCAGTTTATGGAACTCAGTATGTATATGCATCTTTCTTAATGCACAGAATGTTATGGAAATGATAATTGAACTCAAGTCACCTAAGATTATTATTCTAATTTTGTTTTCTTTGGCTTCCATCTGTTTGAAATGAAAACCAAAACAGATGCTTTATCGAATGGCAGCAGGAAGCAGAAGGAATTCATATATTATACTCTCAATGCTGTTTACATAGAAGAAATATACAGGAGACTGGAGTGGTCAGATTGAAAACATAATTCAGTTGAAGACTGAGCTTAGGCAGTTTCACACCTTGAACAGCATCTTGGTACTGAATTACAGCTTCTCCAGCTCACTGAATTGTATGTACTGTCTTTCCCAACACAGAAGGATAGATCTAAAGATTTTAAAAAAATAAACAAACAAGAATTCCCATACTAAAGCTGGAAAATTTACCCACTTGTCACCACCAAGAGAAATTGTTGTAATCAACAAGCAAATTCTCACAGGTATTTAAGTGGGTATGAAGGTGAAATGGGTTTATCATTTTGAATTGCATTGGAGTGAGATCCTTTTGTCTCAGAATTATGAAAACAATAAATTATTCAAATACATTAATTCAGAATTCAATCACATTAGGGCTCATTCAATCAGTCTTTCATTAATAATGGTACATTAAATGAAATGCAAATGCTAAGAAGCAATGCTAATCATGAAGTCACAAATCTCTGCAAAAGGAGCATCCGGGAACTTGGTTAATTAATTTAAGTTCATTCAATCTGTTAACTGAGGACTGCTTTGGGTGTCTATCAGGTGTCAATCATAGGAACGAATGTTCTTTAAGTTTAATCAAAAACTTTAAGACACTACCTCAGAGTATAGAATCTACAGTGCACAACCCTGTAAAGAACCACATTTAGAGCCTGTGCTCTCCTGATCTTTGGGCCCCATCACATGCCCTCTGCCTGAGGTGAGTCTGGGACCAGTCCAGGATGAATATCCACACATCCCTCCCAGGGAACTCCCTGGGTTAGCTCTGCATTTCGTTCCCCCCTATAACCTTGGCCTGAGTGGTTCAGTCCTGGTACTCTGGTCTATACACCACCTACAGCCCCCTTCCCATCATCCTTGGCACTCCTGGGCCCACTGCTCCCAGTGAGTGTTTGGCCAGAACATGGATCCAACACCCCCACCATCTCCTTGGAGCTTCCTGGGCTGGCTCTGTGCATACTGGAGCCTCTTCTCCATGCAGGACCATCTGGAGCCTCTTCTCCATGCAGGACCATCTGGAGCCAGCACTCACCTGATATTTGGGCTCCATCACATGCCCTCTGCTTGAGTTCTTGAGACCATGGTAAGCCCGCCTTCCCCACGTCATTGGCTCTACTATGGCCTATGCTTGAGAGACCTCCAAGAGAGCTCAGATTATCCAGAGTTATAGACATTTAATCCCTGATCCACCTACACACACCAGGAGAGCAGGGGACATACACACACACACACACACACACACACACACACACACACACACAGAGAGAGAGAGAGAGAGAGAGAGAGAGAGAGAGAGAGAGACTCCACCTGTACCCACTGGAAGTAGCAATGGGAAGATGGCAATACAAGAAAACACCCAACAACAGAAAGACCAGTATGACACTACCAGAATCAAGGGACCCTATACCAACTAGGCCTGAACACACCAAAGGAGGTGAAGCAGAAGAGAATTACTTAAAAAAAATAACTTCATAAAAAAGATAGAGGCCTTCAAAGATGATATGAGAGAGAAAACAAGCAAAAAATTGGAAGAAATAGAGGAAAGACCAAGCAAAAAAATGCAAGAAATGAACAAATCTCTTAAAGAATGTAAGGAAAGCCAAGAAAAGACAATCAAACAGATGAAGGAAATAATTCAAACAGTTCAAGACCTGAAAACTGAAATAGAGACAATAAAGAAAACACAAACTGAGGGGATGCTGGAAATAGAAAAACTGGGTAAATGATCAGGAACTACGCATGCAAGCATAACCAACAGAATACAAGAGATGGAAGGGAATCTCAGGCTCTTAAGATAAACTAGAGGAAATAGACTCATTGACCAAAGAAAATCTTAAATCCAACAAATCCTTAACACAAAACATCTAGGAAATATGGAACACCGTGAAAAGGCCAAACCTAAAAATAATAAGCATAGAAGAAGGCAAAGAAGCCCAGCTCAAAGGTGTAGAAAACATATTCAACAAAATCATTGAAGAAAATTTTCCCAATCTGAAGAAAGACATGCATATTGAACACCCAATAAACTGGACCAAAAAACAAAACAAAACAAAAAACCCAACAAACAAACAAAAAACAAAACAAAAAACAAACAACAGTAGCAAACACACACACAAACAAAAAGAAAAACAAACAAACAAAAAACTAACAGCCAACATCAAACTGAAGGGAGAGAAGGTTAAGGCGATTCCTGTAAAATCAGGAACATGACAAGGCTGCCCCCTCTCTCCATATCTCTTCAATATTATACTTGAAGTTCTAGCTAGAGCAATAAAACAACAAAAGGAGATCAAGGGGATCCAAATTGGAAAGGAAGAAGTCAAACTTTCACTTTTTGCATATGATATGATAGTTTACATAAGCACCTGAAAAACTCTACCAGGGAACTCCTACAGCTGATAGAAGATTAACTAAAAAAAAAAAAAAAATCAGTACAGATGATAAAGGGGCTGAAAAAGAAATCAGAGAAACATCAACTTTTACAATAGCCACAAACAACATGAACTATCTTGGGGTAATGCTAACCAAAAAAATGAAAGACCAAATAGCAAGAACTTTGTGTCTTTAAAGAAAGAAATTAAGGAAGATACCAGAAAATGGAAAGATCTCCCAAGTTCTTGAATAGGTAGGATCAACATAGTAAAAAATGTCAATCTTGCCAAAAGCAATCTACAGATTCAATGCAATCCCCATCAAAATCCCAGCACAATTCTTCACTGACTTTGAAAGGGTAATAATCAACTTTATATGGAAAAACAAAAGACCCAGGATAGCCAAAACATAAAGGAACTTCCGGGGGTATTACAATCCCTGATTAAAACCCTATTATAGTGCTATTATAGTCCTGAAAACAGCTTGATATTGGCACAAAAATAGACAGGTAGACCAATGGAATCAATTGAAAACCTTGATATTAACCCACACACCTATGAACACCTGATTTTTGACAAAAAAGTGTATTGGGTTATGTCGAGTGACTAGCAAGCCCCACAATTCTGTCTGTCTGTTTCCTTAGAAATGCAGTGATAAACACATGCCACTGTGCCCAGTTATTTACATGGGTTCTGGGAACTGAACTGAAGTATTCTATCTTTCAAGGCAAACACTTTACTGGTTGACTTATCTCCCCAGACCAGTCTATCTTCTTGATAATGCTTTCTTGGCATCTATTGCTATAAGGTGAACCACACTGACCACTTTCAGAGAGGTAAAGCTGAATTTCTAGGCCAACAATACATAGGGAATGAAAGGTCACTATAGCTCACAAGAGGGATTCTTGCTGACACTTAGAAGGGGGCATTCTATAAGAAGTGTGATATACATAGCTAAAAAATACTAGGCAGGAAGTGGGAGATAAAATAGTTTGAAAATCACATCAGTGAAGTCAGAGGCACAGGTGACAAGAGGCAGAGACTTTTTAAAGCTCTTTGATTTAATGGAAGCCATTGAACCTGTTAATGCTCCCACAAGTCTGAGCACTTGAGTTATTGATCCTAAATGGTCTAAAACATGAAATGCACACACACACACACTCAAACATTCACACACACACACACACACAGACACAAGTACACACACACAAACACACACAGACATACACACACCTATAGACACACACATGTTCGTGGAGACTACATATAGTCTTCTGGGTGGCCTTATAAAGCTGCTTTCAAAAAAAGAGTTTAAGGTAAGAAAAATTCACACTCTAAAACATCATATTTATAATGGGTATACTTAAGTTTTGGAGATAGCTCAGTTACTAATGTGTTTACTTGGGCAATCCTATGCAAAGAAAAAAAAGAATAAATGTGTATGGTGGTGTATGGTATATACTTGTAATCCTAGCACTGGAGAATTGTTAGATTCAGCTCACTGGTTGGCCAGTATAGCATACTTAATTAATTCTAGGCCACTGAGAGTTCTTGTCTCAAGAACAAAAGATGGTAGACAGTACCAGAGGAATTACACCAGAAGCAGTTCTCTGTACTTCTCATATATGTCCACCTATACACAGATGAAGACTAAAGATCAGCAGCTGTCTAAGAATCCCCTAGGACACCAACATCAGATTGCAGCTGCTGAGACATCTGCCATGGAACAACTTACAGATTGTCGGCCTTTCCCTCAGGAGACAATCCAACCAATACACTTTAAGTATGCTGAAGAGCAGAGCTAGACACCTCAAGAGCGAACTAATTGGAGGTAAGAAACTAGTAACTGGCCAACAGCATTATATCAAATACAGAGTCTCTGTGTATTATTTGGGGGCTGGCGTGGCTGTGGGACCAGGTAGGCAAGAAATGCCTTACTCATAGCAAGTTGTCCTCTGACCTTCATATGTGCTGTGGTATGCAATCTCTCTCTCTTTTTCTAGTGAATCAATTAATCAGTTAATAAGTGTAACACAAAATTAAAAATAGGAATACCATATGACCCAGCTATAGCACTCCAGGGAATATTACTAAAGAATTGTAAGTCATTACATCACAGAATATTGTACATCTACATCTGTTGGTTCATTATTCACAAAGCCAAGATAAGTGTGGCCTATACCCATAAAGAAACAGTGAAATTATGAGATTTGAAGGGAAATTATGGAAACGGATACCATATTAAAAATATGCCAGAACTGAAAAAACATTGCCCTTTTTCTCATATGTAGAAGCTTGATTTGCATATATATTTATGTATATATGTACATTTATATAGACTTTGAGAGTGGGAGGGGCTATGAGAAGGGAAGAAGAGGTCTAAGGGAGTGGGTGGGGGATAACAGAGGGAAATGGAATGGAATATATTATTATGTGACAGGAAGGCAGAAGGATGGACTCTCTGGGGGAGGAAGGAGAACACCAAGAAGGGGAAAGTATGTAAGGGAGGAAACTGAAGAAGGAAAAACTAAAAGGAATTGTAGACACGTTGCTTCTCATGGCCTTAGAGCAGAGCAGGCAATTACATGCTGTCTGGGTCACCAGGTTACAGCTCTACATATAGAATGCCTCTTTGGTGTAGAATTTCAGTTATCTCTGCTATATCTGATGAGAGGAGCTCCAGTGGTAGGAGTGGGTACAAGGCCTACCCCTCCCATCACACACAGCCCCCTGCCAAAGGTCTTAGCATCCTAAGCTGAAGGAAGACATGTCTTTACCCACCATATTCCTTGTGAAGATGCATACAGCATGTCCTTACCATAGTGTCAGGTCAGGTTCCTGTTTGATAAACACAAGTTATTGCAGCTGACCTTTCAATAACTCAGTGTTGGGTCACTGTTAAATGATTTGAAGTTGGTGAGCAGGCCAGACATCTTATATTTGGAGAGCACATTTTTTTCCCTTAATAATTTTAGCTCTGAGCTTTTGGCAATCTTTGCAATTCCTCACATTTATTTTTGCCCTGTTACCAGCCCACAGATGTTGTCATCACTGAGGTAAATCCCCCATCTAGAAAGCTGAGCCAAAATTATGGGTTTTCTTTTCACTTTTTAAATGTTGTTTTAGAATTGTTTATTATTTTAACATCTCTTGCTAAGATACTAAGAGTTCAGGAGGAAAATAGACACTCTTAAATAAAGTCAGCTTTAAAGTAGGGCAGTCTTGGTGCTACTGTAATTGCATTTGACATTTTGCCTTAAACAAAGTCACACATTGCTAACAACTTAAATAAACCTTACTCTTTGCAGACCAGATTGAAAAATGGACTTGCCCCATTGTGTGGGTGGGGCTTGCTCTGCAAGCTGAACTTGTAATAGAAAGAGGATGGGAAGGAGCTTATGAAAACAGAACAGGAATCTCTACAGCTGGCCAAATGATTTTCTCTCTGCTCAAGTGTGAGACGGTGACTGGGTCCCTATAGACTGGCTTTAGTCAGATTCTCATTCTCATACCTCTTATGGGTTCATTTTCCTCTATAAATTAGCTATTCATCAATTAATTGCCCTCAGTTCTCTTTCATTAAAGATTTTCTGATGTATTACAGATGACTTAGATGTAAGGTATTGCCTCTACTGTCTGGACAGACAAGTAAAACCCCTCAGACAAAACACTATTAACCACTGGGCAATGTGCTATTCTGGCTGAGCCAGTATGCATTGCTTTGCACATGAGGCAGATGGATGTTTTCCTCCTGGGTTTTCTCTTCTCACCTCCTCAGATCATGCACTTGCACATATGCAGAACAATTTTATTTCTTTAAAGTAATGCATTGTGAGCATCTTTGTTGCACACACTTTTCCCCTGTGCATTTTACTTTTCTCTTTGTATTTCTTTTCCTAGATTCTCCTTTAGAAAGTTGTCTTCAGACCACTTCTCTTTCCCTGTCATTTTAACCTGTGTTCACACCACCGTTTCCTATGTGTTCTTAAGCGTATCAGTGATTGGCTCCATTACTTAGCAGCATCAATTGTATTGTATATGGTGTCAAGAATTAAAAATTTTCCATTTTATTTTCGTTTTGGTGACCTAAGTTCAATTTATCCAATTATGCAGTGGTCTCTCCAAACCTGGATATGCAGCTGGGTTGGAAGTCCTTTTAGTCTGGTGTTAACTATTTTTTTTTATGAGTTCATTTTGTTGGTAGCCTTTGTATTAGTTACTATTCCCATTGCTGTGGTCAAACCCATAATAGGAAGCAGCTTAAAAGAGACAGGGCTTACTTTGGCTCATAGTTTCAGAGATGGAGTCCATTACCTTGGGAAGGTGAGCTGGCTATTCACATTGCATCTAGTCAGCAAGCAGAGAGAGATGAATGGTGTTGCTACATTAATTTACTCATTATTTAGAGTATGGCCAAACCCATGGTATAGTGTTGCCCACATTAATGGTGGGATTTCTTACAGAGTAACCCAATCTGTAAAGTTTTGCCTAGACACTTGCTTCCTAGGTGATTCTGGATTGTGTCAAGCTGACATTCAACACCATCCATCTGACAACTGCCTTTTGCTTATGCTATTGATCTTTTTAAACTTTTCTTAGAATTCATATTCCTATGTGACTTGCTGAGAATACTGAGGTTATTCTAGAAGCTTCCTCTGTATCTTCCCAGAAGTTGTTCTCATAGGTGAGTCCTTTCTCTGTGTCATAGCCTCTGTCTGACACAAGAGTTCTGGGTTCAACACTTGTCTATTCTAAGTCATCCCCAAGCAAAGCAAGAGGGGAAACAATTAGTGTTATTCAGTAATTATATGAACAGGTTCAACTCAGGAGTCAGCTTCAGTCATGTGGGCTCTGGTCCTGTCTTTATGTTGTCACCTCATACCTGGCCTTTACCTGGACTCCTCCTCTTCTTCAAGTTGGCCTCTCACTGTCCTTCCTTATCTTGATTTCTGTCTCTTGAGACAATGATGGAACTTGGCATAAAACAGTATATGCACCAATCATTTTCTTGTTGTTTGAGAAAATACTCAGCATAGGCAGCTTAACCAAGGAAGGATTTACTTTGGAGCATGACTTAGGGAAGACATGTTTGAGCATCTTTGTGGCAGCAAGGGCATATGGTAGAGCTACTCTTGTGGTAGCTAGAACAGGAAGCAAAGGGGACACGACAAGAGGTTGCTAGAACTAATGTACCAGTAAGGGTCTGCCACGAGTGACCTACTTCCTCTAGCTAGGCCCACTCCCTGAAGTTTTCAGAACCCTCCAAAACAGCTGTACCAGTTGATACTGTTTGTTCAAGAATATGAGCCCATGCAGGACATTTCATGCAAACTGCATCATTGTATTTTTTAAGTAAAATACTAATACTCACAGTCTTTTACTTGCATACAATGCTAATGTAACTTAGGAAATACCATTTTCCATCGTGTGTTGTAAGAAAAGAAGCTAATACCTGACTTTCACATAGTTTGAAACTTTAACATGCTTAGTTTCTGCCCTATATGACATAAAAATGTTGGTAATCGTGCTGCTGATGGTGCTTTTAATGGTGTTGGCAATGATGATGGTGGTGATGATTTTGATGGTGTCAGCAATGGTGATGGTGGTGCTTTTGATGTTGTTGGGTGGTAGTTGTGCTGCTGCTGCTGCCACTTTGATACTGTTCATGGTGTTTTGATGGAGTTTGTGGTTATATTGTATTTTGGATTGTGGTGTTTGTTGGTGATTGTGTTGCAAAAGTTTGGTATTGGGGATGTCTCTGGTAGTATTTTTTCTTTTTATTATTGTTATTATTATTATTATTACTTTTTCTTATTAGAATAATGGATCCAAGTTCACTCTCTCTCTCTCATTTTTGCATGCCCCCCCAAGGGTGATGCCTTCTGGGAAGTCATTTGGAGTAGGGTCTAGGTCCTCCCTCTTGTCTCTAGGCTAAGGGAGTATTCCTCCATGGGAATGTACTCCCAAAATCTTTTTGTGCACCAGTATTTTCTTTTAAAGATGTATTTATTTATTTTATGTGCATTGTTCTTTTGCCTGTATGTATGTCTGTGTGAGGCTGTCAAATCCCCTGGAACAGGAGTTACAAAAGGTTGTGAGCTACCATATGGGTGCCGGGAATTGAACGTGGGTCTTCTGGAACGTAGCTCTTAACCACTGAGCCATCTCTTGAGCCCTGTGGTGGCATTTGAATGTGATTGGTAAAGATGCTTGTGGTGGTACTGGCATCATGGTATTTGTGGTAATGATTATGATAATGAAAAATTTTGTAATATTTGTGTCTTCATTGGTGATGGTGGTTTGTGTTGGTGATGATGGTGGTGAAGGAAAGGTAATGGTTTTGCTTTTGATAACAATGTTTCTAGGACATGTTTGATGGTATTGATGATTGTATTGCTGCTGGTGCTAGTCTTGACTGTGGCATTGGTGATAGAGTAGTACTTGACCCTTGGTTCCCACCTGTTTCACAAAGCAAAGCCCTATAATTCCGGTTACCTGTATATATTGGTGTGTATATGTGTACATGGGATGAATATTCCATAATACATACAGATTTACTAAGGGTAGATGGTCAATATTTATTAGTTTGAAGTTATCTTACCTCAAAAAGTAGTTATTATTATTTAGGACTTTGATACTTATGTCAATCAATTTGCCCTTCATTATAACTGTCAATATACTACAATACTAGAGATATGTATTTAGTTTTTGAAAAAACTCTTAAATGATTTTCACAGTGGCTGGACTCGAATGTCCTATCATCAGTGCGTAAGGGTTTCATTCTCTCTCACCAGCACTTATTTTTAGTTAGAGTGGGGGAGGGGGACTGCCACTCCATATCTACATATTGTTGTCATCTTTAAGTTTGTCTGGAAAACACCAAAGCTAAATGAGTCCATTCATTACTATGAATGGATAGATTTTAAAATCAGTGACACACTATAAGACAGAGAAAGTGACAAATCAGAAATGGATTGAGCTCAGTCAAAATATGTGTTTTCATTCCTCTTTCATGAAGAAATGGCATCAGTTAGTGTCAAATTTTATCCGTCTAGTTTGTCTTTTTGATTTGTCACTTACTTTTCTTCTGGAGGAGCAGCCAGTGCTCTTAACCACTGAGCCCTTTTTCCAGCCCCGTCACTTACTTTTCTTATGCTCAGAAAAAAACAAAACAAATGAACAAACAATGGAATCAATCGTGTTTCTAATTTTTTTTCACCTGTAAATTCAGGGATCTGTGAGGAGACCTTATTGAACCCACATGCAGCTGTCCTCTAGAGGAAGTGGTCAGCTAGCTCTTCAAGGCCTTCCCAAGGTCGGTGGGCCATTCTCCTTCTGCAATAACTGCCATATGCATGATTGAAGCTTAACTTAGGTCATGCTGATGAGTAACTAAGACATCATTCGTCCATGAGCATGTACATTTCTTATGCTATGTGAACATATAAGCTCATTCTGTCCCTTCCTACTGTTCAGTTCTACTATTCTTTTTACTGGGTTAAAAGAATGCATTCTTTGCTGGCATCAAAAATATTATTTTTGGAGTCCCTGCCTGCCACCCCATCGCCAGGCCTCTGCTAGAGATGAGTCTGGGACCAAGTTGGGTTGAAACTGCACCCCCCCTTCCCTGGGAACTCCCTGGATTGGCCCTGAATTTCAAAACCTCTGTGTACTGTCTCCACTGAGAGTGCTCCCAGTGCTCTGATACACTCCCACCCATCCCCATGAAGAGCCTACCCTCCTCCTACCCTGCCCACTGTCCCACCGTTCTAGTTAAGCACTGAGACAGAGGGCAGATCCAACAGTCCTGCCACTTTCAGGGAACTTCCTGGAGCTGTTCTGAGCATACTAGACCTACCTATCCATGTAGTACAACCTGGAATCCCCACCTGATCTCTGTCCCCCACAGCCAGTCCTCTGCTGGAGTTCTGGCACCTCCCAGAGATCCCCTGGCTGGAGCATCCTGAGTCCCTGCAGGCTGGATCATTGACCCCCCCCCATTGCCAGGCCCAGCTAGATCCACTTATCTGAGCAGGAACATACTGAGTCCCATCCTGCTCAGCTGGATCTTTGACACCCACCAGGCCTCTGCTGGGGCCTGATCTTTGACCCCCCCCACCAGTGGGCCCCTACCTGAGGAGAGACCTCCTAGAGAGCTTGGACCACCCAGAACTATAGATATCGAACTTCTAACCCACCTAAGCCCACTAAGGGAGTGAGAGAGAGAGAGAGAAAGAGAGAGAGAGAGAGAGAGAGAGACCCCACCTGCACCTACTGGAAGTAGTGATGGGAAGACAGGAATATAAAAAAACACCCAACAATAGAAAGACCAGTATGACACCACCAGAATCTAGGGGCTCTACAGCAACTAGACCTGAACACCCCAAAGCAGATGAAGCAGAAGAGAACAACTTAAAAAATATCTTCATAAAAATGATAGAGGCCCTCAAAGATGATGTGAGAAAAATCCCTTAAAGAAATGGAACCAAAAAAAAAAAAACAAACAAACAAAAATTGGACAAAATGAACAAATCTCTTAAAGAAAGTACAGAAAGCCAAGAAAAAACAATTAGGAAGGTGAAGGAAACAGTTCAAGACTTGAAAACTGAAATAGAAACAATAAAGAAAACACAAACTGAAGGAATGCTGGAAATAGAAAAACTGGGCAAATGATCAGGAACTACAGACATGCATAACCAACAGAATAATAGAGATGGAAGACAGAATCTCAGCCAATAAAGGTAAACTAGAGGAAATAGATTCATCAACCAAAGAAAATTGTAAATCCAACAAATCCTTAACACAAAACATCCAGGAAATGTGGGACACTGTGAAAAGGCCAAACCTAAGAATGATAGGCATAGAGGAAGGTGAAGAAGCCCAGCTCAAAGGTACAGAAAACATATTCAACAAAATCATTGAAGACAACATTCCCAATCTGAAGAAGGAAATGCCCAAAGTATAAGAAGCATACTGAACACTAAATAGACTGGACAAAAGAAAAAAGACCCCTTGAGACATAATAATCAAAACGCCTAACATACAGAATAAAGAAAGAATATTAAGAACAGTCAAGGAAAAAGGCCAGGCAACATATAAAGGCAGACCTATCAAAATCACACCTGACTTATTCATGGAAACTCTCAAGGCCAGAAGATCCTGGATAGATGTTCTCCAATTACTAAGAGTCCACGGATGCCAGCCCAGGCTACTATACCCAGCTACACTTCCAGTCACTATAGATGGAGAAAACAAGATATTCAATGACAAAGCCAGAGTTTCACAAAATGTATCTACAAATCCAGCCCTACAGAAAGTTCTGGAAGAAAAACTCTAACTCAAGGAAGTTAACTATGCTCAGAAAGACATAAGCAATAGACAATCCCACTTTACCAGAACCCAAGGGTAAAGTAGGGCAAATACATTCACAATACCACTGCAACAACAAATCTAAAACAAACAAGCATTAACAATCAATGGTCCTTCCTTTCCCTCAACATTAATGGTCTTAACTCACCTATAAAATGACACAGGCTAACAGAATGGATACAATGACAGAATCCATCCTCTTGCTGCATACACGAAACCAAGAAACACATCTAAGCTTCAAAGCAGACCTTACCTCAGGATAAATGGCTTGGAAAAGATCTTCCAATGGAATGGACCCAAGAAGCAAGCAGATGTGGCTGTCCTAAAATATCTAACAAGTTAGACTTCAAACCAAAATCAATCAAAAAAGATGGAGACTTCATTTCATAATCATCACAGGAGAAATCCATCAGCACAAAGTCTCAATTCTGAACATCTATGCCCAAAATACAAAGGTACCCACATTCATAAAAGAAACTCTACTAAAACTCAAAGCTCACATTATACCTCACACACTTATATTGGGAGACTTCAACACCCCACTCTCACCATTAGACAGGACCACCAGTCAGAAACTTAACAAAGAAACAAAAGAACTAACAGAAGTTATGTCTCAATTGGGTTTAACAGACATCTATAGAACATTCTATCAAGCACAGAAGAATATACCTTCTTCTCTGCTCCACATGGAACCTTCTCTAAAATCGACCACATACTAGTCGACATAACAAACCTCAACAGGTACAAAAAAATTGAAATTGTCCTCTGTATCTTACCAGACCACCATACTTTAAAGTTGGAATTCAACAACAACAGAAATTGCAAAAACCCTACAAACTCATGGAAAGTGAACAATGAGCAATTGTACCATGCCTGGATCAAAGAAGAAATAAAGAAAGAATTTAAGGACTTCCTAAACTTGAGCAAGAATGAGGATACAACATACCCAAATTTATAGGACACCTCGAAAGCAGTGTTATGAGGGAAGTTCATTGCACTGAGTGCTCATATGAAGAAAACGAATGATAATCACAGAGAATTAAGAGCACAAATGAAAGCCTTAGAATGAAAAGAAGCAAACTCATCTGGGAGTAGTAGACACCAGGAAATAATCAGTTTGAGGGCTGAAATCAATAAAGTAGAAACAAGGAAAACAATACAAAAAAAAAAAATCAGTGCAACAAAGAGTTGGTTTTTCGAGAAAATCATCAACATAGACAAACATTTATCCAAACTAACCAAACAGCAGATAGAGAACTTGCAAATTAACAAAATCAGAGATGAAAAGGGGGACATTGTAAGGAGTAAGGTTTTTCCTCCCACCACTGGTCTGGTCCCGCCGCTGTGCCAACCCCAATAAACACACAGAGACTCTGTATTTGATATTATGCTGTTGGCCAGGTACTAGTTTCTTATTGGCTAGCTCTGCCTTAATTATTAACTCATTTCTGTTAATCTATGTATTTCCATGTGGCCTCATCTTACTGGGGAATATGGCAGGCCTCTGGTCTCCCCAGTCTCTCCATCTTGACTCTCCTACTTCTTCCTCTTTGTCTCCTAGTTCCGCCTATCTTCCTTTCCTATTGGCCAACAGTGCTTTATTCATTAACCAGTATGAGAAACATTTACAGAATGGCATCTCCCATCAGGACATAACAATGGACACTGAGGAAATCCAGACAATTTCCAGGTCATGCTTTGAAAACCTGTACTCCACAAAATTTGAAAATTCAAAGGAAATGAACAAATTTCTGGATAACTATCACTTACCAAAATTAAATCCAGGAACAGACAAACAACTTAAATAGATCTATAACCTCTAATAAAATAGAAGCAGTTATCAAAAGCCTTCCAACTAAAAAAAGCCCAGGGCAAGATGGCTTCAGTGCAGAATTCTACCATAAAATCAAGGAAGAGCTAATATCAATGCTCCTCAAATTGTTCCACACAATAGAAACAGAAGATTCATTACCAAACTCTTTTTATGAGGCCACAATCACCTTGGTACCAAAGCCACACAAAGACACAACTAAGAAAGAAAACTACAGACCAATATCCCTGTGCAGAAATACTCAATAAAATATTGGCAAATAGAATCCAAGAGTACATTGGAGAAATCATCCACCATGACCAAGTAGGCTTCATCCTTGGGTTGCAGAGATGGTTTAACATATGATAATCTATCAATGTGATCCACCATGTAAACAATGTGAAAAAGAAAAACCACATGATCATCTCCCTAGATGCTGAAAAAGCCTTCGACAAAATTCAACACCCTTTCATGATAAAGGTCTTGGAGAGATCAGGGATAACAGGAACATACCTAAACATAATCAAAGCAATATACAGTAAACCAGCAGCCAACATTAAACTCAATGGAGAGAAGTTTAAGGTGATTCCTCTAAAATCAGGAACAAGATAAGGCTGTTCCCTCTCTCCATATCTCTTCAATATTGTACTTGAAGTTCTAGCTAAAGCAATAAGACAACAAAAGGAGATCAAGTGGATACAAATTGGAAAGGAAGAAGTCAAACTTTCACTATTTGCAGATGAGATGATAGTTCACATAAGCGACCCAAAAATCCCTACCAGGGATCTCCTACAGCTGATGAACACCTTTAGCAAACTAGCAGGATACAAGATAAACTAAAAAAGATCAGTATCCCTAATATATTCAGACAAGAAATAGGTGAGAAAGAAATCAGAGAAACATCACCCTTTACAATAGCCACAAACAACATAAAGTATCTTGGGGTAATGCTTACTAAACAAGTGAAAGACCTATGTAATAAGAACTTTGTGTCTTTAAAGAAAGAAATTAAAGAAGATACCAGAAAATGGAAAGATCTCCCATACTCTTGGATAGGTAGGATAAACATAGTAAAAATGGCAATCTTGCCAAAAGCAATCTACAGATTCAATGCAATCCCCATTAAAATCCCAGCACAATTCTTCACTGACCTTGAAAGGCTAATACTCAACTTTATATTGAAAAACAAAAGACCCACGAGAGCCAAAACAACCCTATACAATAAAAGAACTTCAAGAGGCATCAGCATCTATGACTTTAAGCTCTACTACAGAGCTATAGTCCTGAAAACAGCCTGGTATTGACACAAAAATAGACAAGTAGACCAATGGAAATGAATAAAAATTAACCCACACACCTATCAACACCTGATTTTTGACAAAACAGCTAAAAGTATACAATGGGAGGAGGAAAGCATCTTCAACAAATGGTATTGGCATAACTGGATGATGGTGTGCAGAAGACTTCAGATATTGCCATGCAGAAAACTCTAGTCCAAACTCTAGTCAAAGACCTCAACATAAATCCAGCCATACTGAATCTCTTAGAAGAGAAAGTGGGAGGTACCCTTGAACAAATAATTACAGGAGAGTGCTTCCTGAAATAACTCCAGTAGCACAGACACTGAGATCGACATTTAATAAATGGGACCTCCTCAAACTTAGAAGCTTCTGTAAGGCAAAGGGCACAGTTGACAAGATGAAATGCAGCCAACAGACTGGGAAAAGATCTTCACCAATCCTACATCTGACAGAGGACTGATCTCCAAAATAAATAAGGAACTCAAGAAACTAGTCAACAAAATACCAAATAACCATATTAAAATTAGGGTACAGAACTGAATAGAGAACTCTCAATAGAGGAATCAAGAATGCTGAAAGATACTTAAGAAATTGCTCAACATCCTTAGCTATCAGGGAAATGCAAATCGAAAGAACTTTGAGATTCCATCTTACTCCTGCCATAATGGCTAAAATTAGAAACACCAATGGCAACCCATGTTGGAGAGGACATGGAGAAAGGGGAACACCACTCTACTTCTGGTGGGAGTGCAAACTTGTACAACCATTTTAGAGATCAGTATGGCAGTTCCTCAGGAAAATGGGAATCAGTCTACCACAGGACCCAGCAATCCCCTTCTTAGGTATGTACCCAAATGATCCCCATCCATGCAACAAAGACATGTGCTCAACTATGTTCACGGCAGCATTATTTGTAATAGCAAAAACCTGGAAGCAACCTAGATTCAACTGAAGAATGGATAAAGAAGATGTGGCACATTTATACAATGGCATACTACTCTGCAGGGGTGGAGGGGGGGACAATGGAATCTTGAAATTCGCAGGCAAGTGGATGGCCCTTGAAGAAACCATTCTGAATGAGTTAACCCAGTCACAAAAAGAGGAAAATGCTATGTACTCGCTCATATATGGATTTTAGACATAGAGCAAAGGATCACTAGCCTATAATTCACACTGCCAGAGAAACTAGTATACAAGGATTATTCTAAGAGATTCATATAAGGCCCATCACAGAAGGAGAAAGGGACTAGATCTCCAGAGCACATGGGGAGTGGGCAGGGGTGGGCAGTGAGTGGAGAGGGAACTAGGAGAAAGAGAAGGGGACAAAGCACATAGGACTAGGAAGATTGAGTAAGGGGAGGAATAGACAAGAGGAAAGGAAGAGAGAGAGAAAGGGAGGAAGAGAGAGAGAGAGAGAGAGAGAGAGAGAGAGAGAGAGAGAGAGAGAGAGAGAGAGAGAGAGAGTCCATAAAAGAGGGAGCCATTATGGGTTTGAAGAAAAAACTGAACCTAGAGAAATGTCCAGAGACCTACAAGACTAACCCCAACTAACAATTTGAGCAACAGTGGAAAGGCTACCATTAATGCCCTTCCCTGATAATGAATGAGATTGACAGTTAACCTATCTACCATCATGGAGCCCACATCTAGTAGCTGATGGAAACAGAAGCAGACACCTGCAACTAAACACTGAGCCAAACTTGAATCCAGATGCAGAGAATGAGAACAAGACTAGGCTTCAGAAACACATAGAGACAGATGACTTGAACAAGGAGGAGCTAATGGGCCCCCAGACTGATAGCTGGAAATCCTGCATGGGACTGATTCAGACCCCCTTGAACATGGGTCTCAGGTAGAATGCTTGAGCACTCTAAGGGAACTCAGATAGTAGAACCAGGATGTATTCCTGGTGCACAAAAGGACTTTGGGGGCACATCCCCCATGGAGGGATACTCCCTTTACCTAGAGACAGGAGAGATGTACTAGTCCCTACTCAAAATGACTTGGCAGATGTAGATGACCCCTCCTGGATGGCATCACCTTACATGTGGAGTGGGGGTGGGTGGGAGGGAAGGGTAGTGGCGAGGCATGAGTGGGTGGGAGAGAGGGAAAGAGGGAAGGAGTGTGGTAGGGAGAGGGAACTGGGATCGAGATTTAAAATAAAAATAAAAAATAAATTAATACAAAAATATTATTTTCTGGAGGTTCATACCAATAAACACATAGATTTGGGATAAACACAATTATCTTAGGCCAGAAGAATGATTTGCAATTTTGACTTGATTTGTAAGTCCTTGGAAGATTTTACACACATGAACACAACACTTATTTTCCTACATATCCCATGCACAGTGTTTGACAGTTGCAGTGTCATGCCGAGGTCTAGAATTTAAGCCAAATATAGTAATTCAAAATTTGCTCTGACAAGTCACTAGGGGGACAGATGGGATGTGTTTTTATCACAGGGGTGCGAGTTGCTGGAACTATTCCAGAGACAGATGTGGAATTTTTTTTTAAAACATCACATTTAGTTTTTGTATGGAAAATTTCAGACATATGCACAAGTAGGCAGAATTATAAACAATCCCCCCATTTACTTGGCAGACAGACTTCAAAACTATCAAATCATGGCTGATATTGTTTCATCTAAGCTCAACCCATTCTTTCCTTTCTATGTCTCTCCCCAGTGGGATTGCTTAAAAGCAAATTCTAAAAATGTTCTCTTTTGTTAAGAAAGCATCAGCAAAGGGCCCAAAGAAATGCTATGTGTGGCTTGTTTCACATTACACAGTAACAAAGTTCCAGATTCCTGTATGTGATGCTTTGTCTGGTCCTCTTGCTATCTCTATCAGATGTGACCTCCTAGCCACAGGGAGTTCCTCCATAGGGAGGTAAAACCAGCCTAGCTTCAATCAGTGTTTATGGGTCTAGAAAGGTGGGTTAGTGGTTAAGATAGCCTACTGATCTTCCAGAAGAACAAAGTTCATTTCCCAACACCTGCATCAGGTGCCTCTCACTGTTTTTAATTCCGCATCCAGGGGATCTGATGCTCTCATCTGGCTTTCCTGGGCACCTGCACTCATGTGCATAGACCCCTGCCCCCTGCACAGACACATGGGTGAATGTAATTAGAAATAATAAAAATAAAATAATTTAAAAGCTGTACCTGGCTAGATTCATGCTAATAAGCTAGTTGCACTGTATATATGTAAATCTAACCATATCTTGGATCCTATCTGTACCTAACAGAGGAGAGATAATCTCATCCAGTTCTCATAAAACTCTGAGTGTTCTGTGTCACTTCCAAGCAGAGTCAGTTTTGTGAAGGGCTTACCTCACCCTCTGGTACCCTTGTTCTACCTGAGTTTTTCTGTCCTGTCCTTTCTTTGTTGGGTTGTTGATAGAACAGCGTCCCTCCCTTTTGTCATAGAAATACCCTCCACCCCCAAAAGCATCATTCTCAACATCCTGCTCCAGTTTCTAGTGATAGCTGTTGAGAAAATAAATTCCCATTCTGTTTTTGTCCATGCCTATGGCACATGGAGAGTGTGAACTGTGTGCCACCCTCCTGGATAATTGTGTTCAAGGCTGATCAGGTGGGCTGGTGTCTTTGTGAGGCCTATCCCACTTAAGCATTACCTGGCTTTCTTTCTACTTCACCATTCCCACAGTCATCACCAATAGCAGAAAACAGACCCAATCTCCCTTCTCAGAGCCTCCCCCCATTCCCTGCAAGCATTTAAACATTCCTTTTCTTCTGTTGACTCTTTTTCTTCATTTTCTTCCATTTAGGAAAGCAGATTGAGCATGGCATGAAGAGGAAAAAACACTGGTTCTCAAAGATAAAAATATCCTCCCAAGTAGGTTTTATTTTTACTTTATTATTATTATTATTATTTTTTGCCAGAACATCAGGTTTCTGAAACTGAAGAGCTAGGAATGTGCCTGTTTTCACTCCCTGGGATCCTGCTATGTTATTCATTTCCTGACCAATTAGACAAAAATCTATGGCTGTCTGAACAGGGGAAGAGGTGTGCAAAATAGAGAACATGTAGTAGAGACCCTGGGACCACATAAAAATATACATCACAATGACTTTCAAATATAAAGCATATAAACATTTAAATTCTTTACATCCAATACTTCTTACATATATACATCCCACAAACAACACCACACAAGACAAATAACATTCTGTAAATAGAACTGTGTACACACCCTGGTTGAAACCTCATACCTCTATTATGAGGTAGATACTTGATGTCCTTTTTTTGATCTATTACAGAGATGGAAGCTTGCATGGTCAAGGAAAGTATTTTGTCTGTACAATAATGAACAATTGCTAAAGGCAAGCATCCACCCCAGATTAGACTTCAGAGCCCACTGTGAGTGTTGGGTACATAAGTGATCTAGGAAGCACCTATAAATCCACTTGAGGTAGAGTGGTATTGGATAGTTGAGAAAGAATAAGAATCCAGGGGCAGGGGCTTAGAGGAAGCAGGTGTGCAGAGTGGTATCACTGATGTTAGTATCAAACTAGAAACAGCATCAATACCCACATATTGAACCATTGGAGCTGTAGTCATGCCTGAGCTTCAGTTTCAGCCTTCTCCTCTTTGATTGGGGACAAGAGAGCACCTCTGGATCAGAGTTGCCATTAGGCAGGTGATATTGCAGTGTGCATGTAGGGTAACCATTCTGCAAAGCTGCATGCTGGTGTCAATTGCTGAATTCCTTGTAATAGATCTTTCATATGAAACAGTGCACACTGACACAATGCCAGTGAAATATTTGAAAAGCAAACTACTCTTGACCTTCTGAATCCACAAAGCACTAGTGCTAGAGGCTCCAAGGACACCAGTAGCTGAGGATGCAAATGTCCTTTATGTAAACTGGTGGGAGATTTGCATATAACCACACATCCTTCTGTGTACTCTAAATCACCTTTGGGTTATTTATAGCATCTCATACAATGTAAATGCTATGTAAATAGCTACTGAGCTACATTTTGGGGAGAATAATGTTAATAAAAGTGTCTGACCATGTTCAGTGCACTTGTAATTTGCACCCATGATTTTCAGTCCACATTTATGGGAATTAGTAAGTGTGGTACCTGCAGATACCCAGAGTCATTTGTGAGAAGGAAAGCTCATGACACACCATGTTAAAGGAAGACATGTCCTAAGATACTCTATAGATACAAAAAAAGAATAAGAAAGCAACGTATAGAAAAATAGATGATGACATTTCCCAGACTGGCAAAATTGCAAGTGACCTTTGCTTTCTGTAATCTTTTTCAGTTTCCCCATTTCATTCTTCTGAATAGGTATTTTATAATATGAACACATTTTGATATTTTGTTTTTCTAGGAAGGCAAAAATGTGGACATTGGTTAAATACAAGCAAATCTTATTTTATTGGACTTTATTATGCTCTGTGATGTTGCTTTGTTGCTTTTTAGTCATTGTGTGTATGGGCATGTGTGTGAGGGTATATGGTATAAGTGCATGGGTGTGTGGGCCCATGTATGCATGTGCAAAGGCCAGTGGCAGATGTCAGGCTATTGCTTTACTAGTTTCGAGAACCCTAGAGCTCATTATGAGCCAACAAGCCCCAGCCATCTACCTTTGTCTGCCTCCCATCACACTGGGGTTTTAGGCCAGGTTTTACCAGGTTATAGGTGCTGGGTATTTGAATTTAGGTCCTCATGTGTGGACAGCAAGTGCTGTCTTACCTACTATTGAATCATCCCTCCAACCCAACAGTATATTTTATGGAAATAAATTATAGGTTTGTAGCAGCCTTGACTTGAGCACTGAGCAACTTTTATCAGTGCCATTTTCCCCAAACATGTTTTGTTTTGTCACACTTTAATAACTCTCACAAATATTTCAAATATTTTATTATTATTTTCATTATAATTAGTTACATAATTTCATATTATATTATACAAATCCTTGTCATCTATAATTGTTGATGTTGCAACTGTAATTGTTTTGGAGTACAACAAATATACCTGTGGTGGTTTGAATGAGAATGGCCCCCATAGCTTCATATGTTTGCATACTTAGTCCCTGGTTGGTGAACTCTGAAAGGATTAGGAGGTATGACTTTTTTGAAGAAGGTGTGTCCTCACTAGAGGAAGTGTGTGAGCTTTGAGGTTACAAAAGCTCATGTCATGCTCAGTCTCCCTCTCTCTCTTTCTGTCTGTTGCCTGAGAATATAAAGTTCTCAGCTACTACTTTAGTATCATACTTGCCTGTGTGCTGCCATGATCCCCACCATAATGATAATAGACTAAGCCTCTGAAACCAGAGGTAACCCCCCCAATTAAATGCTTTCCTTTATAAAAGTTGTCTTGGCCATGATACCTCTTCATAGCAATAGAAACCCTAAGACAGTACCTGTATAAGAAGATGATATTAATCAATACCTGGAATGTGTATTCTGACTATACCACTTGCCTTTCTCTCATCCCTCCTCCTTTTCCTTGGGCCTCCCTGATTCCTGGAATGCTGAAATTTGGCCAATTAATACCCCTACAATGAACAGTAATGTTCAAATGACAGGAATACTCACACATCACTCACTGGAATTCAAAAGCTGGGGATGACAGTGAGTAAGCTGATGCAGAGATGGGCTGAAAGCTAGGCCTCTGGCACCAAACAGCTAAGCTGAGGATGCCAATGAGAACTCACATGAATCAAGAAGGTGAGGCTGTCTTCCACTTACATGGAAAGGATTTTAGTGGTTTGTGGAGATCAAACCAGCCACAACAGTTTCCTCAGACAAAATCTATCTGAGCAAGGTCTCTTCAGTTACAAGAAGGCTGAAGGCTGCTATTTGAGGGAGCTGTGGGATAAAGGTTTGAGGCTTGGTCAGGAATATGGTTCAGGAGGAGAGAGCTTGCCTTGTGTGGAAGATATCACAGCTGCTTGGAGGAAGAGGATGACTGTTTTGCTTAGTGGGTGGCATTTTATACATGCCTACTGACTCTGTTTCCATTATGGACTTTAGGAACTGTAATTATTGGTGAATATATAACAGAATAAGGACACTGAAGCTTGTAGTAATATTTGAGACAGCCCGCCTCAACCAGGAAAGAAAATCGAGGCCCAGAAATGTTGAGTTATATCACTTTCATGGTGCCCACCAGGAGAAAAATAACAGTAGAATCCTAGTTTGATGACATCACTGGTTCCCAGTTCCTGTAGGCTGAAGTAAGGGTCAATGTTCATGATTTTCCCCTTCTCTCATGAACAGGCACTTAGGTTCTAAGTCTTTGGTCTTTCTAAAGGTTATGCTGACAAGTGTCTCCTTTTCAACTTCTTACTATGCATATTTGCGTTTTTATGTGAATGTTAATCCATAGCCAGCTTTGTGAAGGCAGAAGTTTCCTGTCAATGAAACTTGAATGCATTCAAGGAACTGCCTTCCCTTTCCCTAACAGGAAGGCAGTGTGTGAAGCATTGTATGGGCTTTTGCTGTGCAGAAAATTCAGTAGCAATGGCAATTTTGCCTAAAGGCACAGACAGACAAGGTTGACCCTTCCTCAATTTTCAGAGATTTGCCAGCAAGGACATTAACAGTCATCATGCTAAACCCACCTTGCCTCTACAGTTCATGGAAAAAAAATCATCATCATCCCCAAGCTGACTTTGACCCTCTAGAAAGGTTATTTTTATTTCATCAACTAAATATTTCTTGTGTTTGAAATAAAATAGCTGTTTATCTCATGGAGTCAAGAGGCTAGACACTCTAGACACTTCTGGCTTTATTTATATAGATCCTGGAACATCACAAGGTGCTGATCATAGCAGTGACTGTCCATTCGGGTCCTATGCTAAATTGGGGATACACTATAGGAGTGTCTGAGGACTTTCTAAGACATGCCCTCTCAGTCATGATACATTAACTCCTTCTACTTATCTGTCCTAATATGCTTCAGGGATATTGTAGTTGAAGGAATCAGATGAGTGGATGGGACTGGGTGCACACACATATCCCTGCAGGCAGCTCATCAGATGCACATGTCCCTGTGTTCTAAGTCTGTGCACAGGGCTCAGAAATGGAGGCCACAGAATAGGTATTTCTGTTAAAAATACTCCTGTGTTTAATATCATAATGATTCTTTGAGGTTTTCCTTTATTATTTCAGGAATTTTGCAGATGGGACATCCCTTTACGATCTTATATGACTCATTAAGAGACCCTCATTCATGATGTGAGGCACAATATAGGGACCATTTCCTCTTTATTGGTGAATTATGTACTCATGGCTAAGAACTATGTTTAGCATATCTAGTGCCTCATAGGAAAATAGGGCCCATAGGGGAAGTAAACTCAGTGAAATGAAATCAGACAGAAAATAACCCTGGGATTTTCTAAGAAAACTACATTTTTCAGAAACACATACTATTTTTATTAGTTAGTCTGCCCATTGCTGTGACAAAAAAAAAAAAAAAAAAAAAAAAAAAAAAAAAAAAAAAAACAAACAAACAAAAAACCCCCCAAAATAAGACAGATGAAAACAACTTTGGAAAGCTTTTATTCAGGCTCACCGTTTATAGAAAAATGTCCATCATGGGAAGTTATGGTGACAAGAGGATGAGTTAGTTGGTCATATTTCATCTGCAGTCAGGAAGCACAGAGAGATGCATGTTGGTAATTGGCTTGCCTTTTCCATTTCATTCTGCTCATGATCCCAACACATGGAATGGGGATACCCATAAATAAAATGGGTCTTCCTAGCTCAACTCACCCATTTTAGAAAGTCTTTCAGATGTGCTTACAGTCTTGTCTCCTATGTGATTCCAGAGTGACAGAGTCTCATTTTGTGTCTCTCAGGCTGGCCTTGAATTCATGCTCCTCCTACATCAGTGTTCTGAGTGCGGGGAATCCAAGCATGTGCTACAGTCTCAGATTTTCATAAAAAAAAAAAAAAAAAAAGTTTCTTTGGAGGAATTCCAGTTAATTTCAGGGAACTCCTCTAGTTTTCCCTAAATTCTGTTGCTATCATGTGAATATGAACTTAGATGATAAGAGCGTGTAAGCTCCACTTTTCTTGTGGTTGGAGAAGATGTGGCTCTGTGGACATGTTGCGAGGTGGAGGCAAAGTCCATACATTGTTGCCTAGGTGGGTTTGTAGTGTGTAGAAACTACACTGAAGCCGGAGAGATGAAACCATTGGAAAACTTCCTGAAGACCTGAGTTTAGATTCTCGATAGTCACATAAAAAGTAGGGCATGGTCACAGACATTTGTAATCTGGCACTGGGGGAAAAGAGATCCCTGGAGTTCACTGGCTGACCAGTCTAGCTAGGTGATCTGGGTTCAAGGAGAAACCCTGTCTCAAAAAAAGAAAAGGTGAAGAGGAATCATGGAGGACACTGAATGTCAAGTTATGGCCTCTGCACAAGTGGTCAAACACCTGCACACACACATGAGCACACATATATATACATGGATACAACACTGCACATGAGAATTGCCAGATTTAGAAAGAAATATGTACATATGTCTGGCAGTAGGTTAAGTGTGAATTTCCTACAAACAGCAAATAGATATTCCAGTGTAGGTAAATTCCATATAGCGCCTTAAGTGTACACTTTCCTTAAAGCATTATTCATCTTGATCTGAAATTCAAAATTAACTGGGCATCATGACATAAGCAAAAAGTTAACAGTATTACCTATCTAGAGGACACTGAGAAAAAAAAACCTGAAGGACAAAATCAAACACAAAGTATCAAAGGAATTAAGATAGCATCTTTCCAAGTCAGGACACGTGAGCCATCAGCTTTCAGATGTCTCTCAGCCTGTGGTTTTGCTGGTTAGAGACTGTGACCAGAGACAGGAAATGTGGAGTATAAGGAAGAGAAAGATAGGGTTCAGGATTCTAGAGTCATTCCTACAGAGAGGTGGGAGAAAGACCAAACACAGTGATGATGGTGTGAACTGCACGCTCAAGGGCAGTGATTGCTTGACTGAATCATGGAGTCATGTATTCATTCAATAAAAACCTGCTGAGGTCCAGGCACTGTGCTACCTGTCTTGTGGTGAAGACAGGTGTTGGTTAGAGAGTCACAATCAAGTGTGAGGCATCTGAATCAGGGAAATTTATAGGGTACTAAGCCGATAGGTGCAGTGGAAGGTGGCTGGTCAGGGATGTTGCATCAAACAGAAAACTGGTCACTGAAGACAACAAACAGGAAGATGTTGGATCTCTCCTAAAACACAACAATTGAAACTAAATTCACTAACTAACATAATTTGATACAAAAGCCTGGTATTGTGTTGATGCATATTGGAGCCTTGAGGCACAAGGAAAAAAAAAAGGAAAATATTTGTAATAGCAATGTCTGAAAAGTTTTGATGTTTTATTTGTCATGAGTAGTTTTGTATGAACTCTGATGGTTTTAGCACACTGATTAAAATGCTGTTTTCTGGTTTTTTTTTTTTTTTTTTTTTTTTTTTTTTTTCTTTTCCTGATTGAGCGCTTAACCTGGTGCATTGTCTCCCTTCTGGTTTCTTTCTATCACTGTTTAGTTTTCCCTCTTCTCTCAGGGGTTGACTCCCCTCCACTGCTTGTAGAAGCAGTGGTAAACTATGAGGTTAAAGCTGGCCCCAGAAGTTTCATTTGGATGTGGCTCAGAGAAAGGCAGGCAGAAGATTAGCATGGAAACAGTCATTTGTTCTTTCATTTGATTATTCACTTTTCCAGAACTGGTCCAAGGCAGTGATCATTCAGGATACGATCTGGGGATCCAGTAAGATGAATCATGTCCTTGTGCTTGGTACTGTCACTTTCCTTTCTAGAGGCAGTAGTTTGGGTCTACTCAAGCCTCCTTGGTCACCAAACAAAATCAAATCAATCCTTTCCCAGCTTCTTCGTTCTACCATTTCTTCCCATTCAGCCTTGACTAGCTGAGCTATGGAGAACAACACAGCTTTTTACAAAGATCAAGTTGATGATGGGCATGGTTTATATACCTGTAATGCCAGCACAGGAGGATTAGGAGTTCAAGGTTATCCCCAAATATGTAATGAATTTGAGGCCAGCCTGAACTATATGAGAACTTGTCTTCAAAAAAGAGGAAAATTGATGGTGGGGAGATAGCTTATTAGAGGCTAAAAAGATACCTCAGTAAGTAGAGCACTGGTCAGGCTTGTATGGGTACCTGAATTTAATCCCTAGCACTAGGAGGAATAAAAATCATCAGGTAGCTGTTTCACTTGCAATGTTCTAGTATGGAGTCAAGGGGACCTCTGAGGTTCACTTGGTAGGTAGCCTATCTTAATTGGGTAGTCTTAGGTTCTAGTAAGAGATCATATCTCAAAACCCAAGATGAATGGCTTCTGAAAAAGAACACTGACGATTTCCTTCTGGCCTCCATGTATATGCACACCCAACCTTGCTCCACATTAAATGACAAACAAACAAACAAACAAACAAACACAAATACCAAATTGACCTGTTGCTTTGCATGGACAGCTAGCATGCTGGTCTCCTAATCTCATGAGGCCATCCTGTTGCCCTTTTCACCTGGCTTCTGGTGGGCTCTACTTGCCTTATAGCTACACCATTCCTGCCAAGGTCAAAGGTTGCTGGTTGGAATTAGAGCAGAGACAGGACAAGCTTGCTGTGTTCTGCAGAGGCTGGACTGGGAGCTGGCCCTGGGCTCCAAAAACAGTGCTATGTTGCTATGTTTTTACATTATTGAGACCCAGAAGGACATCTGGAATGCACCTGGGAGCTTACTCCTGTGCAGAATCTTAGTGAAGAGAGATTCAGGCCCTTATGTCCAGTATCTGCCTCCCTGCTGGAGTAGGGAAGCCAGAGAAGAAAACACCGAGGAGAATGGAGTGTGCAGTTCAATGGATTATCCCAGAAGGACTTGGGCTTGCTCCAAGCCCAGCATTTGAAAGGGGGACAGAACGAAGGCTCTTTCCCTCTTGAGACTGAGAACACATGTTCTCTGATTCAAAGGGCAGAGCCGCAGCCCATGGCTCATGAGTTATTCATGAGCTGCCCCACTTCTAGGTTTGAGGGATGGTTATTTATAGCACATAATCCTTTTTACAAAATGACACTACCCAGGCTGCAGGCTGAATTACATTTTAAGGCAAGTGTCCCGGACCGGATGGAGATCCTGTTGGTAATGTAGAACATACATAATGCCGGCTTGAAAAGGAGTATGTATAACTCGTATTTTTACCACAAGTCTTTACAATGGAATAGGCTTTTGACAGTCAGTCCCAGTGGTGAGCTACAGCTAAGGACAGAACGACATGGCATCTATTTATATCTATTTTAAAACAGCGGGAAGAAAAAAAGAAAACCCTTAAGCCTTTTTACTCCCACTGTGCAGTGGCTGCATGATGCATACTGTTGCCCAGGGCTCCGATTTACTGGAAGCCTTCTGTCTTGATTGCCTACACGTTTCCTAGCCCAGGTGAGAAGTGGACACAGCTGAGGACAAATGAGGTACATTAAGTGTAGCCAGGTCAGGTCTCTTTCCAAGATCCATAGCCTCCTGGCTCCCATGTACAGGCGCACTGCAATGGTTTATCCCTGGTCAGTTTTCAGAAGAATTGTTTCAGTAAAAACAATTTTGGGAAGGAGCTTTACAAAAGGGGAGGGGAATATTCCTGCCAAAAGGGTAAAAGGTGAGACCCAAGGAGGCCAGTCTCATGCTTAAACAATCACTGGAGGCAAGTTGCTGAAAAGTGGGTTGTTGGGGTTAGAGAATATGGGTCAATTGGTAGAGTATGCCTAGCATGCATTCCACTTGGCGGTACATGCCTACCATGCCAGCACATACAAGATAGAGACAGGAGTATCAGAACTTCAAGGTTATTATCAAGGTCATCCAGTGCTACATAAAACCTAGTATCAAAAAAAAAAAAAAAAAAAAAAAAGGAATGGATTCTGCACAGACTATAAAGCATATGATTTATAGAAGAACTTCCCTGCCCTGACGACAGGGCCCATCACGCAAAAAGGTGGTATCTTAGTTTCACAATGTAAAATCACCCATTTCATGATCACCACCTTACATTTTAAAAAGATTCATTTGTTTTTATTTTAAGTGTATTGGTGTTTTATATCCATATATGTCTGAGAACCATGGGTATGGTGCATGCAGTACCCAAGGATGCCAGGAGAGGGCGTGGATCTCTTGGAACTGGAGTTGTGAGCCACCACTTGGGTGCTAACAGTTGAACCCAGATCCTCTGAAGGAATGGGCAGTGTTCTCAACCACCAAGCCACTTTTCCAGCCTCAGGACTGTCACTTCAGTGAGAGATTATGGAGAAAAGAGATCAACCCAATCAACATTCATTTTGATTTAGAACAGATTAGAGAGCTGCCTGTTCCCAGGATTTTTCACTGATTGCAAATAAGAACAAAAACAAAATAAAAACCAACCCAACAACAACACAGAAAGGCCAACAGGGTGCAGCTGGCAGGTGTCTCTGAACTTTCTCAGGTTGTCTGGGTCCTTTACATATGCACCAGAGGAGCTGTTACCATCAACAAAAGTCTTTTGACACTCCAAAGGCTGGATTACTGGAATCTGTAAAATAGCCTCAGAAAAGATAAGTAGGAGAAAATGCACACACATTTACCAATGTGCAGGCATACAAAGTATGAAATTCAAAAAAGGGGCCAGACAGCTGAATGCTAACTGTCTTCCTCATAGGGGAGAGTGAGTCAGGGCTTTCAGCAACTGTAGAGGAAGAGCAAAAATGATTTTTAAGGAAGGAAAATGGGCCCCAAGAATTGGCAAACATCCAACTTGACTTGGTCTGGCTTCCTGGATGATGTCAACTCCAGTCTTCCTGTGAGTGACGCTCTGAGCATCTGGCCTCCTAAGGACAGGAACTCTTCATAGACAGCCCTTTGTTGTGCTTTGTGAGGTAAAACGTGTCAGGGTGGGAGGCCAGAGGCCTTGGGTCTCCAGGTGAACTTGCTAAACTCATCAAAACATTGGATGTTTTGATAAGCACCTGGAGATGACGTTAGCCTGTGGATGTCTCTGGGCTATGAAATCCATGTAGAATTATCAGGAACCTCTTGACGCAGAGAAGAGGCACAGAGGGAAACCACAGCTTTTGTCTGGAAAAGAAGTCTTGGTTTTAGATCAGAAAGCATGTTCACAGAAGAAATCCCCCCTCAGGCACATGCTTTTCTGTTTTCCTCCCATCAGCATTGTCTCTGGAGCAGTGGTCCATGGCTTTTGGGTCCTTAGCATTGACCCCCTGACAGCATCAGTCAGTGGACAGTTACCCCTGCTCCTTAACAAGTGGCTTTCATGACACAGTCTGAGAGAGTCGAGAGTCTCTGGCAGTAGTCACATGTATAGAGCCCATAATACAGCTTCTGAAGGACTTAGGGCACCGGAAATCATGAAGACAGGCCTGACAAGTGTCTGTCCACAGATGACCTTGCCCATTCTACCTGGCCCTACAGAGAGCCTGAGTTGCAGGTAACAGAATGGACAGACAACCACCAAGGAAGTTTTTATTTGAGCAAAGCAGACGGGATTAGCAGAGAACCAGGTGGGTCCAGGGCAATTGGAGAGAGGCATTTGTATGGTTTCGTCCCCCTTACCCCCCAGTACTTCTTTGTTTTTTCCTATCTCTAGGCTTTTTTTTTTTTTTTTTTTTTTTTTTTTTTTGTCTTAGGAGATCTCCCCCTCCCTCAGTCCTTCCCTCCATCCTCTTTCTCTTGTTTGAAGGGAAAATAAAGATTCACCTACAATTCACACCTCTTTTGGGGAGGCATGCTGATAACATAAATGTCCTTCTTCACAGTGATAATTCCATATCAGAAAAAAGTCCCTTGTTTCAGATTATGAAGAAGAGCTATTAGGCTTGTTCTATCTTTCCTGGGAAGCTGTGCCCTAGCTCTTTCCACAATATGTAAATAGGGGATGGAAATATCCAGTGCTCAGCTCATAATGCAATGGTGCATCATCAAGAAATGAGAGTGATTCAGTTAATAATAAGCATGTATATAGTTGGTCTGATTCAAAAGTTAGCATGGAAGGAAAGATCAGAAATTAAAGGCCACTCAATGCTGTGTAATGAATTTGAGGCTAGCCTGGGGTTCATGAGACACCATCTCAAAACAAAACAATTTCTTGGTTACTATAAAAAAAGATCATAAAGCTCCTAGGGATAGGAAATTCATTTGTCTGATGACCCATGGAGCTTATTACCTTTTTAAGTGTATAGAAGATTTTGGAACAGGCTCATTTGGTCACGTGTTCTGAAGGATTTAAAATGCTCAAGAACTTATTTTATCGTCTTATCAGAACATTTTCAGAAAGACACTAACATGTTGCAATGAGGTATTTGCTAATGACTGAGATCCTGATAGCCAACCCTTGCCTGCCCATGTCGGCATTCAACCAGGTAGGCGTGAAAGGACTGTACTTTGTGTAAGAATTCACTAGGTGTCGCCATCTTCCTCGGAATGGGCGCCATCAAGGCCTCCCTGGCCACATCACTGAAATGAGGCAGAGCAAAAATTGTGTTGAATTCAAGGAAAGCATCCTTTCTAATAATAATGAGATGGTAATTAGTAGGGGAAATGGCATAAAATTATTTCGGCATTTAGGAAAACCATGATTCTAAGCTACAGAAAAAAATGTCTTTTTAAAAGTTCATTCAGCGAACACGTAAGAACTCCCGAGTTTATTCCACAGCTTTGCAAGGTGGCCATGCCTAATGAGGACCTCGTTTCCCGCTCCCCTCCCGCCCCCGAGGCCCCGTGGCTACACTACTGGGATCCTCTCCAGGGTATGGGGAGATTCTAAAGGCCCCCACTTGGTCTAGCATAAGGACCCCTTGCATTCCTCAGATAGGCTGCAGGGCATATGGCGATCAGAAAGCACTTAGCTGCAGTAGGCAGCAGGAGGCTGGACACACCCCAGTCACCTCTCATGCAGCTGACCTCGATTTTAGTGATCAGACTGAAAGCAAACTTGTAACTTTTCCAAAGCCAAGTTCAAAGTCAAAGTGGATTTCAGAATGCATGTCTGTGAGTCTCTGGGATCCCTGCTGTTCGCATTATGCTTCATGCCTTCTGTGTTTGACCTTCAGTGGGCACCTATTAAGGGAGATGGAAAGGAAATAGAGGAGGGCAGAAATAGAAGGGAATTTTTCTTAGGAAAACCCAAAAAAGCAAGAGAGCAGAAAAGGAGACCAGGCCAGTGCTCCCCGTTTTAATTTAGCTCCATTGTTAAGAGGTGAGAATTAGGATTTGCAATGAGGCTATTATTTGAACCTATCAAAATAAAATGAAAATGAGCTTGAATCGAATGGCAGTGTAGCCAGAGAACATGGTTATGCAATGAGCAGCCAGGGAGTGAAAACAGGGCCCAGCTTCCCTTGGCTGCTAATTCCTAGCTCTGCCTCTAACTCGTTCCTTTCATGCCTACATCTCTTATACCATTATGTGGTTTGGTCCACGTGCAGAAGTAATTATCCATCTCAGACTAGACACAAGGGCCAACCAGATTTTAGCTGATTTCCAAATCTAATCTCAGGTTTGGAAAATTACTACTATATGTCACAGATGCAATTTACTAAGAGCTTCCTTATATAGACCTTGATGAGTAGCTGTGGTCTGATTTACACCCTGGGGTATCCACAGTAACCCAGCACAGTATGTGGGGAATTTTCCCCGTACCTTTTCTCTGCTCAGAATTCTTAAAGGAGGTATTATTCGGTGTTTAGTGGAGCTCTAAATTGGTGATGCACCGTTGTGATTTTCTTTTGGAATATCCTCGTTACCATGGCAATCATATCATGCCATGTTTGGTTGTCCTGGTTGTTTCTAGAAGCAATTCAGTCTCCATAAACTCCCCATTCACTTTGGAGACCCTAAATACCCTACTTTTATGCATGCTGACAAAAATCAGGCATATTAGAATTCCAGTGCTGAGAACACATCTAACTCTGTTATTATGTCAATTTACTGCATATTCACAGAGCATTAGCAGTAACATAAAGTAGACAATTAGTGAACTGCAAAGGGGTAATACATGGATATTGTACAAATCTGTCTTTTAATATTCTAAGTATTTGAGAGATTTAAATCCTGCATACTAAGACTCTGATATCAAGGCTATGTATATGAGGCTTGGCATGTTGGTACTTCTGTGAACACACACACATCTGTGTGGTGTGGGACAGTGTATGTATGCATATGTGTATGTGCATACATGCAGTGTGTGTCTGGTATGTATCGGAGTGCATATGTGTGGCATAGATATGTGAATCTTTATTGTGTGTGTGTGTGTGTGTGGTGTGTACACTGTGGTGAGATAAAGAAGAATAGATAGATAACATGGAGAGGGGAGGAAGAGGAGAAAGGACCAGGAGATGGAGAGGATGAATGACTGGGGTGTGCCACAGTGCCTCTGAGAGGAGCAACTCAGGCATGGGCATGTGTGAGCAATGTCCTTTGCTTCCCTTGTCCAACACATACTCTGAATCTCATTTTTAACCAAAAGCTCCAGGCACTTCCTGGCTGGTTGCCCATCAGTTTTAGCCTCCACTGATCAGAAAGAGCTCCTGGAAGGGAACTCTGCATCCTGAATAGATTGGGCAAAGCTGGTTTTGACAATGAGTCTCAAGTTATAGTCTTGCTGGGAAAACTCATTGCAGGTTACCTTCCCCTCCTGGGCTCTCCCCAGGGGTTTTTGAGGGATGGAAAAAAGCTTTCTTCTGAGTCTTCCAGCAGGTGGCAGTGTGACTGACAATTATCTCCTGGGAGGCTGCAGTTAATACTGTCTCCTATAGACACTGAACAAAGTGAGCTTTCTCCCTCTTCATTAATGTTCAATATTAGTGAATAATAAAGAGCATGATGAGCTTTGGAATGGCAAGCACACACCAGATAACATTCTCTAGCAGTGTGAAATGCATATTTATATTATGTTTTATATAGAATATAATAATTTGTATTATATATAAATTCAGTGATTTATATAAGTGTAAAATGCACATTTTATTATATGGCATACAGTCATGTTCAAAGCACAAGTTGCCAGGTTTTGTGACTTTCTAGGTATCCCCAGACTCCACTGCCCTAGTGCCATTAAATGAATCAACACAAGTGCAATTGGTCCTCTCCTTGGTCTCAAGAAGTTGGCACAAAATCTCAATTGCTTACAAGTGACTGTGATTCTTAGCAAGAACTGATGTCTCTTTATTTAGTAATCTAGGAGGGGAATCTTTGAAAATGAAAGTTGAAGTACTACTTTCCTACAACAACTGAGAACAGCCAAAATCCGTACATACTATTTTGAATGTAAATAGAAAATATACATTCCACATATAGACTTTTCATCTATACAATCCCAAATATCTCAGTACATTGACTTATAATCCTTTGTCCTCAACATCTGTCTCACTCTTCCTTAGGATGCTGGAAGGATGAAGCTAGATGCCTTTATGTGTTTGGTGTGGCATTGTCATTCATGTTTTCACCTTTTTTCAAGGGAAGTCTTTATGGAGCATAGTAAATTCTGATATATGTAAATGTACAATATTCTTTACCTGAGGTTAAAGATGTTCAGGCCCGAAGTACCTTGAGGTACTTCTCAGTAGCTCAAATCATAACATCTGGGTTTGCAGAAAGAGGGCTTGTGAGGATGGAGATGAAATGTATGGGAGATTATGTAATTCTGTATGACCTGAGTCTTGCTATGTATCAGTGTCCCCAGAAATGAAATATTTCTTCAAAAAAAAAAATAAGAAAGAAAAAGAAAAAAGAAAGAAAGAAAGAAAGAAAGAAAGAACCATTTCTTCTTGGAGAGAAGCTACGTAAGACTCTGGTTATCAGAGAAGGAGGTGAAACACTCTTGCAGAGAAATTAAAATTCAGGAAGCAAACAACTCAAAAGTTCCAGGAAGTTGCTGAAACTAGACAGATTCAATAGGTGCCTCCTTCTCCAAGCAGATATATAAGAGGTAAAGACTGTTGCGAGACACGTTCAGCCAAGCTGAGATGACTGGAAATGGCTCAGACCACCCGGCTGCCTGAAATTGACATCCTCCAATCAGTCCAGCTGCCTGGGGCTATGCTATAAATTTCAGGTTTAGGGCTTTGTGGGCTGTTAACCATACTGGCATGAACTTTTGGTGATATAACTGTCTTTGGGTAATTTCTGGTTCTGTAAGTAACCCCAATAAATGCTTTTGCTCACCAGTTGTACTTTGGTGCTATACTTACTTTGGTTTATTGTGCGTTTCCTATCTGGGTGAGTAGATGTTTGTTCTTGACTCTCCAGGAATAGTGTCGTCTGTTTCTTAGGTATGAATTTTGGAGCTTATTACCAAGGTTTCCTTTGTTGCGTATTTGTTTTTTTTGTTATTGATTTGTTTATTTTTTAACTATGTACCTGCCTGTGTGTCTGTGTGTTGGTATGTCCATACATGTTTGTATGTGCATATGTGAGTGCAGTGTCCGAGGAGCTCAGAACAGTCCACTGATCCCCTGTAACAGGAGTTACAGGTAGTTGTGAGCTGCCTGATGTGGGTGCTGGGAACTGAACCCTGGTCCTCTGCAAGAGCCCTATGACACTATGTGCACTTAAGTGTCGATCCATTTCTCCAGCCCCAATCTTTTCTTTCTTTTTCTTCCTTCCTTCCTCCCTCTGTCATTCCTTCTCTCTCTCCCTCCTTCTTACCTTTCCTTTCTTCCTTCCTTCCAAATTTACACCTTGGAGTTCAAAGTCATCCTCAAATAATACATAAGGACCCAGCTTCATCACTTTTGTTGGTTTGTGTATTCTCAGTTGCTTATTGTTCCTTCCTTTTATGTCTGTAGCTTACAGCTGTGCCTTCTCTCTGCCTTGGTGAGATCATCACCTGCAGGGTGCCTGATGTAAGTCAAATGATGATACATCCTGTCCTCCAGCAATTTCTACTTAGTCATCCCTTATAATTCCACCATTACTACAAGGCCTGGGTTCTCCATTTTAGCAGCTTTTTAAAATAGCCTTAATCTGCTGTCAGTTCAATAAGGCATTCCTTTGCTTTCATGATAAACAAAATTTTTTTTTATTGAATGAAGCCTCAGGAAGTGTGGGTCTCAAAGCACTTAAAGAGACTGGAATATTTATCTAACCTTTGCATCCTGTGCATTCAGATGCTCCAAACTAGGCCATCCTCAACCACTTAGCTTGGCAAAGCATTTTACATGAGCTGACCTAGTTCTTAAAGCCTCTTCCTTTTAGGGGCCAGACCTCTAACTTCAAAAGTACTTTGTGCTGCAAAGCTAACTTCAGATTACCAAGTATCTACGTGGTTAACTGTGATACATGCTGAAAACATATTTGCAGACGTTGTTTCTTTTCTTGCCTCAGGGGCCAGGTACTTCCACCTGTTGGTTCACTTCCATAAGCCAAAACATCCCCTGCAAGAGGCACTGAGGCACAAATGACGCGTAGTCTCTTACTGAGTAAAGAGTCTATGTTCCTCTCTGCATATGAAGGTCAGACAAGGACTGGGATTTTCCACCATGAAGATTTGAGTATGGAATTCCTCTTCAGTTTCTGTGAGAGTGGAAACCAAGGGAAAGCTTAACACCCTTAAAGCTGTTGATAGAGCCCGAGTTGTGGGACTCTGGGGTGCACCTATGAAAAGGCCTCTTTATGGGCACACGGCAAGCTCCTTCCTAACGCTAAGGAGGATATAAGGATGAGACATCACAGCATTAATAATTTCTGCAAAGATTGATACTATGTGTAGCCCAGTAGCCAGTCTATGAGCTCAGATGTATGAATGTGGGAAGGCCTGTCTGTGAGAAAGACACAGCTTTAGAAAGGACTTGAAGACGTTACTAAGGGAAAAAGGAAGAGTCAAGGCCACTTGAATGGGACTTACCATTTCTTCACAGTTCTTACGATCTCAGAGAGGATGCATGTAATGGGGGGGGGGAGCAGGTAGAAAGGCAGGAGTAACTTCCTGGGGTGCATAATAACTCTGGTGAATGAGTGCAGTGCTCTCCATCTTGGAAGTGAATTGTGATGACATGATGCACAGGCCGGGGGCCAGCTGGGTGCTCACAGCTGCCTCTGAACTCCAAACCTTAGCACAGTCAGGTCAAATGGAAGGCATAAGATGGTGGCTAGACTGATTGACTTCATTACTTCATTCTCATTGCTAAATTATCATTCCTGTTAAGATTTTTCAATACTTAGACTTCCAGTTGACTGGCATCCAGTAGTTTGGAGCCCACAGAGGCTGTGAAACTGCCCGAGTTCTGGTATTTTTTATGTACTTTCATTAATAAAAACCATTGCTCACTACAAAGCAATTTCAAGAGCAACTACCCAGTTTATGTTATAGAGAAATTTAGTTGGTGTCAGATGAAGATATTAAAATATTTTTTAAAAGAGTAGGGAATAGGCTGCCACTCTCTTAAAACAAAATCAATTTATAGCATACAAATGAGGCCCAGTAGGATGGATAGCACAGTGCGCAGCACTGAGAGAGGAAGTAGGCATTCTTTCTCTCTGCAGGAAGCTGGATACACAGGACAGAGACCTAATAAGACAGCATGCTAATAAAAGACAAATGAGGACATAGTTGATTATATGCTTTCTCTGTAAGCATGAAGACCCAGGTTTGATTCTCAGAAGCATGTAAAAAGCCAGACATTGACCTGGAGAAATGACTCAGTGGTTAAGAATGCACACTATGCTTACAGAGGCTTGGAGTTTGGTTTCTAACACCCACACAGGGTGGCTTACAACTGCCTGTAACTCCATCTCTAGAAGAGCTGGCATTCTCTTCTTGTCTCTGTGGGAATCTGAATCATTATGCATATATCTACATATAGCCACACACATACAGCATGCATGTAATTAAAAATAAAATACATTAAAAAAAAGTCAGAGGTTGTGGAATGTGCTAGTGATGTCAGCCATGGGGAGACAGAGACAGACAGGTCTGCTAGCTGAATGGAAGAGCTTCAGATTGAGAGACCTTGTCTCAGAAAGATGGACAGCGTGTCCACAAGCATGCGTGTTCCCCTCCCAACAGTCACACTTAAGAGAAAAATGAGAGGCATTACAGTGCTATAATGTAGAATTTATGATGTGTGCCACTTGTTTAATTGTGGGTTTGGTACTGTGAATGCAATCCAAGGATCCAAAGCATTGTAGGTATATTAACTGACACTCCAGTTCACTTTCAACTATTTTAATTCGTCATTAAACTGTCACCTGTACAAAAGGGCCCTGCTTTATAAATAACATCCATATATATACATACATACATATATATATATGTATATATATATGATTAATGCATTATATATTGCATATTAGGATATATATCAGGGTACACACACACACACACACACATACACACATAAGATAGAGAGGGGACACATAAGACAAAGTCTTTTTGAGCAGTGATGGGGTAGTCATAAATATTTCAATAAGTTAATCATTATTTGATCTTTCTGATGTAAAAAAATTCTTATTGTTCATCTTGATGTCTGACAAATTCAGAAGATAAAGTTTAGAGAGGCTTGATTCTTTTGCTGGGAGAAAAGGCGTTGACCATATTGTTTTTACCCTGCAGCAGTAATGATCACAGAGTGGGGTGCATTTCTAAGGCTAGCCCTCCTTCAGCCTCTGTTTTGTTTTATTTTGTTTTTTTCTGAGAAGCAGAAGAGTGGCCAGGTCTGATGTAGCTAAGGCTGGGTGTGTGCAGTTTCAGAATATTACCAGATTGCTACCTAAAGTTTGCAGAAGACAGAAACTGTCACTCAAATGTTTGAAGAGTTTGCTTCCCTGGTCACAACACTTGACACTCAGCTGACTCCTAGACTAACTAGGTCTACAATTTTTCCCATAGTCTTCATTCTTAGCAAACTAAATCTGAAGGTTATACTCAGTCATCTTCCATAGAGCTTGTATAGTTGCATGAAATGCTAAGTGTACCAAATTATCTTCATTCTGATCAAGAATGAGCACATCAAGCTATAAATGTAGCTCAGTGATGGAAGGCTTGCCTAACATGTGCAAGTCTCTGAGTTCCATGCCTAGCACTACAAAAGATGTGCATAATATAAGTGGTTTATAGAAATGTTCTCAGGGACCTCTTTTTGTTCCATGAAGAGTGCTGTGGCTGTGTTAATAATGAGTTCTGGTCTGAAAATATGAGATCTACGGGTCCATTCCTGCCTCAGCTCTCAGTGCTTTTCTAGCACGTCCACAGTCAGCCATGGATTATGAATCTCAGTGCAGAAAGGGTGCTACTTGATGCTCACATGCAGCTACATCTGGACAGTGCAAGACACTAGCTTCTGTACTTCACCACAAAGAGACATTGACTTGCTAGGGACAGCTATGGAGGTTCAAGGCTGTTTAAGGAGAGAGGGGAGGCCATGCAGACAGCTATCTGCCTTGGGCCATGTTGTTCTAGAATTCTAAAGACCACTTTGTTTTAAATGAATTGTTTTAATGTAGAGGTTCTCCGATGTATTTATTGAGTCACCCACACATCAATATATCTGTGTTCCATCCTTCTCCTCCTCTTTCTCCTTCGCCTTTTCCCATATCCTGTAGTATTAGACTAGACTCCAATTTTAGAGGGGCTGTGAACCTGTTAAATGTCACACAGACCATCAGTGGTGCCAGAAGGAGTCATTTAAATAGATGGTTTCTTTTCATAATGTATGTAAAGTTGTGGGTTGTAAAATCACTTTTTTGGGCATACATGTGTGAGCACCGAGGAAGAAGGAAGAGGATAAAGATGGAGAGAATGATGGAGAAAGGGAGGATATGGAGAAAAATGAGGGAAGAAAAAAAGAAGAAAGGAAGAAAGGGAGTGAGGGAGGGAGAAGGGATGAGTCAGCAACTAGAACAGATATATTTTAAATGTGATAAAGTATAGAATGACCTATTTTGTATAATTGTATGTATATGTATTTACTAACTCACAACATAAAATCTAATTAAAAGAACTTGATAGTTACAGTTGCATTGTAGAATATTCTAAACAACATCTAAATGTGCCCAAACCCAACTTTATCCTACAAATAAGACGGTATAAAGTTACAAAGTTTTAAAAACATTGCCAAAATATGTGTATGTATTAAGCAAGGCTTATGTTGTCTCAATTGGTTCTTGAATATAGGTGCATGTGTGTACCTATATGTGGAGGTCAGAGATAAAGTCTAGGTGTCCATCTCAACCACTCTCCATATTGCTATTTGACATAAGAATTCCCACAGGAACCTGGAGCCTGCCGAACAGGCTAGGCTGGCATTCTAGGTGCGTGTCACCATGCCCAGCTTTTTACATAGCTTCTGGGGATTAAACTCTGGTCACCTTTGCTTACAAATGTTCCAGTAACTGAATCATCCCAGCCTCTTTCAGACCTTTTTCTATTGTTAAATAACTTATCCTCTAACAGAAACAGTATTTTCAATAAGTTTGTTCTCAATAAGAATGGTCACTATTTCTTTTTTTCCATTCAGTTAGCATCTTCCTTTGCAAGAAGGCACAGAGCTTTGTGCAGTTTTTATTCTAAGTATGATTAAGGGATCAACAGAGCAGAGAAAGGGAAGGTATGCCAGGTGCTGGAGGAAGTGGATGTGGGATTCACTTTCCTCTGTTGCGTTTCATGACTGAGCATCTGCAACATTGAAGGTTGGACCGCTTTAGCTTTAGACCCTGCTTGCCCTTTACTAGGTTAAAAATTTCAGTTTTCAGTATATCCATTTCTATCATGTTCTACAAATCTATTCTTACTTTAAGAGAGGACTCATTTCCCAATATATTTGGTTAACTCAAGTTTGTGAGTAGGGCAGTTTGCAAAGATTTGTTCTTTCTGATTTCTTTTACCAGAAAGCAACTAGCAGTTGGAGAATGTATCATGCAGCTATGACTCAGCTTGTCTTTTGCTGTGGTTTCTGCTCTGAGACCTGCTAGGATATCTGCTTTTATTTATTTTTTTCCTTCATAGAAACCAAGGAGTGTTTTGGGGAAAATGACAAGGGTAGGTGTGGTCCTCGGACTCAGAGATCTACCAACTCCCATTTCAGTTTAGAAACATTGAAAACAGTTTCACTTCCCACTCTTCAGTGTTGGGCTTGAAAATTAGAATCTTGTGGGTGGAATAGTGCTTTATTTGCCTTCTTATCTTCGCACAGATGAGTTCCAGAGTAATATACTCCACTAAAACAGAGCTCCATAAAATATGTTTGAATTATGAACTTTGGAAAGGACCCCATTTCTGAGTGGATAGGAAGGGGTGATGATGGAAGTCATGACCTAGTTGATTGAGTGCAATTTCCCCAAAAGAGTGAATCTGACTGAATTTGGCTAAAATAGAATGTTTGCTTTGAAACTTCAGAAACAGAAGTATTTTGTAAGAAGGGATCTAGGTAACAGATCTGACTTCATTATCATGACTTTTCTTCATAGAAAGCATCGAGTGTATTGAAACATCCAAGTAATTGGGGTGAAAACTTGAGCAATCTAAGTTATGAAAGCAGACAGTTCTTAGAGGCAAAATAGTTCGTGGTTTGCTAAGTCAATATAACACCCTGCATTTACTGGGTAGATTTTATTTTTCCAAACTCTATGATAGTATATAATTTTTAGCTAAATATTTGCTACAAAATTTTAGTGAGAAGATCTGGTTAAATGCCGTCTCTCCTTTCTACTTTCAGTTAATTCTACTACAGAAGTACTATTACTACTTCTACTTTCAGTTAATAATTGTTTTTCAGAACTGGCATGAAGTTTTCCTAAAACACTAAAATTGTAACTGCCATGTGATTGTTACACTACTTCTGGATATAAACTCAAAGGACTTTAAGTCAACACACCACAGAGACCCCCATGTAACCATGTTTATTGAGCACAATAGCCAAGTTATGCAATTAGCCAAGGTGTCCAGAAGGTAATGGGATAAAGTAAATGGGATCAACAGTGGAATTTCATTCAGCCATGAAAAAGAATGAAATTATGCCATTTCCTGTAACTGAATATCAAAATATTAAGTGAAGTAAGTCAGAAGCAGAAAGAAAAATATTGCATTTTTTCTCATTTGTGGTTCTATCCAGACTTTTTTATTTTTACCCAAATCTTTATAATTTTTTTTCTTATTTTATGTATCAATCCCAGTTCCCTCTCCCTCCTTCCCATGCACCCCTCCAATCCCATCCCCCCCCCACTTCACAGGGAGGGTGATGGGTTCCAGGAGGGATCAACAAAATCTGTCAAGTTATTTTGGAGTCAGGACTAGGCCCCCCCCTCCTGCATCTAGGTTAAGGGAGTATCCCTCCATGGGGAATGGGTTCCATAAGTACATTTTTGCACCAGGAATACATCCTGGTTCCACTGTCAGTGGTCTCTTAGACTTCCCAGGGCTGTAAATGAGGTCCCTGTTCAGGGGGTCTGAGTTGGTCTAATGCCGGTTTCCCAGCTGTCAGTCTGGGGGTCCATTAGCTCCCTCTTGTTCAGGTCAGCTGTCTCTGTGGGTTTCTGTCGCCGGGTCTTGTTCCCATTTTCTTATCTTTCCTTCCTCTCTGCATCTGGATTCCAGTTCGGCTCAGTGTTTAGCTGTGGGTGTCTACTTCTGTTTCCATCAGCTATTAGATGAGGGTTCTATGATGGTAGATAAGTTAGTCATCAATCTCATTATCAGGGAAGGACATTTAAGGTAGCCTGTCCATCGTTGCTCAGATTGTTAGTTGGGTCATCCTTGTAGGTCTCTGGACATTTCACTAAAGTCAGTTCTCTCTTCAAACCTATAATGGCTCCTTCTTTTATGGTATCTCTCTCTCTCTCTCTCTCTGTTTTTTTCTCTCTCTGTTTTTTTTTTCTCTTGTCTTGGACCATGGCTATTTGTTTTCTAAAGAGAGGTAGAATTGGTAGGTAGGTGAGAGTAGGTAGGTGAGAAGGACCTTTTAAGAATTGGGGAATTGGAAACTCTGACCAGAATATACAGTCTGAAATGTTTTTTCAGTTAAAAATGAAAACAAATAATATACCGTACTTATTTTTCCCCTTAAAAACAAATACTTTAACTAAAGCCTGGTAATAACTGAGAAAGGATATTGATCAACAGCAAGGAACTAAATTTTTTTCCGTGCCAATGTGGTTTTCTTATACAGTTATAGGAATATTTTATTTTGTCCTCTATTCAAATGTAGATAGTATACAAGCTATCAGAAATATTAACTATTAATTTACAAAACTGTAAAACTGTTCCTACATTTATTACCTGGGTTGTTGGACTCCAACTACCCAGACTGCTTTATATATGTATAAACTCTCTCTCTCTCTCTCTCTCTCTCTCTGTTTATATGGATGACATGAAAATAGGAAGGAAAAAAAGAATGGAGAAGACAAGCAGATGGAGAAGGAAAGGAGACACTAAAGACTAAAAGCAAGAGATTAGGAAGGGGGTGGATATGGTCAAAGAACATGCTATACTTGAAAGACATGATCTACATGAAACTTTTCATTTTGTCCAATGAATATTTGCTTCTAACAAAACTTTTTCCAGGAGTCAGTTTGAATCAGATATAGCTATTATGATTTAGAGAGCAATCAATAATGATTGATTTGTAGAACTTCAAAACTACTAAGGTAACTATTGTGTCACTAAAGAACACTCAGGACATTCTTAGATGCAAAGGTTTGATTACAAGAGTTGACAGATTTGAGTTAAGGGCAACTCTATTTGTAATAGTCCACAATTTGTGTAATATGTACAATAAATTGCCATATTTAAGGCACCATACTTGTTCCTCATATTGAGGCAAAGGATCATGTTGTCCTGTGTCTCTGGATGTTTCATTACTATTTTAATGGTCTTTGCAAAGGGTTTTGAGTTTCATCTTTGGTTTGAGCCTGGCATGCCAACTGGAATGACAAATATGTGTACAAAGCCTTCTGCTTCAAACTGGATAAACACCAATGGTTCAAATGTCAAGTGTTGAGGAAGAAAGTAAAAGAGAACAAGGAAATAATAATCACAGTTTGTATTAACTCAGTGCTTCGTTCAGAACTGCAAAATTCACCAGTGTTCAGGCCTCATCTCATCATCACAGGTCTTTGAACAGAGAAGGTGGCTGGCCCCATTTGGTAGATAGACAAAGTAAATGTAGCATACACATATAATAAATTTGTGCACACATAACTGATGCTTACATATGGAAGTACCTTTCAAAAAGCTCAGAGATGGAAACTGGGCTCATTCTAAAGGTTCTGTTGATAAGTATGAGCTTTTGCTGCATCCTGTACCAAGAAGCCCAAAACCTCTGAACAACACGGATCATCTCATAGTAACAGCTATGCAATTATATTGGTTAGTGTTTGTGGTCAACCTGACAAAACGCAGAGCCACCTGAGAAGAGAGAAATTCAATTGAGAAATTGCTATGATAAGATTGGTCTGCTGCTATGTCTGTGACAGAGTGTCTTGACCAATGATTAAAACATGAGGAACCAGCCCACTGTGGGTGACACCATTCCCAGACAGCCTTGACTGTATAAGAATGCTGGTTAAGCATGAGCCAGTAAGTGAGCCAATAAGTAGCAAATCTCCATGGTTCCTATCTTCAAGCTCCCACCTTGGGTTTCTACCCCAACTTCCATTAGTGATAAATTGTAACCTGGAAGTGTAAGCCAAATAAACCTTTTCCTTCTCAAGTTACTTTTCATTCTAATGCATTTATCACAGCAATAGAAACCAAACCAGAGCAGACACTGAAAGCCTAAGCAATTTCATTGTAGGTCTTCCTTAACTCTTTTGTTTTAGATGCAATGAAAAAAATTCCACAGTTTCACCTTCCAAACTAACTTAAAACAAACTGAAAGGCTTCTACAGCTCTGGAACCACCTTGTCTTCATCATATTTGTTCTCATTTCCAAATAAGGCAACTTTTCCTATTCTTCCTCATTGTTCTCTGCCTTCTTCCAGAAGCATCTCTACTAGTTAGCTATGGTATTCACAGGCTTTCCTGGCCCTCACCTCTAATTCTCACAGGTTCTTCAGGATGGGTGGCTGCACTGCTTTCATTTGTATGTTTGGAAGCAGTTAGTTATTTCCTGGTTGCTGCTAATTCAGAAACAGGGGTGGCTGGCTGAGAGGCATGTTGAGTTTTACTATCTTGCTGCCCAATACAACATTAACTGAGCAATGATGCCACAAACTGGAGTAGTTTTTCCAGTTTTGGACTGTCGATGTTTGCTTTTCTTTTAAACTATTTTTTTCCCAAAGTGGTCTCCCAGTCCATTGACTACTAGTACCTGTAATTCCAATCCCACTTCTTAGAGAATAAGGGCATTTGTTTGGATAGCAATATCTGCAGTACCAACTAGAACTGGTTGTTGCATTAACAGCCCAAATTTCTAGATATTTCTCAGGGCACAATCAGCATTGCAAAAACTACTTAAATAATTCGCCTCTTATGATAACCCATGTTCCTTTGCTTGTTTTTTCTCATCTAGTAACTTGGAATTTGAGAATATCTTTAATAGCAGCAATTTAACAATTTTACTCAATTTTTTTATTTTGTAAGTTCAGAGATTTATTTTGTTAATTGTGATAAAAATTTATAAAATTGAATCATTTCAAATCCTTAGGGGTAGGTTTATGAGCAGAATAACTAAAATTGATCTGTTTCTATTTTGTTGTTTAATTATGTGTGTGTGTGTGTGTGTGTGTGTGTGTGTGTGTGTGCATGTGCACGCATGTGTATTTCTTTGTGAGGGTATGTGTGTATGAGTGCAGAGGCCAGAACAGATTTTGAATTCCCTTGAGTTTGAGTTACAGGCAGTTGAGAATGGTCTAAAATGGGTGCTAATATGAACTTGGGTCCTCTAGAAGAGCAGTACATACTCTAAACTACTGCATTTCTCTAGCTTCTGTTTAAACTTTTTAATTAGTTAATTAATTACATGTATGTGTCTGTATAAATATAACAGTGACATGCAGGAGACTGCAGAAGTCAGAACTGTCCCTCATATCCATTCCCCTAGAGCTGGAGTTACAGGCAGTTGTGAGCTGTGAACTGAGCCTGGGTCTTCTGTAAGAGAATTTTGTGCTCTTAACTGCTGGGCTGTCTCTCTATGCCCTAATTTTTCTTTTATTTATTTATTTTTTAACCTTTTGATATGGAGTCTTACTGTATGGGCTATGTTGTTCAGAAACTTACTGTGTACCCTAGGTTAGTCTTCAGTTTATAGCAATTTTCCTGTGTCAGCCTTCCCAATGCTTAAATTATCAGCATGGGCTACCATGTCTACCTACTACTGATTTTCTCTGAAAATTATCTTAATGGAAAATGCATACTTTGCTTCTCCTCCTCCTCTATATATTCATTTCAATTCTATGTGGGTTAGTGTAGCATAGACCCTTGTTGGTGTTCTCTAGTAACTCAAATCTCCCTTCAAATACATTTTCTCTTGCATTCCACTGGAAGAAAAATAAAAACATTTACCTTTCCATAGGTTGAGTTTAATTGTTGAGATTGTAGATGACAGACTAGAACAGACTTACTCAGAAGGAATACATGTCTGGAAATACTCCCCTTCCCATAAGAATGATCACAAACCATTCCTGAAGATGACTATGCACAATGCATTGAAAATGATGTGATTATGATGTCATGTATAGTGATCTTTCAGACAAAACATGTACATTAGTGGAAACTTGGCTAAAAATAACTGTGTGGTGTGTGTGTGTGTGTGTGTGTGTGTGTGTGTGTGTGTGTGTGTGTGTGTGTTTTAAAGAGTGGCACTGACTTGGTGCCTTTTTGTAACACCTGTTAATTAGAAATAATAGATTTAACACTTGGGGCTTGCCTGATACTGAAGACTTGTAATTTGCTATCTGAAGAGTTATATGATTCCTTATGAAAATGGTATCTATCTGTCTGTCTTCATTCCTATCTACCATTAAAATATCATCTATCTATCAATCTGTCATCTATATCATCTATCTATCTATCTATCTATCTATCTATCTATCTATCATCCACAAATGTAAGCTGTTTACTTCCTAATGAGATGGCCATCAGCTACAGTGTAGTACAGATTGTCCTGGTTGCCTACAGACTACAGCATATTTATGACAATAAATAAGCAAAACACTTTAATGATGAGCAGATCTGTGGTTATGATAACAGGAGTGTTAACATCCCTCCTAGAACTAGAAGGAACAGATAGCCAGAATAGCAATTTTCCTGTGTCAGCCTTCCCAATGCTTAAATTATCAGCATGGGCTACCATGTCTACCTACTACTGATTTTCTCTGAAAATTATCTTAATGGAAAATGCATACTTTGCTTCTCCTCCTCCTCTATATATTCATTTCAATTCTATGTGGGTTAGTGTAGCATAGACCCCATCTTGAAATCCATCTTACACCCAACTTGCATATTTTTGTTCTATAGTGCATATAAGGTGGAAGGTTGGTTGTGGGTAGGATTCTAGTGATACAGCTTTTGTGAGTTGTTTCCCATTCTGGGATGAGACTTTTTAGTGATTCTGTTGCACAATCTTATAAGTAACCTTGGTAAACTGATTGGTCACGAAACAAGACAAGCTGTATCTGAGGTGAATAGGTTTCTCCCTATATCTTTTTAGGAAGAGTCCATCACCCTCACCACCCATCTACCCATCTTCATTCATCTATCACTATCCCATTAATCTGTGTACCTTGATCTTTCCACTCTTAATGCTATTGATGATTTTGTTTCTTGATACTTTCAGTGACAAACAGATACCCCAAATAAATGGGAAAATTAGAAAGTTATTTAAAGTTGGCATCAAGGTCTCTGAATTCAGTCATCCTACTTTTCATCAAGTTCAATAAAAATAATTTGAACAATCTTGTGCTCTTATGAAACAAACAAAAACTAAATTTTAACAAATGACAATAGATATTGAAGTTCATAAATCCTCTATATTAAAACATATTTATAGTGTTCATTATTCAGAAAGTTTACTTTAAATATGTGAGAAGAACATCCTTTATCTGTTTCATGTATTTTTTCTTAAACATTTCTAGTGTGTGTGTGTGTGTTTACACACTTGCTTGCCAACATATGCTATAGTGCAAGTGTGAAGGTTATAGGACACATTTCAGGAATCAGATCATTCCTTCTACCATAAAGATACCAAAGAATTGAACTCTTCTTGTCATATTGACAGCAAGTACTTTCTCTACTGGGCTATCTTTCAGGCCTCAATCATGTTTCTTGATCATCATTGTTGCTGGTTGTGGAGAATAATACCTTTTGAAGTTCTTATAGTCTTCAGTTTTTCTATTCATTTTTTTTCTTTTGTGTTATTTGTTTGCTTGCTTAAGTCAGACTCTCATTTTATATCTCAGTTTGGACTCAAGCTCTCAGTCTTCCTAGATTAATTGCTTTAATGCTGAGATTACTGGTCTAAGCACCACCCCTGGCACTAATCTATTGTTTCTTAAAGGTTTCTGTAATGCAGTAGTTCTTGATTGTTAGGAGCATTTCCCTCATATTTCTCTTTCCCTGACTTTTGAAGATTTTGCATTTTTTTGTTTGCCTTTTGATTAGCCACAAGAGTCAACAAATACACAGACTGTCCATACATCTGGATTAGATGGATGCTTCAAGTTATTATTCCTAGTACCTAAATATTTACAGAAGCGACCCAACTTTGTTGATAGGGACAGATGACTTTCATTTCTATCCAGCTTATAATGCCCACAGAATTCAAATCGGAAGTACACAGAATTGGCATCTCCTTTGTCCAAGCAAGATAGATTTATGCCAAATCTGAACACAGTCTTATGCCAAAATTTCCTGTGTACACAGGTATTGATGAAAATCATAGAAAAAGACATTTGCAATGTATTTGCTGCTATTTAAGGCGAGAGTTCTCAGCCTGTGAGTTGCCACCCCTTTGAGGGTTGAATAACCCTTTCACAGGGGTTGCTTCCAATCATCATAAAACCAATATTTACACTACAATTCATAACAGTAGAAAAATTACAGTTATGAAATAGTAATGAAAATAATTTTATGGCTGGGGGTTACCAAGGCATGAGGAACTATATTAAAGGTCACAACACTAGGCTGAGAAACATTGGTTTAAGGGAATACTTATAAACATGTTATTTCTTTTGATTTTAAAATAAAACTCATCCTTGTGTAGGAGCCAGAAAACCCCATATACATCCAGGGAACCTAAATCTACTGCTTGAAATGTTCCAGTGTCCTGAGAATCATTTCCTCAAACTCAAGTCTTGCCTGAGTTGGACTTGACCTACTTTCTGTTGTAGTATCTAGGGGAGCAAATCCATTCACACAACCTCAAGCATTTCTCCTTCTTGAGAAAACAAACTCCAGTAATTTATATCTACCAGCATTTTATAGTCTCCCTTTTGAACCTGATTTATAGCACAACTTATAAATGAGGAGACATGCATATAAAACATTGATCCTGAAAATCTAATGGTGTTAACAACAAGGTGTTGGTGAGCAGTCATCTAGAGAGCGGCTTCATTTGAATGTCTTGGTTTTAATTTACACACAAACTCATGAAGCATTCTGCTGTGATAGGACATATATGCATATCAGAATATATTACAAACTTCCAACTGTTCTGAAATAATCACATATGTCGAAGCACTTTGAAGTAGGATATAAATTTTATTTATCTCCATAGTAAACATATACCAGAATGTCCACATAGAGAGTGAGACTGTCTTATTCGGAACATGGTTTCTACTTTGCTGAGTGGGGAAATTAGCAAGTGAAGCTGTGAGTGAGATAGATAGGTCATTCTGGTACAGGCTCAGGATGCCTGGAGTCCTTGGAAAAGATAATGTCTTAATCACTTTTTGTTGCTCTGATGAAGATCCTAGACAAACAACTTAAGGAAGACAGACATTTGGCTCATGGTTTCATCAGTTACAGGCTTTCGTTGGCTGACTCCATTGTTTCTGGGCATGTGGTCAGTAAAACATCATGGGGGTTAGTTAGTGTAGGGGGAAAGTTGAGTTCTCACCTAATGGTGTCTAAGAAACAGAGAGAAGTATCAGGAAGGGACTAGGGCCAAGATATTCAAATGCACGACCCAGGCAATGTGCCATAAATTTACCATCTTTCAATAGTCTGTTCATATTTTTAATTCATCAGAGGAGTAAGTCATTAATTAGGCCCCAATCTTCATGATCTCATTGTCTTTGGAAACAGTTTCACTGGTGCACCTGGAGGTATGTCTGGTCTCCTTAATACCATCAAGCTGAGGCAGGTTTCTATGTGAGAGCATGTGGATGACCACAGGTGACTTTATCAGGACATTTCAGGGAAGCTGGCATTGCTGCCAGATTTATCATGGGAGTCTCCTTCCTGAAACAATTCAATGGTCAAGAGATCCTTGCAATGGATGCTGTTCTTTTAAAACAAAATCAATATTTTCAAAGAAGAATCCCCCTCCCACTCTATCATCCACCCCCATAGCATGTGCATTTTGTCTTATTATCCTCCTCATCTTTTCTTTTTTTATTCAATGTACTCTCTATTATCAAAGTAGCATTCCTTCCTAACAGATTTGGGAAGAAGATGAAAATATCATATGTTAAAATCTACATAAGAAAAGTGAAAGTAACAGACTCTCTTCACCAGTATATAAGACCTTTGAGAACTAAAGGGAGAACCTCTATCTTTATGTCTCACCATCCCTAAAATCACTCCTTGTCAAATAACCAGAGTCACTTAATTATTTTTGTTTAACCTTATTTTCAGTATTAATGAACAATGAACAAATGGATACCATTGCCAAGTCAACACAAGATTCTGAGTACTTTTAGGATTCTACCTTCACTTTGAATTGGGGTTGAAATGTGTCTTTTTGAAATGTACTTTAGGATAGGAGAGATCCTATGCAGTGTGGTCTTTGCTAGAGTAATGTGAAAATTGAACATGTATACATGTATAGGAAAAGTCTACCCTTAAGTAGACTATGAAATGTTTATAAAATAAACACGTGCCTTTGGGCTGGAAAGAACCTCACAGGACCAGCCTGGACACACATTACTATTAATTCATGAACTGAAGCTATGCAGCATTCATTGTTAGCAGGTTTCAGTTTCTTATTCATATCAGGCAGTTCAAGGAAAAGAGGTGCTCTCTGTAGGCATGGTTTTCTTCTTAAATCGCTATCCAAGGACATTGTAAAGGAACAGCTGAGTCATAGAGCCAGATAGGTAAGATAATGCAGAGTGGACATCCTTTCCTGGATGTGTCTAGCTATATTGGATTTGAATTACTGTGTGTATATTATGTGCTTGTGGAGATCAGAGGACACCTTGGATATTGTTACTCAGGAGGTTGCCTACCTTCTTTATTGAAACATGGTCTCTCTCTTTTGCCTGAAGTTGACCACCAAGATACTGTCTTCTCCTCCCTAGCACTGAGCTTAAAAGTAGGTTATGTCTGCCTATTTTTCTTTTTTCTTTCTACACAGGTTATGAGGGTCAACCTTGGGTTCCTATGCTTGCACTTTCTTATGCTTGTACTTTACTAACTGAACTATTGCATACTTAATTCCTACACTGATGATGAATCTTAAGAGATAAAAAGTATGCCCTCTTAGAGCAAGACTGAGTTTTCACTGGAGGTAGTTGAAATCAGCCAGATTTTATCAGCCAATTTGATAGATACTAACAAAGGGGTTGCTGGATCTCTGCACTTGTGGAGAGACTCTGGGAGGGTGGGGACCAAGTCTCTGTGCCTGTGGTTCTGGGCTTATGCTTCTAACACAGCACCTCCTAGCTTACTGAAAATGTTAAGGAAATTCCATTAAGAGCACTGGAGATTTCTAAGGAAGTCTGCTCAATGGAGATTACTACTCCTGTTATAAGTTATGAGTCTAGAGTGGACCATAAATTCACACTAAAAAAACTAACTATCCTATATAACCCATGCTGTGGCCCTAACTGGCTATAAAACTAATTCATATCCTTATACTTATCAATTGATTAAAATAACTAGCTACTCTACACAACTCAGGGGCTACTGGAAAAATGTAGGCACAGGATGAGTAGGATGGAGAAATGCATTTTTCTCACCCATTATGATAAATGCAGGGAAGCAGTGGAAGAAGAAGCCAGAGGTGATTGGTGATGAGATCTCCATTTATGCTGCTAATTTTCCCTGTTCTGTTGGTGTTGGCTGTATCAGGACAAGACATTCTTGCTTGTTTGTTAATGACAGATGACATAGATTGTACAAAGAAAAACCACACATGAGAATCACAGTCTGTGGTACTTACCTATCTGACTACTATGACACAATTTTTGACAAAGCAACTTAATGAGGGAAAGCTTCATCCTGGCTCATAGTGTGAGGGTGTACTTTATCATGCTGGGGAAGCCACAAGGAGAGGAGTTTAGGAAACTGGTGATCTTACATCTGCAGGCAGGAAGCAGAGAGTGAATTCCAGTGCTCCGCTACTTTCTCCTTTTTGTTCAGTTCAGCATCACAGCCCAAGAAACAGTGATGCCATGGTAGGGCATGGCTTCCTCACTCAATGAACACAGTCTAGAAACTCCATTACTGACATGCACAGAGATATGTGTTATATATGATTCTGCATCTTGTCAAACTGAGAATAGTAACCAAATGCTGTCAGAACATAGTCTTTCTTCCCTTTCTTTAGTCTTTTCAAGTTCTGTTTTAACTCTTAGTTAACATTAATGCTCTCCATATCTGGGTAATTAGTGGTGAACTATGCTATATTTGCTATCAGTAATAATATTTGCAAAATTCTTACTGCAGAAATCTATGTAGAAAATGGAAGGTAGCAAACAATGTTGAGCTGTGGCACGAGGCATGCAAGGTTCTCTGGATTTGTGTTGGAGTATTTTTATTCAGTTAAAATGGTCATTTTGTTAGCCAAAACAAAACAAAAAATTGACCAGCTGAGTTCCAGCCATATGGCCAGATTGCTAAGAATCCAAGAAACGTTTCTTCCTTGCTCAACTTCCTGAATGCTGACACAATCTTCGTCTAGTGGGTGGAAAGGTAACAAGGACCTCTCAGGCATGGCACTGGCTTTTATTTCTTTTCTAAACCCTCTTTGTGGAAGGACTGAGCTGGGTAGACACCACATTTTCTTCTTCTTTTTTTAAATTATTTTTTTCATTTTTTTTAAAATTTAAATTTGAAACAAGCTTGTTTTACATGTCAATCCAAGTTCCCTCTCCCTCTCCTTCCCCTTCTCCCCTGTGCCCCTTCCATCCCATCCCCTTTCTGCTCTAGAGGGAAGGTGAGGCCTTTCATGGGGATCTTCAAAGTCTATAATTATTTGGAGCAGGGCCTAGGCCCTCCCCCATGTGTCTAGGCTTAGAGAGTATCCCTCTATGTGGAATGGGCTCCCAAATTCCTTTTGTATACTAGGGATAAACACTGATCCACTACTAGAGGCCCTATAGACTTCCCAGTCCTTCTAATACCCATGTTCAGGGGGTCTGGGTCAGTCCTATGCTGGTTTCTCAGCTGTCAGACTGGGAACCATGAGCTCCCCTGTGATCAGGTCAGCTCTTTTTTGTGGGTTTCTCCAGACTGTAGTTTTAAAGGATAGATTCAGCTAAATGTTAGCCAAATAATCCATACAGGACTGAGTACCACAATGGACTGCTTTCATATGGTACTATGAAATTACTGGCCACTTAATGCCAAGGGAGAACCTGGTCATCAGGGAAGACACACTATCCAGGTTTATGTCTTCTGCATCTCTCCACAGTAATTGTGACTTTAGCCCAACTTCTGCCAGACACTGCAGTAGACAGTAAACCCCCCTCTTCTCTGCTCCTACCTACTCCTCTCTGTAGCAGCCTAAAGCCCACCTCTGCTCCCATTCCTGACTGTAGCTGTGCTCCATGAATGCTCATAATGTGCTTTTCTCATCTTACTGCATCCTAAGGGAACTATAGTCTACTTCTTTCTGAGATGGGAAACCTGTATCCCAAGGAGGCTATGTGTTAACAACAGATTCTATTCACAGAGATATGCTGGCCTGGGACTTCTTAAGTCTGTTGTCACTCTTATAATTTATAAGACAATAGTGAATATTTAGTGATTAAGGAAAGTAAACTTTCTGGTGATCATGAAGCCATAAGCTAACAATACCAGTTATATCCCATGGTTACCACACTGTTTACATCTGTGTCTCTACCTAAGAAGACAGAATCCCCTATTTCTGCTGGCCCTTCACCATGGCTTCCTTTTGGATCAGGTTTTTTAACTGCATCAGACTCTCTGGCAGAGGCAGAAGGATAGAACACATGCCTGCTTTGGGTATTTCCTGAGAGACCAGAGTAGCACTGCAGCTCTTTGGCTCTTTGTTTTCCCCAACCTTTCCTTTTTGTGTCTGGACACCATGGATTTTTCTTCAACACAATCTTCCCTGAGCAAATTGAGTCTAGAAGTATTAGGATCATGCATGGAAAAGATGTGTTTTCCCTGCTGGCCATGGTAAAGTGACCTGCACCACAGGAAAAGTATAAAACTGTGTTCATGTCATTAAAGAGTCTTTATTTATTCACATAATGAGTATGTTTGAATAACATACTTGTTATTATGCTCCACTTAAAGTCAGAAAATTGCATCTCCATCTTGTAAGATTTTCCATCTATTAGGAAAAAGAATCCTTCAGTAAAGTAACACATCTTTTTTATTTTTTTTTAATGTGCATGGTGTTAGGATGAGATGTGCCTTAGTAGTAGAGTACTTGCTTCACATGTGCAATGCCACTTTAATTATTTTTGTGTGCTCTTTCAGGATCATTAAATACATAGGCATTGTTATGCTATCCTCACAACCACCTATGGTAGAACTTTTCCATCTTTCAGAACTGAAAATCTGTCCACATCAGATAATAAGTCATGTTAGTGCCTCCCTCCAGTGTTCTATGCATTCTGCCTTCTGTCTGGGAGTTCAACTACTCTGTATAGCTCTATGAAAGAAGAATCATAGAGTCTTTCAGTATGAGCAACTTCTTTTGTTGTTAGAACATCTGAGTTCATAATTATAACTCTATTTCACATAAAAGCCCAGGGTTCAATCAGGCATGTGACAAACATTGCAACTTACACTAGAAACCCAGAGAACATGCCCTTTACACAAACACCTGGAGGAGGAGGTGACAAGAGGTATTGCAGAAGTCGAGTTGTTCCTCAGATGCCATAGCAAAAGGAACTACTTGACTAAAGGCTTGAGAAGGAGGTTGGCATGCTCTAAGGAAGAAATAGGGTATCCTTGACTTTCAGATAGAAGAATCTGATCAGACACTGTGATGGTTTACTGTCATTGTCACCTTGACTGAATTTGGAATCATCTAGGAGCTAAATCTCTGGATGTGTCTGTGTGGGTGTTTCCAAAGAGGCTTGACCGAGGAAAGAAGACCCAGGCTGAGTGTGGGCAAAACTGTCTTAAAGATGAAGGCCCTTGACTGAATGAGGAATGAGAATGAGGAATGAGAAAGCGCATTGAGCACCAGCATTCATCTCTCTCCTTCTAGACTGTGGATGCAGTGTGACTACTGACTCAAATCCTGCTGCCGCACCTTCCCCTTCATGAAAGAGTACCCTCTGATCACGATCTAAAAAAAAAAAAAAAAAACCCACAAGAAACCTTTCCTTCATTCTCACTGGTTTTGTTGAAGCACTGAGAAAAGTAACCCATTATGTAGATTCTTGACTCTTTCTCACCATTACAGACTGGACTAAGCAGGAAGCAATGGGAGGAGTTGAATTTGAATTTGGGGGTGTTATTAAGGCACACAGGTAGCTCACAAAGTGCCAAGTCCTGTGACTTTAAGCATCCATGGTGTTGGCAGAGATTCTTCATTGGTTTGAGAGCTTCATTTGGCTGCAATGATGGCTGCAGGAAATGGGAGGCAGGTGCTTTGCCTTGGGCCTCTCACCCTGCAAGTAGGGTAGATCCTCAGATCCAGTTCTTGTACTGAAATGAGTAAAGCATGTGTGAAGCCAGGCAAACTCAATGGATTGTTTACAATGTTCTTTGAATTACAGTAATACTTCACATGTTTTATCATATTTATTGTCTCCGTCATTCCAGATGAATAGGATACTATCATCATCCATATTTTTCTGATAACAAAGATAGAAGCCTTAGTGCTTGTGTTTCTGGTGCAAGCTTCTCATTTACTGTGAATCAGGACCATGTGTAGAAGCCAAGTTCACCTCCAAATTTCATGTTCTTTGCCAGAATTTTCACGAGGTGCCTTTTAATGCATTTGGATTCAGTTCCAAATGAAAGAGTGTCTAGGTGTTTGTTGTTTATGAGAGGTATATCAATGCCATAGAACCACAGTGATCTTCAGTCACTATGGCAACCTGGGAAAGCATCTTTTTTCCTCACTTGGTTTTCCATCCAAACCTAAACAAGAACACCAGGACTCTCTTATGAACATGGACAAGGAAGTAGAAATCTCTCAGAGAGACACAACCATGACTTCCAAAGTGCTATTCTTTTTTTTTAAACAAAGCATAAACTCACAGCACAGATTTAAAAAAGGTTAAATCCAACACAGCCAGGCTAATATTTGTTTAACTACACTAAATGAAAGATAATTTGGCTCAGAGACCAGAGAGAATTCTTTTATTTGATCTTATTTCTCACAAACCTTTCAGTACACAGAAAGGGCATGAAAGTTCCAGAACCTTATCACTACCATCATTAGATGTTTTCTCAGGGGACCATTCATCTTTGCTCCAAATGTCATGTCTCAGATGCCAATTTCAGGGCCCATGGTGATAACTTAAGTTTCTCTCTATCAGATAGACTCAGTTGTAGACACAGTGCCAGGAGAACTGCTTAAGTAAGTTAGAGATTTCAACTGCTCAAGGAAAAGTTATTAAATAGGAAATATTCAGAACAAATGCCATACTCACTGAAAGATTATATATAAATAAAAATGAAAAGAAGCAGCCATTGAAAAGAGCTATTCTCTTCTTTAAAAATATTTTTTCTTATTTTACATATTGAACCCAATTTTCTCTACCTTCCATCCTCCCATGCCCCCGACAATCCCCCCATCCCATCCTCCATCCACTCTCCAGGGAGGTTGAGGCCTTCAACGAGGGATCATCAGTCAGTCAAATCATTTGGCGTAGGGCCTAGACCCTGCTCTGTGTCTCTAGGCTAAGGGAGCATCCCTCCATGGGGAATGGGCTCTTGACATCCGTTCCTGCACTAGGGATACATCCTGGTTGAAAGAAGCTATTCTCAATCAATTTCCTTATGCATTGGGTAGATACAAAGCCATGCTAATAAAAGAAAGGTGGTCTTCAGGAAGTGAGTGGGTAACTCACTCTCATGAATTTTAAGGGTAAGGAGAAAAATAGACATTTCTTTAGATAAAGCAGAAACCCATTAATCAGTATAATCAGTGAGCTGACATTTTGCTTGCAAGTTGCATTCTATATTTCCAAGCAAGAGATAAATCTCAAGAAAAATAGGTCACTACTTTGAGGGTGTTTCTCAAGTTTGGTTGCTTCTAAACTTCTAGTGTACATCTAATTTAAAGGTTGATAAGATTTATAATTGGAATGGTGCCACCAGGAATTGAATGAATGTTTTGAAATCACTGAAATGATACTGGGTCAGCTCACAAATGTCTGCTTATGGAGACAGGGCACAGTGATGGCTTCAGGTAACAGATACAAGGAGACTGGATGAAGTCACAGCAGGGAGACAAGGAAGTCCCACATTTACACATGCCACAGTTTTTTTTTTTGCTTTCCCCAATCTCCCCTCCATCCCTCCTCTCCCGTCTCTATATTTTATATAAGGAACTTCATAAGTCAATGGGAACAACTCAGTCATTCCTATGTAACAAAGACTATTAATGTCTAGAATTCTTGGCTTTTATTATGGTAAGAAATAAAAGCTCACTAGACAATGCAGAAGTCTTGTGCTTTCCATAGCCATATCAGCACTTGAGGATATTATTTTAGACTAAGGAAGAAGAGAAGTGGAAGAAAGAAAAGAAACAAGAACAAAGAGCAGTAAGCAGTCTTTGGTGGTTGGAGACTAAGCCAGTGGATGTGCAGACCTATGTCACCTGTGCACAGAGCTTAAGCACTGAGACATAGATTGGCTTAGGAGCCTCCCTTCTTGAGGTCTATGTTCTTTATGAAACCTACCTTAAAAAGGGATTAGGGTAGTATATAGCTCTGTAATGAGAGATACCTGAATATAAATTCTAATGACATCAGTGGCTAGGTAGAAAATCTGGCTAGTTACACAAAGATTACTTTCCTGGTGGGGTTAATGCGAGCATGAACTATGATAATGGGCATGGAATACTTTAAGGGCTCACAGCATCCACTGTAGATGTAATTTATTAGGTATAAAAAAGATGCAGGAAGTCAAACAGAGTCAAAAAGAGCCAAACATTGGTTAACTGTTACTTGTTCCTCTACAGCAAGATTTTCTCACATTTCTTAACTTGGTACTTTTGCCTCATCAAGACAATGTTTACTAACTTTTCTTGCTGTTAGATGTGGAGTGAGAGTAAATAGTAAGTAAGGAGTAGAGCTTCTTTAAAAGAGCAGAGAGAATAGGAGGGAGGATGGATACAGTCAAACTACAATTGATGCATGGAAATGCCACAGTAAAAGCTATTGATGCTGAAGCTTCCCATTGCTCCTTCTTCCTGGCTGTACTATGCAAGTGATGGTATTTTATCAATCATTTTGACCATGGTGTGACTTGAATGTGAAATGTCTCTGATAGGCTCTTGTGCCTGAACACTTGTATGGTTGACAGTGCAGTTTTGGAAGGTTGTCAGATTTTTAGGAGGTCAAGCATCACTGGAGGGCCTGGATAGCTGTGGGGAGAAAGTTGGTGGTAGAGGTTGTATAGCCTGGTCCAGTTCCTATTCACTGTTACTTGTCTTCAGATGCAATATATTCTTATGATCTTGCTGACATGCTGTGGTCATTATTAATTGCCAGTTGAACAAGATCTAAAGTCATCTAAGACAAACCTTGGTGCATATGACTGGGGGAGTTTATAGATTGGACCAATGGAGGAGAGATAATCTACCCTATGTGTGGATAGCTCCATTTTGTAGGGTAGGGTTCCACACTGAATAAGGAGAAAGGGACTTGAAACCAGCATTCCATCCTTTGCCTTCTGAATCAGACACAATGTAAGTACTTCCCCTTGACTTGATAGACAGTACTCTCAAACTGAGCCAGAATAATCCCACCCACCCAGCCTTGCTTGAAATGATTTTTGTCAGAAAAAGTAATTCACACACCTTCTAACACTAACACAGATCATGAGTCAGAAAGCTAAGAATGGCAGAGCAGCAAGATGGAGGAGTCGGGGACACTGAAGCCCAGGAACCCATCATTCCAGTCCTAATTTATGACCTTGATGATCTTTAGCAGTGTAAACGAATGTAACTTCCTATGTTATATAATTCATTTTTTCCCCTGGATATTCAGCCAAATCAAATGTGGACATTATAGACCCCTGAAGTTGGTGGCTTAGTTGAGCACAGGAATTGAGAGCTGAATCAAGTGACCAGAGGCAGTTCAGAGTGAGAAAAAAGATGGGTGGGCACAGCAGCAGACAACGCTTTTCTGAAGGCAGCTTCTTCTATCTGATGGCCATTATCTTGTTCTCTGCACATATATTTATGTCCTATTTTAGATTCAAGATAGTTCAGTGGTAGCTGATCTCATTTGCAAGCACAGAACAAGCAAAAACAAACATGTTTCTATGATTTCTATGATTTGAAAGCTCTGTCCAGATTCAGATTTTGGGGGAGTTTTTTTTTCTCTTTGTTTTTGTTGTGCATGGTAAGAGAAAAAAAATATCTGGCTGAAAATTTCCAGATCACTAGGGTTATTTATTAATATTTTCTCATTATTATACATGGAGTGGTTTTCACACCTTAATGAGCATTGCTTTTATGTGTAACACTTGTTAACACCTCAGCCCTGAGTCATCAGATCAGATGCAGGGGAGTGGATCTTGAGCCACACCCAATGTTAATGCTAATGCTTCCTACATGATCCAACTGTACAGCTGGCTGGAGAGTTGGTGATTCCCATCTCCCACATTCAATGTCTTCCTGAACTGTGAAGTTGGGAGGAAATTTAGAATCTCAGGTCTGATGCAGAACTGAATCTGCATTTCTCATTGGATCTGCTGACTGTCCAGGCAGTCCAGACACTGATGTGTGAAAATTCCCATCTCCATACTGTTTATTCCTCCAGTCAATGCTTACAATGGCCAGCCATTGTGACTATTACAATCTGGGAGATTTTCACCCCTCAAGCACTGGACATGTTAGGAAAAAAAAAAAAAACCGACTTTATGTCTAGAAGGTTGAATTGCCTTCATGATGTCATGACTTTCAGTAAAACAGTATCCTTAGCTCTTTCAGAGTACTCTCTCCCTCAAACCTACCTGGTTTTCCTACTTACCTGTATTCTTCACTCTGAACATGAGGAGTATCCCTACCCTAGCAACATTAGTATTAGTATGGCTTTGTTTCTTGAATATTGGCTGTGCCTCCAAGGTTGTAGATGGTTTCTGGTTGAGAAGGTTAATTTTGACAACTTAATTGGGTTGAGAAGTTAGTGTCTAGGTGGTCAATCAAGAATGACATGGGGTTTGTCTATAGGGATGTTTCCAAAGAAGATTAATCAAAGTTAGGAGACCAAGATTGACTGTGTATGGCAGCATCCCACACACTGTGGGACTGGATGGAATAAAAAAGAAAGATTAAGAAATCTAGATAACAAAGGCATTTTCTTCTGTTGCTTCTTGGTTAACCAGGGATTGAGGAGCTTTTCTCTTCTATGTGCCTCTACCATAGTTCTACATAGATACTAAGGATTAAATTTGGGTCCTCATACTTGTGAAACAGGAATTTTATCAACTGAGCCATCTCCCCATGCACAGAGGAGACATTGTTTATACAAGATAGATATAGCAAGACTTATGGGTTGTAGAGAGATGCAGACCTGTTACTCTATGGAGGAGGTATGGTATGGCATACAAGACACAGAATCAATTAGCCCAGTTGCAGAGAAAAATAAATAAACCAGCACTAATCACCTTCTACCTTCTAACCAATTCTTTTTTTACCACATGCATGAAAGAAGATCTTGTTAAAGGAATGATTTTTATTTCAGTTAATAAAACACTCACTTGTTCCATGATGAGACAAGGTAGATGAGCATCAGGAAAAGGCAGGTCTTGGGATGTAACTCTGAACAGTGTTATTCTTTGTCTTCTTCAGTTTCTAAGAGACGTGGTTCAAGCTCACGCTGCATGTGTGCATGTGTGTGTGCGTGCATGTGTGTGTGTGTGCGTGCATGTGTGTGTGTGTGTGTATGTGTGTGTGGTTGGTTATATGTGGTCATGTTGAAGCATGATGTCAATTTTAATTGTCTCTGACTGGTACAAGAAAATTCAAAATTAGACTAGATTGACTTGGCATCAAGCCCCAGGGAACTTTTTGTTTCCATCTCCGCAGCAAATATTGCAAATATGTACCATCACACTTGAAATTTTTACATGGGTACTAGGGATCCAACTCAGACCTATCTGCTTTTAAATTGAGCATTTTCCTGATCAAGACAGCTGTTCAGTCCCTCACTTTCTGGGAATGGTAGGATATTTCTATGTGTGTGGCTCCTTTCTATTTTTCCAGAGGCATGCAAAGTCTGCTCCCAAGGAAAAATGCTCTGCCTTAGAGCACTGCACTATTAAAGCCTGTTGGTGAAATCACGAAGAACAAAGACCTGAGAGAATGGTCTGGTCCTTGGTGGGGAGGCATTGTATCTGCTCTTCTGGCAGGATGGATGCAGAAAGATGACTAGTGGGGAGATTAAAGAACTGATCCAGTCCTGCATCCCAGGAAATTAATACTCCAGAGCTTTCTAATTACCAGTGAATTTCTGGGCTCTGTTTTCATGCAACTCTTCCAACAAATTCAGGCCAGCAGCGGCATGGTAGACTTCATTCTGCTAGGCACCATATCAATTGTTGATTCCTGTGACTCTCACCTTGCCAAAGTTTATGTGTCTGATTGTCTGCTTTTCAAATCTGTTCTTTCCCAAACTGGAAGTTATTAGGTCCCAGTGGGCAGTTAGTCTGTTGACTTCTAGGGACTGCAGAATGAATTTTGCCTGCCTTTTGCTAGTTTGTCGATTTTTTTTCTTTCTTTCCTGTTTTGCAACTTGTGGCTGTTACAGAGCCAGAATGACTCATGAGGGTGGTAGCACCACCTCTTATGACCATCACCTCTAATTGCTTCCTTTGGCAACTCATATTTTCACAAACAGACATTCGATCCCCATTGGAAACATCTTATACATGTTCCTTTTGGGGAATCACAGAACCATAACAGGATGTGTTCTTGGCCTTTCTCAGAACCTTTTCTTTGTTTACTGTCTCAAACTTTTCTTTATCTATAAAGCTTTCTCACTAGACCCTGCCCATTAAATTGGTTGTGCACAATGAAATCAAGTCAGTTTCCTTGAAATAATGTGAAGAATGTGTTAAGTACACACACTACTTTTACATAGGATCTCTGGTGTCCACTGCACACCAGAGATGTGGCTGTCAGCTTGGTCTCCATAGTGCCTATAGTAGAGTTATTTTTTTTAATTATTATTGCAACAAAAGACCTGATTTAAGCAACTCAAGGAAGGGAGAGTTTATTTCTGTTCCCAATTCCAGGATACTGTCTATCATGACTTTGCATCTATACCCAAAAGCTGTTGATGCAAAGATACAACTGTTACCTCAAAGGGGATAAGAGTTTATTCTAGAGCGAAATAAGAGTGGCAATGGCCCAGGAACACAAATTTAGGTTACCTCAAGTATCATGTTCCAATGTGGTAATGGTTTGATGAAGGTTTTATATTAACAGAAAAAAGAAAGTCATAAATCAAGGCAGTTTGAAATAGAAGCATTTGATAGGTGGGGTTAAACAAAGCAGCAAAATCTCTGCTCTTGCCCTCAGATATTATTGATGATGTTCTTAGTCTTTAGGTTGGTGGAAGGTGGAAGATACTGTTGTGCTACGTTAATACATTCTAAAGGTTTTACTTACGAGTCACAAGGATATTAGATCAGAAATGTAGATGGACAAGGAACCATTATTTTTGGAGTTAAAGATAACTCAAAATAAATTGAAACTCTCTAGACCCACAGCATTCTAACGTTCCTACAACCACTGACTTGTAATCACTTACTCAGTCTTGCACAATGTTCAATATTAGGTATGGTTCTTTCCACAAACTTCTGTTCACAAAACTAAGAGAGATAGTTTCTGGTATTTACTTTGTAAAAAAATGCAGTCCAAGACCTTCACCCATGGATGGGATGGTGCTTCCAAAATTTAGGATTGGTATTCCCAGCTCAACCCAACTTAGAAACCCTCTCACCAACATTTCCAGTTTTCCACCCACGTGGTGATTCTAAATTCCACAAAGTTGAGAATATAGAGTAACAATCACAATGCCACTCATATGGAATTACATAATCAATGATATTTCGGAAGACTCACTGAGCCAGGGTGAGGAGAACTGCAATGGAAGTGTGTCAAAGCAACCCAAGTGTTCACCAGTGGGTAGATAAAATATATAACAATTAAATCTTGAAACATACTACGACATGAGGAAACTTTGAAGACATTATTTTCAGTGAAATCAATTTGTCACTAAAAAACACTTGCTATGGATAAAAAACACTTGCTGTCAAGCCTAATGTCCTGAGTTTATTTCTGAGAACTCAAATAGTAAAATGAGAAAATCCCTTTTCACAAGGGGCTTTCTAACCTCCACAGATGTGTTATAGTATGTGTGTATCCTCTGACACCTCACATATATATACACACAATAAATAAATAAAAACAATATATTGTTATTCCAATTTTACAAGGTACTTAGACTAGATACATTTCTAGAAATTCAAAGTAGAGTATTTGTTAGAGGCACAGATAAGTGAATAATGGAGATTTTGTGTTTAATGGGTGTGTATTCTCATTCTGGGAGGATGAGAAGTGTTTTATAGAAAGATGATGGTGCTTATTCCCAATAATGTTAGTGTACTTGCTAACACTAAACAGTGTACTTAAAATATTCAAAATGGAAAATATTGGATCCCCACACCTAAACAAAGAACTACAGGCAGCTAAGGAATGCTGAGATTTGGTGAAGCAGTCTTTTCCAGATAAGCCCCCTAAATGGTTACACAATAGCAATTGTTAAGCTCTGAAGTCATACACATACAAGCAACATTAAGTGGAGTAAGCAAGAATGAACAATAACAATTGAAGAAATAGGGTTCATGAGTTTGAGAAGGTGCAATTGAGGTGGGCATGAGAGGGGCTGAAAGGAGGAAAAGGAATGAGGGGGTGATGAAATTATATTTAAATCCAAAACATTAAAAATGGAAGCCATAATGTGACATGAATTTTAACATAATTAAAAATTATCTATAAAATATTTCCAAAAGCTTTTCTCTATTTATATACTTAGAATATTATAAATATTATTATTTACATTTATATTTATTTAAAAGTTGACATACTTAATATGCCATTGGCAGATTTTATTTTCTTTTTCTTTATTTTTATTTTACATATCCATCCCAGTTCTCTTTCCCTCCCTCTTTCCCTCTCTCCCACCCTCTCATTCTCCCTGGCCACCCTCCCCTCCCATCCTCTCCCCACTCCAATTGTAAGGTGATGCCTTTCAGGAGGGGTCTTCTAAATCTGTCAAATTATTTGGAGTAGGAACTAGGCCTTATCTCCTGTCTCTAGGTTAAGGGAGTATCCCTCCATGGGAGATTTGCTGGCAAAGTCCTTTTGTGCAACAGAGATACATCCTGGTTCCACTGTCAGAGGTCCCTTAGACTGCCCAGGCCTTCTAGCTGAGACCCATGTTCAGGGGGTCTGAGTCAGTCCCATCCTGGAATTCCAGCTATCAGTTTGGGGGTCAATTAGCTCCTCCTTGTTCAGGTCAGCTGTCTCTATGGGTTTCTGTAGCCTGGTCTCATCCTCCCTCTCTGCATCTGGATTCCAGTTTGACTAAGTGTTTCGTTGTGGGTGTCTGCTTCTGCTTCCATCAGCTACCAGATGAAGGCTCTATGATGATAGATCATAGACAGGGAAGGGCATTTGTGGTAGCCTTTCCACTGTTGCTCAAATTGTTAGTTGGGCTCAGCCTTATAGGTCTCTGGACATTTTGGAGATCAGTATGGTGATTCCTCACGAAAATGGGAATCAGTGTACTACAGGACCCAGCAACCCCCCTCTTAGGCATATACCCAAATGATCCACATTCATGCAACAACGACATCTGTTCACCTATGTTCATAGCATCATTATTTGTAATAGCAAGAACCTGGAGGCATCCTAGATGCCCCTCAACTGAAGAATGGATAAAGAAGATGTGGCACATTCACACAATGGAATACTACTCTTTGGAAAAAAAAACCCAAAAAACAAAAACAACAACAGCAGCAACAAAAACAACAACAACAAAAAAACAAAAAACAAAAAACAAACAAACAAACAAACAAACAAAAAAACCAATGGAATCTTGAAATTCACAGGCAAGTGGATGGAACTTGAAGAAACCATCCTGAATGAGGTAACCCAGTCACAAAAAGAGGAACATGGTATGTACTCATATATGGATTTCAGACATAGAGCAAAGGATCACCAGCCTATATATAATTCACACCGCCAGAGAAACTAGGATAATACAAGGAGGATTCTAAGAGATTCATATAAGGTTCTTCACAGAAGGGGAAAGGGACCAGGTCTCCTGAGCATATTGGGAGTTAGGGTGGGGGCAGTGAGTGGAGAGAGAACTAGCAGAAAGATAAGTGGAGGAGAGGAAAGCACATGTGACTAGGAAGATTGAGTCGAGGAAGAATAGACGAGATGAGAGAGAGAGAGAAAGAGCGAGAGAGAGCGAGCGAGCGAGCGAGCGAGAGAGAGAGAGAGAGAGAGAGAGAGAGAGTCCATAAAAGAGGGAGCCATTATAGGGTTGAAGAGAAAACAGAACCTAGAGAAATGTCCAGATTTTTTTTAAGGCTCTTTTATTCTAGTAGGGAAACATTGTTATTGATATCCTTTAGAGAGATTAGGAGTGGTGTAAACTGATCCAGGTGCAGTGAATAGAGGTTTCTTTAATCATTACCCTGTTCACTATAGTATCACAGTACTTTATTCTGAACACGGTGGGTTTTTTGTTTGTTTGTTTTAATTTTCTTCATCAATTTAAAATCATTTTCATTTTATTTTTCAGTAGTCCCTAAATCATTTTAATTCACTATCTACACATAGTAGTTTTTTAAATGACAATTGGGATTTGATTTATTCTGAATGCACCTTTTCGTTGTTTTTAATGAGTTCTTAGGAGGCATGAAAGGTAGAGTTATTTGTAAGGGATCTTTTAAGTGACTGTAATATTACAAGGCATAGACATCTTAATTAGTATTTTATTTTATGTGTTCTGGTTCTTTTTTTTTCCAACATGCAGCTTTGCTGAGCCTCGAGGGACTGCCTGCCAAGAGTTAGTAGAGAGCTCATCTTTAAGTGTGCTTTCCATACGCAAATTAACCCATCTAGAACTCATAACCCAACAACCTCATCTTTTCAACTATGGTACCAGGGCTATTATTACTATACCCTAATCACCTAAGATCAGTTCCAGTGGAAAGAAGAAATTCTCATTCCAAATAACCCAAACCACTCAAATGGAAGTGTACTTGTCCTGTTTCATCCTGTCTTTCCCATGGATCTGGCCCATACTTTCATTTCCATGCCTTGCAATCTGAATAGCTCTGATATGTCCTTCTATGGTACCCTCCTCTTATAATCTAATAAATTCACTCAGTGCCAAGTGTCTACTACTGATCTATTGGTTCTATTGTATCTCAAAAATTTGAGTACCCTGCAAGAGCAATTCATGGTCTTAACTAGTATGCCATCTCTCCAGCTCTGGAATTATCTTTTAGAAAGATATACCTAGAAAGCTCTGAAACCCCTATAATCCATTACAACAGTAGCTGAATGACCAACAAGAAATTCTAGATGAAAGCCATACATATCAATTGATACTTCAGGGAGGATTCTAGCTTGCAAAAGTCAGAGTTTTAGATCTCCATAAAAGAGTTTTGAAAACTGAAAAGAGATTCAATATGATCACATGGAGAAAACTCAGTGTTTTCTATTTAGAAAATTGAAAGTAGATATAATAGAATTACAGGGAGAACATTTAAGTCTAGTTTGTTTCACCTCATGTTCATTTATTTATACATGATACTGTAGAAAGTATATAATAATTATTGATAATAGCACTTAGCATCTATTTAACAGGGATTTTATCCCTATTCCTGAAGTGAACTTCTCTGAATCAGTGCTAGATATAGACATTATCCAGAAATATTCAGTTATAACAGTAACCTTGAAATATACTGTTTCAGATATTCCTGTATGTTGGAATATAAAAATTAGTCCTTAAAATAGTCATATGAGTCTGGCTCATTTCCTCCCTGGTTTTCAAAGGAACATTTTGGAATAATGCTTTATTACTTTGTCCATAGTTATCTCACAGAAGCCATAATGTGGACTAAAACATTTTGACAAAGAATGGGATTACAGAAGGACAATGGATACAGCTTGCAATCAAATCTTAATATGATTGGTTAGATTTTACTGTAGACTACTGTAGATTTTCTCCTAACTCATTTCCCAAGGCTAGAACTCACTAGCAAGTATGTATTGAAGAAAGCTCATCATGGAAGCAAAATTTAAGGTGAAAACAGGCACAGAAAATAGTAATCTGACTTCTGACTGTACAATAGTCTGGGTAACAGTAATTTTTTTTCTTGCTCTCTGTAAACTCCATTAACATATTTTACAGCTGCCTAACTCTGGGGATGGAATCCTGGCACACATACATTTGGGGTTGTGTCTTGTGGGTGGTTATGTCCTTGTCAGTTTCTGGCTGTCCAGGTGAGGGAGTACAAGGCTCCCTTGTACATTAAGTCAGAGACCTGGGTAAGGTGAGGACCTGTACAAGTTCTGGAAATTGTCTTGGAGATTTCCAGTGGGCACTTGTGAGAAGCCAGAAGCAGGTTAGAGATATATTGTATCTATAACCATTAGCAAGTATAGGTTATGTTTCAATATCATACCAAAAGCAATCACAGCCATAAGGATACACAGAGAAGTTTGCAGAAGATAGGGACCTTTTTGGAAAACACAAAGCCCAGGAATTTATGAGGGATTTTGTTGAGGTCCACTAGGCTATTAATTTGTGTTGTACTCCCCACCAACTACATCTTTTTATTCCTTAAATTGCTTAAATCACCAATGGTCCTGTCCCTCAAGTGTAGGTACTCCTGTATTTTTTTATTGCCTCTCCATTCTTCTCCCCTCACCTAATGAACCAGCCCTTAAATATATGTCAATTGATTTAGAAATTATTCTTTTCTCATCTTAAAAGGTTAAAATCTTTCTTCATAACCTTGAAAGGTCACCCATGGAAACGATAAGTATGGAACTCTTCCAAATAGTTTATTCAGTTATCTTGTGTGTTTTCAAGTCATATTCCCTGCAGGGACTTCTGCTATCTGTGAACAAATTAATTCTTTCATTTCCCTATGCTATATGAATCATCTTAATTCATAGTATTTGGTTAGCATATTTTCTTCCCCAAAGAGAAGTCTTTGCAAGAAGAAACTTATATCATAAAATTTTGAGAGTCCCTTGGTAGTTACCGGGATATTTGCCATGTGGTTAGTATTTAACAATTGTGATGGTTTATATTAACTGTCAACCTGATAGGATCTAGAATCACATATCAGACAAGCTCTTGGCATGCCTGTGAGGACTTATCTTGATTAGGTTATTTGGAATAGGAAGACTCATTCTAATATAAATGGTGTCATTCTCTGGATGTGAATCTTGAACTACATAAAAAGGAACCTAGTCGAGCACTAGCATTCATTTCTTTCTGCTTCCTGTTAGAGACACAATATAAATAGGAGTCTCAAGATATACCTCCATGACTTCCCTTCCATGATAGATCATACCCACAAAATGTCAGCCAAGATAAGCCCTTCCTCCCTTAAGGTAGATTCTTTTTGGGAATTTAGTTAAACACATGAATCAATCAACTAATATATCTTTTCACTGATTGCTTTGATGAAGTATGACTGGAAACTGCAACTCTTTGCTTCAGCATTCTCTTCTAAGTTTTAAAGATAGATTTGGGTAATGTACAGCTCAGGCTAGCCTCCAACTTGTGCTATTCATGCCTCAGGCTCTAGATCACAGGCATGTACCAACATAACGGATTGACATTTCATTTTACTTCTAATTGAATGAGTAGGTGGCATGACATCAATGATACGAGTTAAGTGAAAATTCCTGGGGTGTAAGAGTTGTGATTTGTTTGAGAACTCAGAACTGTCAATCTCTTGCTTCCCCACTGAAACAATAAGCCTGTAGACAAGCATTCAAATGTTACTGTTCCCTACTGGAGAGTGTAATGTACTGATGCTGATGCTGAATACTTCCTTTTAGCAATAGTGAACTCAATAGGACTCTGATCTTCAGAGAACTCAGCCTTCTGACTTCTTTTTCAGTATTACATTTAAGAGATTACTCTTCAGCAAAAATCACAGAACAGATGCTTGTGCCCAGCCCCTTCTTCATGTATTGAAATTCTGTAAGTTAATGGAATGATATTCAGAGATGGAGTCTTTAGGAGGTAGTTAGGTTTTGAGATTAGAATTCTCATGAATGGGATTAATACCTTGCAAAATGAGTGCTCAGAGTCCTCTAGCTCTGTCTGTCATGTTAAGCCACAGTGGTTGGCAACTGTATGGAACACAAATGGTTTATTATCTGAGAACACACATATGTATACTCAAATCTGAAAGGGCACCAATGACAGACCAAAGAAATTATCCCACTGGACTCTAGCTTAGTGAACCAAGGAATTAACAGAGGCTACTTACTAGCCCATAAAATCCCATTCAGCATTGGGGGCCCACTCATAAAAGCTGCATCTCTGGACCTCCCTAACCAACTCACAGGCATCTGCACCAGTTTCCTCACCCACAGCAACTCTCAATTGCTCCTCAGCTATGAATAGTGGTTTGTGTGACCTCCAGACCTCCATATCAGAATGTTGACTGGCTTGGTCTTGTGGAGGGTCTTGTGAAGTTTGTGATAATTGGCACTGTCATATCCACAAGACACTGCTTGAACCTGGTCCTCCCTGATTTTTAGAATTTACTGCCTTTGCTTTTTTGCATGATGGAGCCTGAGTTTTGAGGGGTGGGCAGGTGACATTCTAGACACTTACTCTCTGCACTTTGACTAGTTTTTAGTTTCTGTGTTAAGGGAAATATACGTGGAGCTATTTTTTCAGTATTATAACATGATGAGTTGTGAAATTAACAGGGTATATCATGAACTTCTGAATATCTGATGTCATCTCTGTGATGCCAGAACTCAAAACAAAAATCCAGAGATTCAAGAAGACACTGAGTACTCTAAGCTGCTATATTGATGAACCTCTTTCCAAACTGCATCATCAACCACTGGCAAAGTTTGGGATCTGAGCTTCCATTTGACTATCCTCGACTTAGTTCAAGTTGAAGTAAGGCTTCTAGTTCAATTTCCCTAAATTTTTATATTTTCTGATGAAATTGCACATTAGAAATGTAGTCTGCAGGTGGTCAGGATGCCTCAGGGACAAGTAGCTAGTCCACAGAGTACTATTGCCAACTCATAGTTTTCTTCTCAATTGGCTTTGTACAAATATCCTATAGATTACATCTCTGTTAGATGACTGTGCTGTGGCAGCATCCTTATTGGATTTAATAGGAACCCTTCCAGCACTGCAAAGTAGGCCCAGCACTGGCATTCTTCCCTTTGGTTCCAAATTTGGCTATAAGAACTCCATTGCTACCTCAAACATGCACACATAATATATCTACCAGTTGCCAATGTACTGCTTCCACTTGGCTGGTTTCCATCCAAGTTGCCCACCCCCTTCCTGGCTGTCTTCCTCTATTCAAAAGAAAGAGTGTTGATGAACGATTTCTTTTTACATATGTTTTACAAAAATTATAGGAATTTCACAAATAACAATCATACGATCAACTGAAAACATCATTAAAATATGAATTCTTTCATAATATGTAAAAACTGAGGAAAATAATTTTCCTTGGGGACTGACAAGTTCTTGGAAACAGAAAAGTATGACTTTTCTTCAGTGTAGAAGGGACATCTAAAGTACCCAACTCTTAGTGAGTTTATGATCATTTTGCTTTTTTTCCATATATTCTAGCGGTTGATATAACTTCCAGTTGAGGGGTATGTGTGTCAAAAACAAGAGTTGGGGGTTAGGTGAGATTTGATTGGTGAAAAAGGATATTTCTTTCTGCAGTCACTGGAGAATTTCAATTTAAAGAAACAAAAGGAATCTTGTAGAAGTCTTACTGGGTATATTAACCACACTTAAGGACAGACACCATGCCCAGGAATAGATGGCTAACACAACATGCATTCAATTGGTATTTCTGTAGACTTTTGTTTCATATCTTTTTGTTTGGGTATTTTTTTTCTAACTTTGTTGTTGTTGTTGTTGCTTTTGCTTGTTGTATAGTATGGTTTCTGATTTTGTGACCTTATAAGGTATGTGTGCTTCTTGGGTTGTCTGTTTTTGTTTGTTTCTGAGACAGAGAGGGAGGGAGAGGAGTATTGGGTGTGTAAGGAAGTGGGAAGAATCTAGGAGGAGTAGGGGAGGGGACACCATTGTAAGAATGTATTATATGAAAAAACTTTCTGTAGAATTCACCTCTTCTCCCCCCTTCAAAAAACAATAGTTCCTAGAATCTTCTAAGAGAACAACCTGGAATAAAAAACACTTTTCTTTACTAGGTCTCCTTTTAATCTGTATGTTTAATGGCATTTCCTAGAATTTAATTGTCAGTAGGAAGAAATAAAACTGAAGTGGAGTGTCAGGTTTGAAGCAGTTGCTGTTTCTCTTTGTGCACGGGTACCTGTGACATCTCTTCCATACTTAGTTTCTATTTCTTTTTGTGCATGGTTATCTGTGGCAACCTTTCATGCCCAGTCAACTTAGATGGGAATCCATATGCACTTGTGATTATCTGATCAGAAGGTAGACATACATGTGTATCTGTGACATCCCTCCACACTCAGCCAACTAAGATCGGAATCCATGTGCATTTGTTGTTATCAGAAGGCTAGAATACTTTGTTAATGTCTTAATTAGGATTCTTAGCATGCTTTTACACCCCAGCATGGGAATGGATAGCAAACATTGTCAAAATGCAAAATTGCATTGTCAAATTGCAAAAATGTCAAGAAGAAATGTATCCAAGATTTTGAAGAAATTTTTGAAGTGAAATGGTTGTCTTATTTGAAATTTTCATTTTCTCTTATTTTTCTTATATAAGAGAATTGCATTTCTGGTTAAGAGGGCTAAAGTGAGAATGCTTGGTATTGGCTACCATAAATAATGCCTTTTCTCATTTGGTACATTTACACAAAGGAGTATTACTCAGTGGGGAAAACAAAACAAAACAATGAAATCTTGAAATTCACAGGCAAATGGATGGAACTAGAACAAACTGTCCTGAGTGAGGTAACCTAGTCACAAAAAAAGACTAATATGGTATGTACTCAGTCATTTTAGACATAGAGCAAATGATTACCAGCCTACAATCCATCCACACCACCTGAAAAGCTAGGAAACAAGGAGTACCCTAAAAGAGACATCGTAGTTCCCCAGGAAAAAGATTTATTGAGGAAATTGGGAGCATGGGGGAAGGGGAGAGGGAGTTAAGAGAAAGAGAAGGGGAGAAGAGGAGGGAAGAGGAAGACATTAGGGAGCAGAAAGATTGAGTCAGGGAATGAATAGAGGACAACAAGAAAAGAGATACCAAAATAGAGGGAGTCATTATAGGTTTAAAGAGAAATCTTGCGTTACAGGAATGTCCAGAGATCTACAAGGATGACCCTCAACTAACAATCTAAGCAATAGTGGAGAGGCTACTTTAAATGCCCTTCCCCGATAATGAGATTGATGCCTACCTTATATGCCATCCTGCAGTCTTCTTCCAGTAGCTGATAGAAGCAGAAGTAGATACCCACAGCTACACAAAGAGCCCAACTCCTGGAATCCAGTTGCAGAGAGGGAGAGTGATGATCAAAGGGGTTAAGATCAGGCTGGAGAAACCCACATCCTAGACACATTGGGGAGGGCCTAGGCCCTGTTCCATATGATATGACAGACTATGAAGATCCCCCCATGGATGACCTCACCTTCCCTGGGGAGCAGAAAGCAGTTGGGGGGGCAGGGGAGTAGGGGAGGGAGACCTGGGATTGACATGTAAAACAAACTTTTCAAATTTAAATTAAAAAAAAAAAAAGGAAAAAAGGTAATGCTTTTTGTCTTTGGCATGTAGAGATAGATGAGACCTTCTAGCCTCTTTTGCAGTTCACAATGCCATGTGACTCATTTGAATGGTGTCTAGCAGCTGGAGATTTGAGACATCTCTCAGGTGACCAGTTTCTGCTTTTAACAGCTGTGTGGCTTACTTGTCCTGTGACAGTATTTACTTGTCACTGTGACAGAGTACCTGGTATTACCAACTTAATGAGGAGAAGCTTATTTTGGATACAGTCCATTATGGTTGGGAATGAATGATAAAGTGACCAGTTCCTGTCTGCACCCATAAGAACATGACACTGATTGCTTACTTATCAAGAAAAATAGAAGCAAGTTGGCTGTAACTATAAAGGACTAGTATCCAACAAGCACTTCCTCCAACTAGGTTCCATGGCCTTCTGAAATAACACCACCGGAGGAAGACTAAATGTCCACATACATGAGCCTACAGGACACATTTTTATATTTAAGCCATTATAGTAGCCCAGTGGTTAGTGACATCTGTGGAAAAAACATGTTTGTTCTTTGAGTTATTATTGCATGGTGTCTCTACAGAGCACCAGGCATGCTATGGGATGTCCAAGGTGAGGATGTAATGATAACGCCAGGAATATGCATAGTCAACCTGAAATAGTCTTAGGAGCCACAGAAGGTTGGTATATATATATATATATATATATATATATATATAGTAATGTTTTAGAATAGTGAATATCTGTCTTGTTTATATCAAATAGCTAACAATAATGGATATAAAATAGTGAGTCATTCTGAACTCATCCCTGAAGTGGTGGTAAGAATGACACAAAATGAGGATCAGAATTAATGAAATCCGAAGAATTCCAAGGGAGACTAAAAAGAGTTTCTTGGCTCACCTGGTGTGAGCAACATTTAATTCATGCTGTGCTTCTCTCTTTAGTTGTGTTAAATCTTTTTTTTTTTAATTTCAATAATGTTTTGTGTTTGCGTGCCACTTGTCTGACCTTGAGAGACTAAGAAATGAAGCCTTTTTATTCCCCTCTGCTAGAGAGAAGGCTTAAATTTTCTGTTCTGATATTTTGTAAAAACCAAAACATTTTTACTTTACTAAAACTTTTAGAGGCAACTAGGTAAGGTGTGGTGATACATTTCTATTCTAAATTCCTGGACTGTGTGCCAAATATTCCCAGATTATTGATAAATTCACATCTACTTTATAACCTTGATTATTGAATAAAATTTCACTTACGTCTGATCAGAAGCTCCGGAATTTAAACTGCAAATTAAGGGTATAACTGTCCTACATTAATTCCTTAAACTCTTTATATTCAGTGTGAGCAGAAAATGTAATGAAAGTGATTAGAATGGAGTGGAGGCACATGTTGAAATGAAATGTGTCAAATGCATACCTTGCACCTTGCTCAGTGCTTGTCACCAGCAGGCAGCAAATCTATACATGCTTAATGAATGAATTAATGGTGCCTCCCTTTCTAAAGCACAGAAACGAAATGATCCTCATTTGACACTAGAATGTATGCATATTTTCTACTTTTTTTTAAAGTGGAGTAATGTGGAAATACATCATCTGCATTAATTTTCTTACTGTTGGGACAAAACATCTCAGAAAGTAACTTTAAAAGAGATCTTGTTTTGGTTCATATTTGAAGGTACATTTAGTCTATCATGGCAGAGAAGGCATCCTAGCAGGAGTTTGTGGCAGTTGTTCACATTGTATCCCTAGTCAGGAAGGAGAGAGAGAGAGAGAGAGAGAGAGAGAGAGAGAGAGAGAGAGAGAGAGAGAGAGAGAGAGAGAGAGAGAGAGATGAATGCCAGACATCAGCACTTTGCTCTTTTTATTCAATCAGGATCCAACTACATGAGACAGTGCTCCTAAATTTAAGATAGATTTTCCTACCCCAATTAACCCAATCTAAAAATTCCTTGCAGACCTGCATACAGTTCTGTCTTCTTAGGTGAATCTAGATCCTGCCATCTCAGTTGGAACTGTAATCAACAAAGAGACAAACTATTGGGCATATATTTGAGAGATTTTCTTGATCAGTTTAATTGTAGTGCAGAGACTTACTCTAAATGTAGGCTGCTTTTTTATTTAGTTAGTTTTTTTCTTATTTTACATATCAATCCCAATTCCCTCTCCTTCCCTCCTTCCCTCCTTCTCTTCCTCCGGCCCAGCCCATGCCCTTCCCCTTCCATCCCCCTCCTACACTCCACAGGGAGGGTAGTGCCTTCCAGGAGGGGGGCAACAAAATCTGTCAAGTCATTTGGAATAGGACCTAGGCCCTCTCTCTTGTCTCTAGGTTAGGGGAGTATCACTCCATGGGGGATGTGCTCCCAAAGTCCTTTTGTGCACCAGGAATACATCCTGGTTCAACTGTCAAGAGATTCCTTAGACTGCCCAGGCCTTCTAACTGAGACCCATGTTCAGGGGGTCTGAGTCGGTCCAATATTGGTTTCCCAGCTATCAGTCTGGGGGGGTCCATTGGCTCCTCCTTGTTCAGGTCAGCTGTCTCTGTGGGTTTCTGTAGCCTGGTCTTGTCTTCCCTTTCTGCATCTGGATTTCACTTCAGTTCAGTGTTTAGCTGTGTGTCTGCTTCTGTTTCCCCAACAACTACTAGATGAGGGCTCTATGATGGTGGATAAGTTAGTCATTGATCTCATTAACAGGGAAGGGCATTTATGGTAGACTTTCCACTGTTGCTCAAATTGTTAGTTGGGGTCAGTCTTGTAGGTCTCTGGACATTTCTCTGGAGTTTTTTTTTTGTAGGCTGCTCTTTATGGGAGCAGCCAAGATGAAAGGAACTCTAAGCAATGAATGATTTTGCTTTTTGCTTCACATTATACTGACAAGTTCATCTACCCTGTTGGCATCTTGCAGAGGCTGCTGCTGCCATTCTTTTGCTGTTATTTAAATTCAGCTTCTTTGCCTTTTTATCATGGCTTGAACACCAGTAGCTCAAAATCCAGGAGTCTTACCGGACTCCAGCTTCAGACAGGGACTACTGAGGCAACCGGCCTTGTGGATTGAGATCTTACCTGGTTCTCAGCCTCTGCAGTGTGAAGACAACCATTTTAACACTATGCGGACTGTATCATGTAAGCCAATCTCATAAAAGCCTAGGAGGAAAGGGGAAGGTGAAATGTAATTAAAGTACAGTCTCAAAAATAAATAACAACAACAGTAAGAAAAATCATTAAAAATAACTATTTTCAGTTCTGTTTCTCTAGAGAGCCCTATTTAATATACAGTCTTAGTTCACTTTGGCTTCTAGAATAAAGTAGCTGTGTGACTTGAAAACAGTAGACAGCCATTTCTGATAGTTCTGAACTCAGTGTGGGAAAAGGACATCAGTAGAGTTGGTATCTAGAGAGGGAGGGCTGTCTCTTTGTTCATAGAAGATGCCCTGCTGTTGTGTTCTTCATGGTGCTACTTGGTTCACAGGAAGTGGGGGAAGTAGTTGAGTTGTTATAGTGATTGCCTGGCATAAATGAAGTCCTAGGTTTGATCTCCAGCACTGTGTAAATAAGCTGTACATGTTGGTGCTTACCTGTGTAATCCCAGCACATGGGAGGGAGAGGCAAGAGGATCCGAACTTCAAAGTCATCTTTGGATGCATAGTGAGTCTGAGACCAACTTGGGATATAAGAGTTTCATCTTTAAAAAACAAAAGTCTTTCATTTTTATTCAGTATGTTTGAAGGAAGCTTGCTTTGTTAAGTCATAACTCTACTATGCAACCTTCAGTCTTATTAATTTTTATATCTGCCAAAGAATGAGGCTCCCAGGGTCATTTCTGCCAAATAAATCTATGTAGTTGGGAGGGGTGAATCAGAAGCCTTACACAACTACAATTAGATAATATAATTTACATTACACTGGCAGGAAGTGGAATATTGCTATCCATCATAGGATGAGTCTTATTTATTTGGTGTTTCATGGACTTATTCATGAGGGTGCTCTGGGAATGCTTTCAACAATGAAAAATTGTGTAGGATATTGAAATAGCATGGGGAAATGAGCACTGTTTTTATCAGAGCTTTGCTTATTTTCCAGTCATAAAACCAATTTCAAGTAATTTAGAACTAGCCTTATTGTTAGAATTCATCCTTTCCCATTAGAAGCAGGAAAACCTAACAGGTTCAAAATGATGATTAATATTCACAACTTTGTTACATGGTAAGAGGTTATTAAGTTGATATTGGCTTATTCAAAAGTATGCATAATTTGATACAATGGTTACCCTTTAGCTGAACACATACCTTTCTTAATTTTTAATTAGAACATTAAAAATTCGAAGCATGTTTCATTCAAAGACCATTTCCTTGCTGAATTTTAAGTGAATGGGATTTGAAAGCCATGATGCGAACCGAACCACACTATCTGAAAGATTTGTTTTTAAAACTGTCTCTTGTGTAGGGACTCTGTAGGCTGATTAAGACATTTAAACATTGCTTACCAAGGGAAGCTTTGGAGGGGAACATTCCATTTTAATGAGCCCCTCTAGAGGCATGAAGATCATGTTGTCTAACTTCAGAGTTTATGCTCTGCTCTGTGGTCAAAATAATGTACTGAGCACCAACAACTGTTAAGTTTTAACCTAATGGGGATGATCACAGTGTGGTATTCTTTAAAAGGGAGAGAGGGTCATTAGGCTAGAGCAGAAAACTGCATTTCTTCCTAAGAATTCCTTTCATAAATTGCAAAAGCAGTGTTCTTGCTGCTGGTTGTAGCATCAGCATTTCTTCTCTAATCCGGCTTCAGCTAGACTGCTCCAGATCCTCCTTCTTTACCTTCTCCACTTTCACTTCAGTAAGTGCATCCAGGAAAGAGAGGGTGCAGCCAGAGTTCCTCAGCTCTGTGCCAACAAGCCAGTGTTCAGAGAAATTAGGCTAATTAAGTTAATAGCAGAGGTGAAAGTGAAGGGTCTTTCATTTGCATAAAAGCAGAGGTTTGGTGCACAATTTGCATTGCTTATGTTACTAATCTTTGGAGTCCAATTATGATCTGTATGGATTTAAACGTCAAGGGGAGCATAAGGACAGGGGTCTTGATGAATAATAAGCAAATGGGCTTGGGTAATAAATTGTCAGATTTTCCTTAACTGTGTGATACTCTCCAGATTGTAAAATGGGGACATTTTATATTCTACTTGAAGATGCTGGGGGAAGGACCTAGCTAAATCCCAAGGGATTTAAATTTGTCAAGTGTGCACCTGATGTTATTTAAGCATAGGGGAATTCCTGCCCCCTCCCACTTCTGTAATTCTTTTATGTGTGTGACACTGTTTACTACTAATAATTTTGCAGCTTTGGAAAATTGCAGGGTGCCTTCAATCAGCAAGGCAGTGCTGGTATATGGATTCTAATGTAAATAAGATGATTTTTTTTTTCTGTTACAGTCATTTGTTTTCACATCTTACATTGGTTCCACTAATTACCTCCATCATGAATGGGAAATGGATCTGTGAGCCACATTTATGAATGGTGAGGCACAGGAGGATCCGGATAGGTTCAGGCAGAGCCCTTAACTGTGACATTTGCCACTTTGAGACAGTTCCTTAGTGAAATGGTAGTCATGATGGTTTGTTAATGTCTATGGACATGCTGCAAAAGGAAAGAGGAAACAAAAAATAATGGACAAGTTACAAAGGGCATGTGTGTGTGTGTGTGTGTGTGTGTGTGTGTGTGTGTGTGTGTGTGTGTGTGTGAAAGGGAACAACTGGTAAGAATCCAAGTCAATCAGGATTATTCTACCATGATTGGCATTGTCCCCACTTCCTCCCTTACTGCTTCTGATTGTCATAAAAGGGTTGACAGCTCAGAGTCCTCCATTATTTTAATATGATAACAAAGGAGCAGTGTTCACACAATTGCTATTCTCTCCACATTAGCACCTAAAGCATTAGATGATCGGACGAGAGGAAATGAAGGTGAAGCCTTCTGAATTATTAATACATGTCCTTAGCCTAATGTGTGTATGCAATCTAAAGGCCACTTCCAAGTGCAGTATTTGCTTGTAATAAATTCCAATTTAAAAGAATTATTGTTGAAATGGACCTGAGAGACACAGGTCACTTAAATAATATTAAATTTAAAAGATTGCTATGATTTAAAGTAATTCCCTAAGCTTCATCTCTACTTTCTATATCTCTGCATAAACACACGCACACACACACACACACACACACACACGTATATATGCACATTTCTTTTTCTCAATCTTCTATATACAAACACTCATTCATTCACTCATGCATACACACACATAGAAACAATTCTAATGTGCAAAAAGAAGACCAATCACTTCTTCAAGATAAACTAATGCAAGGCACAGTGAATATGAGCTTTTGTGTGATGATGTAAAGACCCTTTAAAGACTTTTGCTTCATTTGCCCTTTCTTAGGTTAAAGCGATGATACCCAGTGTGATGAGAACTAGTAGAAGAAGCCACTTGAGAGACAGAGGTAGGCAGATCTCTGAGTTCAAGGTCAGCCTCACTTACAGAATTAGTTCCAACAAGACCAACCCTATACAGAGAAACCATATCTCCAAAAGCAAAACAAAGACACCAAGAGGCTAGTAGAAGAGACAAAGGAGAAGAGGACTGAAAGTCTAAGTTCTAAACAGAAAAAAATAAAGCACACAAGGAACAGCCAATGTCGATGAGGAAGAAACTGATTGATGATGTAGCAAAAAGACTGCCTCTTCCATATACCTTCTAGTTATAGTAGAATCAGGGTTGCAATGTGAAAGTGCCTTCATTAATGGATGAAATTTTAAGAAGAACTGGGGCATCTCCATATTCTCTAGCAGGGATGGAACAAGGTTTTACTATGATTTATCTATCATCTTTTTACAATAGACTGCACCCCTGTGATGAACCAATAAATCCATGGAGCAGGCTCTCTCTCTAACCCAACATGAATATTCTCTGTGATGCTACCAGAACCAGCTAGTCTGCCAAGATCTTGTTACCAGAGTTTCCCCATGATTTCTAAAATACCACTAGTGCCTTCTCTTCTGTATGGTTCAGCTCTTGCTTTGATCCCGGATTCCCTGCAGCAATACTGTACTTGGCCCTGTGAAATTCTTGCCTACCAGTAGCACCATAGCCTGGATATTTTCTTTAAGCATTTAATTAACTTGCTAAGAAGGCATGAGACATAGTGCAGGAGTTGGAGGGAAGTTGGGAAGTGTAGAGAACTTAGGATGTGCAGAGAGCCTAGGAAGTCATTTTAACATGATTTTAAGGTTCTTATCAGGGTCCTCCTCTAAGCTATGGATCTTAATGCTTTTTCCTGTTGCTTTTGAATATAGAATTTATGTCTTACATTTAAATATATGATACATTTTAGGTTTTTAGTATAAAATTTAAGGTTAAGGTTGAAATTGTTGTATGTACAAATGGATATTTATGCAGGTGTGTGTACATATGGAGGCCAGATGTCAACCTCAGGTGGCTTTCCTGAGTCACTGTCCATCATGTGTTTTTTAGATGTAGTCTTTCTGTGGCCCAGGAATGGCTGATTAGGCTGGTACAGATGGACACACCATCCAGCCCAGACATAATTATTCTTTTTATTTTCTTTTTAATCTATAGATCAAAATTATTCATGGTTTCATTTATATTTGTATACTTTTACTCTAAAATTAAAACACAGTTTTCTTTTCTTCTACTTTCCTGTTGGATGATGCAAAAAATTATCAAATAAAAACAATACCTTTATAGGTACCTAGAAACCCCTAAGTCATTTTAGAAAGAAAAAAGTTGACCAAGAAATTTATATTAAATACAAATCAAGCAACAATTTAAATTTCAAATTTTTATTGATATGATGAAATATCACTTTAATTGTAGACCTAGGAAAGAGTGCTTTTAAACCTCATCACATGGAATTTGAGAATATGGCTTCAGGAATACACACACACACACACACACACAAACACAAACACACACACAGGGAGAGATGCAGCTTCATTGAGGAATATGCATGAGGGTTTTTTGTTTTCTTTTGCTTTTGTTTTTGTTTTGTTTTGTTTTTTTCCAGACAGGGTTTTTCTGTGTAACAGCCATGGCTATCCTGGAACTCACTTCATAGCCTCAAATTCACAGAAATCCACCTGCCTCCACTTCCCAAGTGCAGGGATTAAATGCATGTGCCACCACCTCCAGGCACATGCATTTGTTTATGGTGTGTGTGTGTGTGTGTGTGTGTGTGTGTGTGTGTGTGTGTTTGCGTGTGTATATAGCACCTTCATTGACGAATGGAGATGTATTTGTTACTGGAGTATGTATACCTGCATAACCTCTTTTTCACTGTTAGTGCAGGAGGGGGCACATAAGAAGGAGATCATTTTAAAAAACATTGCAACACTTTGGATTGCTTATTCTTCCATGGTATTTAAGATGCTATGTGTTGCATGTACAAAAAGTGATATACTTACTGTTTATACTGTTGTGATGGACATTCCACAGGGGCAAATACTTTATTTTCTGTTAGTACACAAACAATTATAAAAGGTCGAGGTCTCAATGGGTAGATTTCCTGGCCTTTGATGTTCTGATTGTGTAGCCAAACTCACATTGTAGAAAATGGAACGTTTTATGAAGTTCATACATTTTCAGAATTGCTCCCACAATGACGCTTTCATTTTGTGTGAGGACTGGAATGATGGCTTCTGTCTGTTTCTGAAAACTTAAATGTGGCCTCAAGTGAACAGGAAAAGCTCATATTTCAAGTCCACTGACTACAGCCCATTCACCTATGAAGAAACGGGCACCCGTTGTTTTTACAGCACAGAAAAAGAGTGATGTATTATAAGGGAATCTTTATCTGTCTTCCTGCAATCTCCCTGGTTTGTAGATAAACCTTTGATGCTGCAATAGTTGTATTAAAATGGAATGTTTCCCATGAGCTGGAGAATATGAACACTCCCTCATTTTGTATGTAAAATCCCCCTTTAGTGGATAAAGCCATTTAATGACAAAAGTATTGTATTGATGTTTTTATGGTATTGCTTTTGGAAAAAGGCTAACATATAACTTCAAAGTCAGCATATGGTAGTGGTCAAATTGTGTTTCCATCATGTGAAGTGCTTGAACAATAATCTCCTGCATCCTCTTGGCTAGTACACAGAAGGAAACTTGATTAATATCACCAGTATCCCTTAATCGCTTGCCTTGGCTCTCATCCCGTGCTACAAGGGTTGATAAATTTTACATTCCCCCAAAGATTATTACAGCTTCTAATAGTGTTATGACACTAGAAAGAAGTGTGCTTCAATGACGCAAAACACAGAAATATATCATCAAATGAAATCACATAAATAATTTAGTTTTCACAATTTAATTTTATTGAGTGTTTCTTTCCTATTAGCTGTTGCTTTTGTTGTGGATCATAAGGAATGTTGGCTTAATACACAGTAAATAAAAGGTGACATTTTGACATGAGACATTTGTGCTTTGCTTATTTTTGCTATTGGCAATACTCAACTACCTACTTTCAACTTAAGGTCATGTAAAATTTCCTATATTTATATGTTAATAATATTGTTTCAGACCACACACACATGCACATGCGCGCGCGCGCGTGCACACACACACACACACACACACACACACACACTTGTCTTGTCTCTGTGGACACCATGTATGCATGGTGTCTCCAGAAGTCAAAACATAGCATCAGATATCCAGGAACTGTAGTTATGGATGGTTTTGGGCTGCCATGTGGGTGCTGAGATTCAAACTTGGGCCCTCTGCAAGTGCAGCAAGTACTCTAACCTGAGCTGTGTCTCCACCCTCTGTCCACTCTTTTTGAAAATAAGCAAATCCAACCTTTTTTCTTTTCATGTCAGAAGTCTTTTACTGTCATAACCCAGGGCAAATGTTTCATATCTTTGTTTTGAAATAGTCTGTGCCAACCTACATCACAAGTAAACATTCCTTAACAATTCTCTGACTCTTGAAAACAATATCATGTGTTGTGGAATCCTTTCCACTCACTAGAGTCTTATATAAGTACTAGGATGGATGGCAAGCCATTAAGATACTTGCCCTTGTTCTTGAGTTAATCTTCCATAAACATCGATATTTAAGTGGCAAAGCTTAAAGGCTTCCAAACAAGGCAAGAGAAAATGTGAAGCAGTATAGAAACAATGAAGGTACTTAGGAAAGTTTGTTTGCTACAACAGCAATAGACATTGGTCTAAGCCTCCACTTTAGAGTAACTTTCAATCTAAATGCAAACAACTGTGGTGGGATACACCTAAAATTTTGCATTGCATTTGCAGGTAATTTTTGGGTGAATAATACATAGCCTTCCACTGACAGACTTTTGCAGTGTTGCCAAAAGTTCTGAAACCTTACTGATAATTCTAAATCTGAAACTTAAGGTGTGTCATAAGACTTGGTCTCTTTATAGAGAGTTGAGTTGCTTTCATTCAAGTATCTTATTGCAGGTGCTGTGGTAAAATCTGAGAATGCAGTAGAACCCAGCACATACATTTCTGCTTTCCTGTTGAGCATGGTTTAGTCTCTTTTAAGAATGACAGGGAACGGAACTTGAGGGACTCTGGTATTCACTGAACACCTGCTGTCTGCTTCCAGCCAAGATAATTGCAGACACCTGTGAGTCATCTTTTCTTGCAGGCATCCACAGAAATCCTCAAATTTAACACTTCAAGTAAGACTTAAGACTTCAGCAGTTCTCATGGAGGTCTTTTGGCTCATGCTATGGAGACTCTTTGGAGTATGTGTTCAGGTGGCAGCAGGGCAGGACTGGAAAGACCCTGGTGACCTTACCGTATGGAAGAGCACTAGTGATTGTCTTTAAGTTCTAAGTGTCCTTGAGAGACCAAATGGCTTTCTCACATGCTTTTCAGGAGTCCACCATAAGACAGTTGCTGGATTTCTTATGAACTTGACCCAGAATAGTCAGAGGACCATTTCTACAGTTCCTGGTGCCAAAGTTACAAGGTAAGCCCAGGCTCCCACCTGCAAATGGAAAATGCTGTGTTTGTATAACAAGAAAGTAGTTGTTTGGTAGGTACATTTGTCCCTTCCCCTACAAATCTCTGTATATTACCATATTGTCTTCACAGTAATATTTAAAAGGAGTTGGATTCATTATAACTTTTGTGCAATGTGTGAGAAATATAAAAAATTATAGCTACTTAGAAATCTTTTAATTATTTATTATTATTTATTTATTTTTCTTATTTTACATATTGATCCCTCTCTCTCCTTCCCTTCCTCTCTCCCTCCCTCCCATGCCCCCTCCACAACCACCCTCCCATCCCTTCCCCTCCACTACATAGGAAGGGTGATGCCTTCCAGAAGGGATCAACAACATCTGTCAAGTCACTTGGAGTAGGGACTAGGCCCTCTACCCTGCCTCTAGGTTAAGGGAGTATCCCTCTATGGGGAATGTAGAATATATCAAACAATTGAGAAGATAAAAATGATCACTATGAATAAAGAGTTATTGACAATCATAAAGAAAATATCTCAGTAGATATATTGAGAAAATTGCCTATTATAACCATAACAACAAATCAATGAAAGAATTGCATCTAAACAGCTAACCAATTAAAATACCAAACCTCAGTAATAGCAAGAGGCATTCAAATGTAATAGATAGTATCAGTAATCATTTCAATAACAAGTAAATCATTCAATAATAAGTAAACATTGTTAAAATACCTTACATTAAGGGTGAAATATCCTACTGCCTTAGTAGCACAGTGTCAAAACCTTTTGAGAAGTAAATTTGTCAAAACTCATTAAGATCAATAGGAATTTATTTGGTCTGGTGTGGGAAACAGGAGTTCTGAGGATATACTTTAGTTGGTAGGTTATATGCATAGCCTTGGGTTAGATCCCCAGCTCCACATAAACTGAGTATGTAGTTCATGCCTGTAATCCCTGTACTTGGGGGGTAGATGCAGGAGGATCAGAAATTTAAGTTAATTCTTTGCTGCATAGTAAGTTCAAGGTCAGCCTAAGGGCATAATAACTTGTTTCAAAAAAAAGATAGATTTCTTTTAGTCAATCTTTTAATTCTTTACAAGTATAGAAATACCTTTATCAATGATGGACAGATTTATTGCACTATTATACTGCAAACTAGAAAGCTACTTGAATACTTTAGAGAAAGGAAGAATTAGATTAGTATATGTCTGCTTAGTAACAAAATATTTTAAAGAATATTTAATTGAAAATAATTGTGTGTGTGTGTGTGTGTAGGGAGTTAGTCAAAGAACTTGATCAGTTGATTATTTATTGATACCTCATGGATTTGGAGGATCAAGTTGAGGTCACAGATACCTTTACCTTCTGAGCCCCTCTTACTGTCTGTAAGAATATTTTGTACAATGGGATAATATTTAGTATGCAAAAGCAAAGGGAAAGAAAGAAGAAATGTAAACTACAGCTTTAGTGTCTAATTAACTTTGTAAATGTAAACATAAATCTAAACAAACAAAGTACAATAAACAAAATAAAATACCTAAAAAAGTGAAAATTAAAATGCAAAAGTGTTTGTTAATAGAACATAGAGGAGGAACCTTTTGGCTTGCTAGGCAACTAGCCTAGCCAACTTGGCAAATTCCAGGCCAATGAGAGGTCCAATCTCCAAAATCAAGGTAAACAGCATTTGATTCCTGACCTCCACATGCATCTGTGCACCTGTATGCACACATGTTTGCGCATACATTAATCCACATAAAGATTCAAGCTCTTTCTCTCTCTCTCTCTCTCTCTCTCTCTCTCTCACACACACACACACACAAACACACACACAAACTTTTGTTTTTCAAAGAAAAGCATGTGGTTTACAGAAGAGTAAGTAGAAAACACAGTCAGTTCACACATCTGTGATCTTTGTTCTGTATGTTATTCCAGTCTTCCAGTCTGTAATTTCTCAGGAATATTTCAGCACAACATGCACTGAGTAAGTGGGGGATGTTGATTTTACTTTAACCGCTACAATGCAGTGTCTAAAAGCAAGCATGAGAGAGCTAGTCTTGTTTATGAATGCTGCACACAGCCTCTATGCCCTCACCACCATCAGTGAGCAAGAGAGCATGTCCTGTGGTAGCTTGTCCGAGGAGATATGCCTCAGCTCGCCTGTCATGTCTGATCTGAAAAGCCAACCTGGGACCTCCTTTCACTTCTTGGAATGGTGGCAAAAGGGGTTGCTTTCAGAAGAGCTAAATGTCACCATAAATATTTATAAGTGACCTGGTATTGCTGTGCTGGTGGGCAGTGTATTATTATAAAGGACACAAACAACTGAAAACACGGTGGCAAACATATTACAGCTGCACATACATACATGGACCTTCCTCTGTGTGTATATATGTATACATACATACATTTATGTAAGCAGTCCATCTGTGGATTTTATATGTGTGAACATATCTATACTTGGCTTCATGTTTTTTTCTCTTATCAAATGCATTTATCTACTTATAAAACCTAAATGTTATTGGCATTTACCATGCCATAGCCTGCATGACATTTCATGTGCAAATTCCTTTGTAGTTTTCTTTCTGCTTCCTTGCAGACAAAATTGTGCACTGTGAAGACAAATGGGTATAGTGTGCAACAGTCTGTATCAGATGAGAAACCAGGATTCTCCTTATGCCTCACCTCCTCCCAATTAGTAAGGTGTCCATGGAGGCACCGACTTCTGGAGAACATGAGTATGTCTGAGCAGCTCTGCCCTGCTTACAGGTGAAGCCTGTACCGTAGCATGGCTGGTTGTGGAGAATCAACAGTAATTTGTTACTGCAAATCTTGAAGCTTTCTATCTGCAAGCAGAATGAAGGCATGTGGAATCAAACCACACCATAGTGGTGTCACTCTTTCATAAGCTGTTATGGGGGGGTGTCTTTTTTTCTGAAGGCCACCTGCTCTCACGTTCATCCCATTACTTACTCTTGTGTTGCTGTACTTTGTTATTACAGCTGAGTAAGTAAATATAAACTCTATGATGAAAATAATGATGGGGGATGGCTCACTCAAGAAAATGTTTATCTTGTGAGCTTGAGGACCTTAGTTCAGTCCAAGAACCCATGTAAAAAGGTGTGGTGTTATGCCCTTGTGAACCCAGCACTGGAGAGGTAGAGGAAGGTTGATTCCTGGGCTCACTGGCCAATCAGCTCTGCCACATTGGCAAGACACAGAAATTGAGAAGCACGACATATATGAGCACCTGCATGTACACACATGAACACACATGTATGCACACACACACACACACACACACACACACACACGCGCGCGCGCGCACACACACTCGATGACAAATCAAAGCATATGCACAGACACAGGATTAGCTTAACAGGGATGCTATGCACATTTCAAGGCTGGATCTTTCTCTATACATTTTATTTCAGCTTTCTTGCTCTTTCACAGGCATATTCTGTCTCACCACCTACAGAACACACCAAGAAAGGGTCAGTCTTATCCTTCTGCACTGCTACAGCTGTAGTCTAAGACATCATGTGTTATATTCTATTCCCCTAACTTATACCCAGCTTCATTCTGCCCTTTTATGGCTTTGTTTTCTTGTCAAGAACTAGTGTGATCACTCTAAAATGCAGGCCAGGACAGCTTCCCTTCCTTTGTCTGTTTAATCTCCTGCTGTACTCTTCTTCCATGGAATCAAGTGTGAGATATTCACTACAGTGCTTAGGCATATGCACAGCTAGTAGTTTGAATGAGAAACGTCTATCATCTCAGGCATTTGAATGCTTGATCCTCAGTAGGTGCTGCTCCCAGAAGGGAGCTTCAGGAGGTGTGGCCACGCTGTAGGAATTATGCCATTGGATGTGTTGTTTTATTACAGCAACAGAAAAGTAACTAATACAACAGCACATCCTTCAGCCTCACCTAAGCTTCCTACTCAATTTTCTTTTGTCCCTGCAAACATATGTGATGCTGTCCCTTACAGGTTTTTTAAATGGACTATTCTTTTCCATTAAGCTCATTTCTTTTTGGGCATTCTAGCTCTGTATTGTTACTTTTTGTGTAACCTTTTCTGTGGAGGTATGAACACATGTCTGTTCATCTCAGATAGAGAGCTGATAACAGACTAAAGAAAGGATTTCGTCCGATTCCAACTTAGTGAGATAGTGTGTTTGTTTGGCTTGCTTATAGTAACATGGATGAGGAGTATTTACAGGAGTAGCTGTACCTTGGAAAAGCCCACCAAATAAGGCTGATGACTCCTAACCAAGGTGGATGCATGCTTAGAAGTCCCTGCATACTTTTCAGGCAGCTTGGCTTTCAGACAGTCTCCTCTTAACCAGCAATTGTTATTGTAAACCTAACCTTAGGGAGGGTGTTTGTGAGTCTTGTGGGTTTCAGGAGATTCCTAAGCACTATGAGTTTTCTTTATGTCCTGAGCCTTGTAAGATTCATTTATGTCCTGCTTATTTTTCTTTTACCTTCTTTCTTTTCTTCCTTCGTTCCTTCCTTTCTTTCCTCCCTTCTTCCTCCCTCCCTTCCTTCATTTCTTCCTTCATTTCTTTTTTTTTCTTTCTTCTTTTCTTTTTTGAGACAGGGTTTCTCTGCGTAGCCCCACTGTCTTGGAACTAGCTCTATAGACCAGACTGGCCTTTAACTCACAGAAATCCTTCTGCTTCTGCCTCCTGAATGCTGTATCCTGGTTTTTAATGTGCCCTCTCTCTTCCCACTCAGGAAAGAATGTTTCATCTTGGAGAAAGTAGGTACACAAAATTACAGTTACTCTTTAGATCCTTCTCATTCTCTTCTCCACATTTTACCTTTTACACATATTCTCACTTGATATCTGACTCCTGTAGAATTTAACTTTCTGATAGCTGATTTTTTTTTCTTTTAAATGCCTTCTGTGTTTGTCCCTAAGGCTTAGAAACTTGCCCAGTATTGAAAATCCAAAAATCCATACAATACATATTCACTGATGGCTATCTCAACCAAACCTCTATCTAGCAGCCCATATGCTTTACTCCAAACATCTCTTTATGTAAAACCAAGCTCAAATTCTTTAAATTGTATAAAGTTTGGTTGAATTTTATATGTTACTTAGGGCATTCATGCTTTTCTGTAGCACTGTAGCACTTATCTTCCTGTAAACTAAAAAAACAAAAGTATGACAGAGAAAAGATAAAATAAGCAAGCATTTACAAGTGAGCTGTCATTATGGCTATTTAAAATTGTCTTTTCTTTTTAGGGGTACAGTTGGGTTTCCAGAAATGCATGGCCACACACTTTTCATGTGCACATTCTCCCCTGTGCAGGCCCTGTGGGGGCTCATGGAAGGACAAGAGCAGGTGTGGATTACAAGCTGGTAGTAATGCTATTGACAAGGATTCGCTACCAACCCGCAAAGGATGGGCTTGCTGAAGTAGGCTTTTGACATGCCTCCATCCACCCCATCAGCTATGAATTGACAATTCCATACAAGTCCAAAACCCCTTCCACTGGGTTTACTTTAGACAGAAGGAACTGAGAAGCCTTTATGCTCTAGAGGCCACTGATGGCAGTGAAGCTCTATAGGAGATGCTCATGGGACTTTGCCCCAGTTTTATTTCAAAGATGGAGAGGTGTCCTCATGACTTCTACCTAATCCTTTTAATGCACCTTCTTGACCTTTGTTCTTATGACTTTCTATCATTCTTTCAAGCCCTCATGTCCCATTTTGAACCTCTTCTTCCTCTGTAGATCACTTCATTTGACAATGCCTTCAGTGATATTCCCATAGTCTGAGCAAAATCCAGAGCAGTTGTCTATCCTGAAGGACACTTTAAACCTAGGGCTCACACTCTTGAGTTCTGAGCTAAAATCCTGAGTTTTTGTTCAACCTCTCTAATAAAGTACAAGGAACCATTGAAATAGTCAGCAATCTGAAGCCTCTGAGACTGATTATACTTCTTAATCCCATGTCTAGGATTGGATTACTTTGGACAGATGACTTCATTTTTTTTAGCAGTGTTTTTCTCTAATAGATTATAACTACCTATCTTTTGGGAATGCATTTCAAGCAATAAGTTAGTCTAGGTCATTATGGAACAATCTGAAATTTTCCATGCTAAAATATTCAACTTTCCACAATAAAAGAGAATAAAATGCACAATCACAATGTCTGAATGAAGATATGGACCCCAGAATCTGATGTCCAGGTTTTCTTTTCTTTTTCTTCTTTTTTTCTTTTTTCTTTTTCTTTTTTTTCCAGACTGGCAGACTGAGTTTCTCTGTGGTTTTGGAGGCTGTCCTAGATCTAGTTCTTGTAGACCTGGTCTCGAACTCACAGAGCTCTGCCTGCTTCTGCCTTCTGAGTGCTGGGATTAAAGGCATGCGTGGCTTTTTCACCTACCAGCTGTGCAACCACAAATGGCTGCATATTCTTGTGCTTCATTTCCTCAAGAGGGAAAACAGATGACAGTATGTTTCCCACATAATCAATGGAAAAACAACACAAACCACTCTAAAAACACTTAGAACAGTATCTGTCAAATGTACATGTTATCATAATTGCTAAGGGGAGGGAAATAGAATTTATACATATGCATACAATATGCATTTCTATTTCACATCTACTACAAAAATTTACTATTTGGAAAAAGACTAAAGAAATATTAGATGAATTATTTTAATGCAAATTATTTTAATACCATAACACACAGGTAGTCAAACACAAGATACTCCTTCATGAAGCATTTATTACATGGTAAGAACCTATCTCAAAAAAAGTACCCAAAAATAATTGAAACTATTAACTAAATGAACATTTCCTAACCAGGAGTAAATATTAAGTAGTTGAGTTTGACTTAAACACCTTTGTGAAAACTGAAAACCATCAAACACATGGGGTCAACATCAGAACTTTATAGAGAAAGCGATGCAGATCTAATGCATTTTTAACTTAGGATGTTAGGTAGATTCTAGAAAGATAATTTGAGCAATGACAGCATCTCCATGGTTCTAGGGAATATGTACAACCATATGGATGCTTGGACAAAGAAAATGCACAGTAAGAAAGGCAGAATATTAAAATTAAAAGTGGTATAAAGGAAAGGATTCTATTTCTATTCTGTTGGTTTAAGGCACTTTATTGCCCTTTTAATTGGAGTATGTGAGTATGGGCATATGCTTGCATTCATATGTTGGTCAGAGCAGTGGAGGGAAAGGTTAGATTTAAACCACACTGCATTTCATTCAATGAATGGATATTAAAATTTCCTTCTTAAATGATGGGTTGTGTCTATGCAATTGACTACCAGCAGTGTAACATAAATAACAGTTACTACTTTTCTACCCTCTAATCTGGGGCAGAGATGCTTGTCAATACATTGTCCTGGTTACTGTATTTTGGTTTTATCAGTGTATGTGTGTGTGCTTGTCTGAGTGAACACAACTGTGTATGTTTCTATTGCGTCTTCCTCAGCTGTTCTTCATCTGCCCACCCCCATACCCTGCCTAAGATAGAGTTGTTTTTTTTTTTTTTCTACCACCTTCACCTGGAACTCAAAGACTGGCTAGACTGACTGGTCAGATCCAGAAATCCAACTATCCCTGCCCTCCTGGGACTAGGATTACAGGTATTTGTGCTAACATGCTTGGGTTTTCATACATGGCTTTTGGGTATTAAGATCACATCTTTGTGCTTCATGAGCAAATATTAGCATCTCAAAGCATCTCAACAGTGCTGTGCTTCCTGTTAATGAGGCATTAGTAGGGTGAGTATAGATTGCTTTAAGGGGTTGAGAAGCAGTAAACTAGAGAGAAGACATTTGAGAAATTTCCCTTTGCAAGTGGCTTATTGGGACACATGCATTGATGCACTCATGCTTTGTGATCTGTTCCAGCTAAAAATCCTCTTCCCAGAATAAGTAAGCAATCAAGTGCAAGTTGTAAGAAAATTAATGAGCAGTATTTTCTGAAACTGGATGTCTTCCTTCTGTTTGAAATTAACCTATTTGTAGTCTTAGGTGCTGCAAGAGAGGAATAATTATTTTTCATAGGACAACTGACTCAGCCATTTACTTTGTGTGTTGTGGGAGGAAGAGTATTTAAGGAGATATCACTGTGATTTAATTTGTTCTCTTCACTGTCTGATGGCAAAGCTGTTATCTATATAAGGTGATGCTGCAGAAAAAGCACGATGCATTTGATCCCACAAATGCATTCTTCCAGGTGTTTCTATTTTACAAAAAAAAGAACCAAGACCAATAATTTCCAACTTACTTGATGTGAAATAGAATATCCTATCATTAGAAAAACTTGACATTGGAAACTGGAAGAGGCTGATGTCACTTTTTGTCTTAGAGGTGTGTGTGTGTGTGTGTGTGTGTGTGTGTGTGTGTGTGTGTGTACAAGTACATAGGTACTTGTCTACATGTGGAGGCTGGAGGAGATTGATGTCGGGTGTTTCCCTCAAATGCCTTTCAATTCACATTTTTTTTTTTTGACAGGGTTTGAATTTGGATCTCATTGACTCACCTAGACTGTCTGGCTAGCAATCTCCAGGAATAAATACTCTTGTCTTCATCTCCCCACTGGGATTACAGATGTCCATTGCTCTGAATGCCTTTTCTTTTTTATAAGGGTTCTGGGGGAATCAAACTCAGGTCCTTATGCTTCCATGGGAGCATTAACTGTCATTTCCTCAGCCCATAGTAGATCTCTAGTAATTTATTCCCCTCTCGCATTGAAGTGAAAGACAGACATATAGGGAGACTAGGCAGGAGGGAGAGCATACTCCAAATGGCCACAGCTGACTCTGACTCTTGAGTGCTCCCTCCTCACTCCCTAGCAGTGAGCATGGGTGTGGTTGGTAGATGCTTCTGTTTCTATCCATTTGCAGTGACATCAGAGAAGGCTGTGACAGGAATTAACTTGAATTTCCAAAGCCAGGCATTTCAACAGGTGCACTGGCAGAATCTTGATGATATATGAGTGCCCAGGAGGGCAAATGTAAGCCAAGTGACATTCCAGCTATGTCAGCCCTCTCAGGCTGGAGTGATTGGCAGCATAAGAGATGGCATTTCGATGGCATTTTCTTTTTGGACAAAGCGATGGACAATAAAAAGAGAGAAACTCCCTTAAATCATGATACCAAACAAAAAGTCAGAAAAGGTAATAGTTAAGGAAAACTTATTTCTTGGTGTATTGAGTCATAGTGGACAAAGAGCCAGTAGCCCGAAAAGTCAAAGGCAGAGCTAAAAATGGAAACTTCTAGTCTGCTTCTAAAAGGCAAGTGACACTGGGTTTCAAATATGGGTTTACATAGTGTGTATTCATTTTGTAATCTTTCCGGATATTCCTTCCAAATACCTAGCTGATTCAGAGCTACTAATGGCTGTCAAGCAATCTACTACAAACTAAGCCAAGAGGTTTATGTGTGTTTCTGAGTATGTATGTATTCATGTTCATGGGTGAATGGGTATGTGTGGAGGTCAGACACATATCTTTCAGAATTGCTCTTCAATTTATTTTTTAAGTTTTTTGATTTCTCTAAGCATGCACACACACGCGCGCACACACACACACACACACACAGAGTGAGAGAGATATGATGTTTTGCTGATATACACATCTGTGAACCATGTGATATACATACATCCACACACATGTGGATGTTTTACTTGTATACACATTTGTGTACCATGTGCTTAGCCAGTGTCCATGGAGGTGAGGGTGGTATAAGATACCCAGGAACTGAGGTTACAGATCTGAACAATCATGTTTCTGCTGGGAACTGAATACAGATCCTCTGGAGAAACAGTCAGTTCTCTTAACTGTTGAGCCATCTCTCCAGTGCTGAACTTTATTTTTTTGAATCTGGAGCTCTCCAGATAGTTGGCTGGCTAGTGAATCGCCAAGATCCTACTGTGTTAGCCTTACTAGCCCTGAGATTACAGGAGTGGGCCACCACTGTAGTCTTTATATGTGGGTGCTGGGAATTCAAACCAAGGTCCTTTTGCTGAGCAGCAGGCACTTTACTGACTGAGCTATCTCCTCAGCCCTTCCAAGAGCTTTCTAAAGATTTGAAGGAGAGAAGGAGGGAAGGAGAGAGGGAGGGAGGGAGAAAGGGAGAGAGGGAGGAAGGAGAGAGGAAGGGAGGAGATAGAGAGAAAGGGTGGAAGGAAGGAAAAGAGGAAGACAGGGAGGGAGAGAAAGAGACTCAGAGAGAGACAGAGACACATAGAGATGACAGAGACAGGGAGAGAGAGAAGAGAGGCTAAACCCCAGACCCAAGTCTTATGTCACAGCAAAAATGCTAAAATGCCTGAATATACAAGGTAGCGCTTCTAGGACATCAATTCAAAGAACAGCTGCCCTTGCTGGGATGTATTGTCATAAAAAAAAAAAAAAAAAAAAAAAAAAACCAAAACCAACCAAACAAAAAAGTGTGTCTGATGGTCTGGCATTTGTGTTGTAGTCCATCAAAAGGGAAATGTTCATTCTTGTTTTGTAAGAAAGTAAAATAAAAGGACAAAGATGAAAAGGAGTGGGAGGACTTGGAAAGAGCAACTCCCAGGAGAGATGTTGCTGGAGAGCAGCTGAGAGGGTTTTATTACAAACACACAAGTTAAAGGTAACATCATAATGAATTGGAATCAGTGTCAGTCCCATTTCATGTTAGAAGGATACACAGGGGGCTTAAAAAAAAAACATGAAGGCAAATGGAATGATTGTTTGGGCCAGCATGGTGTTTGGTTTCTTTTCAATTATCCTTTGGAAATATTAGTGGAATTCAATGTTTTTAATTGGGGGTGGGGGATTCCAATACTTATGAAGAAAATAGCATTCTTTATGCTCTTTGGGTTTTAATTCTTTTTCTGGGTATCCTTTGTGTGTAGTATGCATGCATGTAATATGTGTATGAAGAAACATGCATGCCCTTGTGTAGAGGACAACATTAGGTGCATGTCATTGACTTCTGTTTTAAGATGGGGTTTCTTTTTCACTGCTAGGTCCAGCAGAGTGGCTGGTTCACAGGCTTTTTCCTGTCTCTGTCTCCCACATTGAAATAAGAGGGACAGGATTAAATTCACATTGCCACACCTGGCTTTATATGGGTCCTGGGGTCCAAACTAAGATTCTAGTATTTGCACAGCAAACACTATTCTATGAGCCATATTTCCAGCCAAGGATTTTAATTCTTCCGTTCATGAAGTGTACAAGTTATCTAAAAATAGCTACTTCACTGGATCCTAAATGTATCCACTGGGTTTACTTACCTACAGTGAAGTCAAGGAGCTGCTCTGCTCAGACATCACAGTAATAACAAACAAGGGAGTGGAAATGCTTTTATATCTAGCCTTGATCATTTCTTTGCCATTGTGTAAGGCTGGACCCTCACTGTTTTCAGAAGTGTGTGCTGACATTTAAACACATATGCCTGCTCTTCTGTATTTCTGGTTGTCTATTTGACACAAGCTAAAGTCATCTGAAAAGAGGGAACCTCAGTTAAGAAAATGCCTTCATAACATGGGGCTGTACGTAAGTCTGTAGGATATTTTCTTAATTAGTGATTGATGAAGGAGGGCCCAGGTCATTGTGGGTGGTGCTATTCCTGGACTGGTGGTTCTGGGTTCTATAAAAAAGCAGGCTGAGCAATTCACTGTGAATAAACCAATAAGCAGCACCTCTCCATGGCCTCTGCATCAGCTCCTGCCTCCAGGTTCCTGCCCTGTTTGAGTTCCAGTCCTGATACCTTCAACCACGAACAGTGATTTGGAAGTGTAAGTCAAATAAACACTTTCCTTCTCAATGTGGTTGATCATGGTATTTCATTACATCAATGATAATCTTAACTAGAACACTTGGTGTTGAAACCCAGTAGGCAATATCTGTTTTTGGGAGTAGAATGTTGACTTCGGATGAAGGGAGATGCATAAGCCTACCATGTGCTCCTTTGAAAGATAAGTATTCCTGAATTAACACTGGAGCTGGATACCATGAAGTACCTCAGATGAACAAGATGTCAACCACAAGCCCTGGTACCATTAACAAAAAGGTAAATTAATAGTGTAATGCAGAAATCTCAAGAATAGTTATATCTGTTCTTCCCATCCTGAGCCTTGACTATGGAATCTGAATGACTAGTAATGAGATGTGCACACAAGAATTGCTTTTGCTTCACAGTGCATGGCAGTGTGTTCATTAATTGTGACAACTCCCCTGTGTGGCAGGTAATAATGTGCTCGCTGGAGAAAATTAGGAAGAAAGCAAGTGAAAATGTTCTATGACTTTGTATTGGCTTAAAGTCAGAAAGAGCTTCTAGGAGTTGGGGTGCCCTTGACATGTATCTTCCATCTGAGGTAATTCTAGGGTCATGATACCTCCCATTCAGTGGAGAATATCGCCTAAGGTTGGTGACAGCATCTTAGCATTTGTTGTGTGAGCAAGTCTGCACAGCTTCACATCCTCCTGGAGTCTGCATGATCTTTAACCTGGTTCTTTCTCAAAACACCATAGAGGCCAGTCTTAAGGACAGCTGACAGAATGATGTTGGGACATCATGTCCTGAGTACAGCACCTTGGAAAGACAAAAGAATGATACTTCTGCCACACATCTTACCAAGGTCAGGTCCTGGCTTGTTCTTTGAGAGAAGATGCTTTCCAGTCTGTCTGGCTCCTGCTTGCTGCTTACAGAACTTTACCCCCATGCATACCCCTCAGGACCTCATTAAAATGCCTATGAGTCTCCATTTCTCAAATGCTGCCAGGCAGGACACAAGCTGCTCAGTCAGAGGGCACCTGTGGAGCAGCAAAGACTCAACAATAAAATAGTAGGTTGAAAATACAAAGACAAAGACAGGAAAGTCCCAGAATAGCAGATATAGAGGCAGCTGACAGGGAACTGGTTAAGTGGACCAGCAAAAAAAGTCTCTGGAGAGAGGTTTCCAGGAATCTAAAAGGAAAACTTTTTTTTAATTTTTTAAAAATTTTTTATTTAATTTATTATTTTACACGTCGATCCCAGTTCTCTCTCCCTCTCAACTTCCCTCCCTCCCTCCCTCCTTCCCTCCCTCCTTCATTCCCTCCCTCACTTCTACCCTCTCTGCCCTCTCACATGCACCTTAACCACCCTCCCCTCCCATCCCCCCATCCCAATTCCATATGTAGGGAAATGCCATCCAGTTGGGTTCATGTAGATCTGACAGGTCATTTGAAATAGGGACTAGGGCTTATCTCCTGTCTCTAGGTTAAGACAGTTATCCCTCCATGGGGGATGTGTTTGCAAGGTCCTTTTGTGCACCAGGGATACATCCTGTTTCCACTCTCTGAGGTCCCTTAGACTTCTCAATCCTTCTGGCTGAGACCCATATTCAGGGGGGCCCGAATCAGTCCCATGCTGGCTTCCCAGCTATCAGTCTGGGGGCCCGTTAGCTCCTCCTTGTTCAGGTCAGCTGTCTCTATGTGTTTCTGCAGCCTGGTCTTGTCCTCTCCCTCTGCATCTAGGTTCTAGTTGGTTAAGAGTGGATTCATATAAGGCATGGTAACCAATAGATGAGGCAATTTTATTTTTTGAGCTGTAACTATATTTTTATTCTTTTTAAAATTTTATTTACTTTTTTTTCTTATTTTACATATCACTCCCAGTTCCCTCTCCCTCCCTCCCTTCCCCTCTCTCTCCCTCTCATGCCTCCCCTCCCATCCCATTTTCCCTCCCCTACTCCACAGGGAAGTTGATGCCTTCCAGGAGGGGTCAACAAAATCTGTAGGGACTTGACCCTCCCTCCTGGATGAGGCAATTGTTAGCCTTCCAAAAAAGAAAAAAAAAAAAGAAAAGAAACTGAGAAAAATCCCAGCATTCTAAAATGCATACCATTTCAAACAGTGTTATACCATTGTGCAACAGTGGTTCTATATGAGTATAGAGGAGCTGACACTCCTATTGCCTAGAGTCAATGTGGTACTCTTGTGTTGCTGTTAGTGATGCTGGAGTAAAGACAGCGAGTGCACTGATAGTTGTGTAAAAATGCCTCCCAGGACAAAGTGTTTGCTCTATAAGTGTGAAGACCTTTTTTTGAATTCCCAGGATCTATACAAAACTCACTCAGTCATGGCAACTGCATATAAGCCCAGAACTCAGAAGGCAGAGATGGAAGATCTCTATGGAATCCTGGGTAGCAGATAGAATTATCAAGTTCCAGGTTCAACAGGAGAAAGCCCAATAAACAAAGTAGATAAAAGTCAAGTAAGATACCTGGCATCAACTTTGGGCCTCCACATGTCCATTTACATATCATATATGTATGAGTACCCATACCCATGTGACCATGCATACACATATACTGTATAAGCATGTAAAAATTACCCCATGACCAATTATGTATAGTAATGATTATAAATGACTATGCAGTTGGCTTATGTATTTTCTATATTAAGCCTTCACTATTATTTTAACATTAATTGCATATAACACAAACTATCAACTATTAAACACACTCACATGTTATGTGGGTAACAACTCTCCATTTCTTGGGCTTGCTGAGTCTCTTGATAGTTTAACAAAATCTCACACTTGATTTAACCTCATGTGGCCTAGTTTATCATGTCTCCTAAGTGTATAAAAAGCACTTTTAAGGTTGTCAGTAAAAGGACACATTGAGTGACAGACTTGAAAACAAAATTAAAAGTGATTAAGGAAACCAGTGATTGCTAGTGCCTGTCAGTCAGGCCTGTCCCATTTGGCCAGAATTGAGATGCTAGAAAAGAACACAGTGATGTGATGTGTGATGAGAGATTTGCTTTATTGAAGACATCAGGACTAATACAACTTCAAAAAGGACACCTGCCAGAAAGGAAGAAATTACTAATGAGGGTATAAGGATAACTGTGGCCAAAACAAAGGGTTTTGTGTGTGTGTGTGTGTGTGTGTGTGTGTGTGTGTGTGTGTGTGTGCACATGAAATAGAGATCGAAGGGAAAGTCTGTGAGTGCTGATGAGAAGGTAGCTGAAGGACTTTTGGAAGCAAATTGATTGTGGAAGAAAATTAGTTGCCAATGAAAACTGTCATTATGGATCAAAATTCCCTATTTTGAGCACACACACACACACACACACACACACACTCACACACACACATGAATATGCATACACACATACATGTAAAAGGTATCTGACATACAATTACATATAACATATAATACTTAATAATGATTATACATGACTGTGTAACTGGATAATGTATTTTCTATATTAAACCTTCCATTATTGTTTCAGATTTAAATGCAACTAATATAAATTGCCCACTATCAAACACACTTCTATGTAATGTGGGTAACAACTCTCATGTCTTATATCATATATTCATATTATGGAGACAGATTCCTAAAAAATTTGACCTAGTATGAGAGCAAATCAGTACCAGGTTTTAAGGCTTGAAGGGACAGAATGACAGTTTTGCCTGGGGGCAATATTATAGGAAACAAATGTTCAAGTCTATGCCCTCGAACATTGAGAGTCCTAGGACCTTCAAGCATATCAACACACACACACACACACACACACACACACACACACACACACACACACACACAGTACACTATAGAAGCAAGAAGTTGCTTCTTCTTATCCCAAGTTCTCCTCCAATATGGCTTCCTGAGCCACTACATCAGCACAATGGACTGTTTTGGAAATAGACATGCTGGAAAAGTAACAACCTTTCCAGATTTTGCTTATTGTTAGTAGTGCTCCAGAACACTCCCTTGAGGTCATCTTCAACTCAATGCAAAAATATAGTTTTCTACTTTCAAACTATAACTTTTTGGTCCAACCTGTGGGTATAGGAAATATAGCAACTTCCAAATGTATGCTACCTAAGGATATTGATACAGTGTAGGAAGACTCCAAGATGGTCACATCATCTACAACTGTATCAAGGACAATTTCTTGGGGTAATGGTTTTACAGATTCTATGAAACACATCTGGCAGAAGACACCAGAGACCTGCACCAGTGATTTCACACAGTTTTCCAAGGACAAAAGTTTGCAAATACTAAAAAAGTTGTGCTTGAGATAGCCAAGTTACTCAAGGCTGTGAAAAGGGTGTCTTTGGGAGCTAGAACTGATTCCCAAGAAACAAAACAGGCGAAACAATAATACATGGCAGGAAAGTAGGAAATAAAGCAAAAACAGAACTTCCAAGAAAAATAGTGAAGCATTTAAGCATAAATATTTTTGATCCTAGACAAACTCCCATTCCTTCTTGTAGGGAGAATCATCTAGAAGTGCAGTAAACTAAATTTATAAAGATTAAGAAATAAGCATGTCTCAGGAAGGGCCTAGGATTTATGACAGTTATAAGCACTCCCACCCACCAGCTGCTAGGCTTGTACAACTGCTAAGGAGAGGAGAGAGTCTCCTCCATGGAGACCTGCCTGAAAGTTGGGCAGGATGATCCAGGGATATGGCTTTTATGAGTCAGGTTTGTATGGATGTTGGTTGATGTTGCTTCCTTTGAATCATTCATGTTCCAGTAGGTGAGTTCTCACCAGTATTCCTATAAGCAACTTCAATAAACTCTGTGGTTCAGTAAAACAGATTTATGTGGACTCATTCCCTTGGTTTTGACATCAATGCCCTCTCTAGGACAAAAAGATGTTTGTTCAGGTATGCCTGGGAAAAGTCATTCAACATCCATATATAGAGTGAAAACATGGATCTAACATAACTTGTACATACAAGAAAGAAATCTAGGTTAAGGGAGTATCCTCCCATGGGGGATGTGCCCCCAAAGTCCTTTTATGCACCAGGAATATATCCTGGTTCCACTGTCTGAGGTCTCTTAGACTACTTAGGTCTTTTAGCTGAGACCCATGTTCATGGGGTCTGAGTCAGTCCCATGCTGGATTCCCAGCTATCAGTCTGAAGGCCATTACGTCCTCTGTGTTCAGGTCAGCTGTCTCTGTTTCTTCAGCGTGGTCTGGTCCTCCCTCTCTGCATCTGCATTCCAGTTCGGCTCAGTGTTTAGTTGTGGGTGTTTGCTTTGTTTCAAGTGCCAAATGTTCTAGAGTAGAGGTTTTCAAAGTATGACCTGAAAATTGTCTGGGTTTCCTCAGTGTCTGTTATGTCCCCCTTTTCATTTCTGATTTGTTAACTTGCATGATCTCTCTCTCTCTCTCTCTCTCTCTCTCTCTCTCTCTCTCTCTCTCTCTCTCTCTCTCTCTCTCTCTCTCTCTGCTTTTTGGTTAGTTTAGATAAAGGTTTGTCTATCTTGTTGATTTTCTTGAAAAACCAACTCTTTTCAGCCCTCAAATCGATTATTTCCTGGCACTACTCCTCCGAAGTAAGTTTGTTTCTTTTTGTTATAAGGCTTTCAGGTGTGCTGTTAATTCTCTAATGTGACTATCCTCTGTTTTCTTCATATGGGCACATAGTGCAATAAACTTCGCGCATAGCAGTGCTTTCAAGGTGTCCCATAAGTTCAGGTATGTTGTGTTCTCATAATCGCTGAATTCAGTGTCCGTTGTTATGTTCCCCTTTTCATTTCTGATTTTGTTAGTTTGAATTTTCTCTCTCTGCTTTTTGGATAGAGGTTTGTCTATCTTGTTGATTTTCTCTTTGTTGCATTGAATTTTTTGTATTGTTTTCCTGGTTTCTATTTTGTTAATTTCAGCCCTCAAGTTGATTATTTCTTGGTGTCTACTACTCCTGGGTGAGTTCGCTTCTCTCTGTTCTAAGGTTTTAAGTTTTGCTGTTAATTCTCTAATGTGACTATTCTGTTTTCTTCATATGGGCACTTCATGCAATGGACTTTCCTCATAACACTGCTTTCAAGGTGTCCCATAAGTTCGGGGATGTTGTGTCCTCATTCTCGTTGAATTTTACAAAGTCCTTAATTTCTTTATTTCTTCTTTGACCCAGATGTGGTGCAATTGCACATGGTTCAGTTTCTATGAGTTTGTAGGTTTTCTGCGATTTGTATTGTTGAATTCCAATTTTAAAGCATGGTGGTCTGATAGGATACAGGGGACTATTCCTATTCTCTTGTATCTGTTGAGGTTTGTTATACCACCTAGTGTGTGGTCGATTTTAGAGAAGGTTCCATGTGGAGCAGAGAAGAAGGTATATTCTTTTGGGTTTGGATTGAATATTTTATAGATGTCTGTTAAACCCAGTTGAGACATAACCTCTGTTAGTTCTTTTGTTTCTTTGTAGAGTTTCTGATTGGTGGTCTTGTCTAGTGGTGAGAGTGGTGTGTTGAAGTCTCCCACTATGAGTGTGTGAGGTTTTATGTGAGGTTTGAGTTTTAGAAGTGTTTCTTTTACGAATGTGGGTGCCTTCCTATTTGGGGCATAGATGTTCAGAACTGATACGTTGTACTGATGTATTTCTCCTGTGAAGAATATGAATGACCTTCTTTATCTCTTTTGATTGATTTTGGTTTGAAGGCTAACTTGTTAGATATTAGGAAAGCTACACCTGCTTGCTTCTTGGGTTCATTTGATTGGAAGATCTTTTCCCAACCTTTTTCCCTGAGGCAATATCTGTCTTTGAAGCTTAGATGTGTTTCTTGTATGCAGCAGATGGATGGATTCTGTCTTTGTATCCATTCTGTTAGCCTGTGTCTTTTTATAGGTGAGTTAAGACCATTAATGTTGAGGGTGAGTAAGGACCATTTATTGTTAAGGCTTGTTTGTTTTAGATTTGCTATTGGCAGTGGTATTGTGAATATATTTGTCCTGCTTTACCCTTCCTTTCTGGTGTAGTGAGATTATCTGTTGCCTACATCTTTGTGGGCGTAGTTAACTTCCTTGGTTTAGAAGGTTTTCCTTCTAAAACTTTCTGTAGGGCTGGATTTGTAGATACGTATGGTGAAAATCTGGCTTTGTCATTAAATATCTTATTTTCTCCATCTATAATGATTGAGAGTTTTGCTGGGTATAGTAGCCTGGGGTGGCATCCGTGGATTCTTAGTAGTTGTAGAACATCTATCCAGGACCTTCTGGCCTTGAGAGTTTCCATGGAGAAATCAGGTGTAATTTTGATAGGTCTGCCTTTATATGTTGCCTGTCCTTTTTCCTTCGCTGCTCTTAATATTCTTTCTTTATTCTGTATGTTAGGTGTTTTTATTATTATATGTCGAGGGGTCTTTTTTGTTTGGTCCAGCCTATTTGGTGTTTAGTATGCTTCTTGTACTTTCATGGGCATGTCCTTCTTCATATTAGGGAAGTTTTCCTCGATGATTTTGTTGAATATGTTTTCGGCACCTTTGAGCTGGGCTTCCTCACCTTCCTGTATGCCTATTATTCTTACGTTTGGCCTTTTCATGGTGTCCCACATTTCCTGGATGTTTTGTGTTAAGGATTTGTTGGATTTATGATTTTCTTTGGTCGATGAATCTATTTCCTCTTGTTTATCTTCTGCGCCTGAGATTCTCTCTTCTATCTCTTGAATTCTATTGGTTATGCTTGCCTCTGTTGTTCTGGATTGTTTGCCCAATTTTTCTATTTCCTGCATTCCTTCAGTTTGTGTTGTCTTTATTTTCTCTATTTCACTTTTCAAGTCTTGAACTGTTTCCTTCACCTGCTTAATTGTTTTTTCTTGGCTTTCTGAAATTTCCTTAAGCAATTTGTTCATTTCTTCCATTTTTTTTTTGTTTGTTTTTTCTTCCATTTCTTTAAGGGATTTTCTCACATCTTCTTTGAGGTCTTCTATCTTTTTTGTGATGATAATTTTTAAGTCATTCCCTTCTGCTTCGTCTGCTTTGTTGTGTTCCGGTCTAGTTGGTGTAGATTCCCTAGATCTTGGTGGTGTCATGCTTGTCTTTCTGTTGTTAGGAGTTTTCTTGTATTGCTGTCTTTCCATAGCTTCTTCCAATAGGTGTTGGTTGGGTCTCTCCCTCTCTCTGTGGTACTTCCCCGGTGGGCTTATGTAGTGGGATATTCACTTTGTCTCCTTCTGTGGTACTGACCACGCCCATTGGGGGGTGGAGCCATGGGCAGAAGTGACCTATGGAAGGAGGCCCTGGGAAGGGGGTTAAGGATCCTGCAGGCAGGAACTCAGAGTGGTCCAGCAGAGATAGGCAGATCTTTGGGAGGGGCCCGGAACTCCAATAGAGGACCAGCGGTGGGAGTCAGAGACCAGGCAGGTTGAAATTACAGGTGGTCCCACGTGGATAGGCAGGTCTCGTGTGTTCAGAGCAGCTCCCAGAAGTTCCCTGAAGGTGTCTCATTTGCCCAGTTTTTCTAATTCCAGCAGTCCTTCAGTGTGTGTGTGTGTGTGTGTGTGTGTGTGTGTGTGTGTGTGTGTGTTTAATTGTCTCTGTTTCAGTTTTCAAGTCTTGAACCGTTTCCTTCACCCGTTTAATGGTTTTTTTTCTTGGCTTTGTGTATTTTCTTTAAGAGATTTGTTCATTTGTTCCATTTTTTTTTCTTCCATGTCTTTAAGGAATCATCTTTGAGGGCAATGATCAGGCTCCAGCATAGGCCTGGTGATGGGTATCAAAGATCCAGTAGGTAGGGACTCAGGATGGTCCTGAGGGGATAGGCGGATCTCTGGGAGGGGCCAGGAACTCCAGCAGAGGACAGGCGGTGGGGGTCAGAGATCAGACAGGCAGGGATTCAGGGTGGTCCGGAGTGGATAGGCAGGTCTAGTATGCTCCCTGCAACTCCAGGAAGTTCCCCGAAGTTGGGAGGATTGTTGGATCTGCCTCCTGTTCCAGTGCTCAACCAGAGTGGTGGAACAGTGGGCAGAGTATGGCACTAGGTAGGGGGATGGTAGGTTCTTCGTAGGGGTGTGTGGGTATGTATCATGGCACCAGGAACACTCTTACTGGGGGACAGGACACAGGAGGTGCGAGATTCAGTGTCAATCCAGTGAGTTCCCAGGGAAGGGTGTGTGGGGGGATTCAACCCGAACTGTTCCCAGACTCACCTCTAGCAGAGGCCTGGCTATGGGGTTCAAAGACCTGGCAGGCAGGGATTAGGGTTGGTCCTGCAGTGATAGGAGGATCTCTGATTGGAGCCAGGAACTCTCCAGCTGAGGCCTCTAGCAGAGGCCCAGAGATGGCAGTCATACTTCCAGCAGGCCTGGACTCAGGATGGAGCCTCTGGCAGATATCTGGTTCTGAAGGGATAGGTGGATCTCTACCTTAGTTTTTAAAAGACAGTTTAAAAGTAACAACAACAACAAAAATAAAAACAAAAGCAAAAACAAAACCCACTAGTAAAAGAGTAAAGCTTATCCAATATTTAAATAAATAAGGAAAATATGCTTGTACAGATGTTTGGTGTATTTCATTGAAGCAATATGTACTACAAAATAGTTTGAAAGTTAAAAATTTAAGGAAAAAAAAGTAAAAAAGACGTACTAAGCTAATATTAATGTATTACTGAGAAGTATAATTTTATGATAGCTTAAATGTTCAGCTTTATAAAGTCTACAGCAGAACCTGAGGCCTTTGCATTCCTCTGTCATTTAGTCGCCAACTTAGCGAGGGGAATTTCTAGTTTTATAGGCACCATTCATATTATTATCTTTGAAGAAATAACATTAAAATATGTCATATTTTATTGTGCCTTTTAATAGTTAGATGTATAAATAATTACTACTGTTATATATACTTTAAGTACTCAGTATAAGAGCATGTATCGTACTGTATGTATGTGTAGCTGAGGAGCAATAGGCTTTGTATAGAGCCTCAGTATATAGCAGGCTAGGTGTGTTGCACGTTTGTATAAGTATACTTTCAGGCTCACGCAGTGATGAAATCACCCAATGCCTCATTTCTCAGCATATATTCCTCCGTCATTAAGCAGCACATGGGTTGCACTTGGCATTGTGAGGAAAAACATTTAACTGGTTACAGCAGATAGCTTTCTGTTATTGATTTGTCTCCCATGTATGTTAACACATCTGAGGAGTGTGATAATTGGAGTATAAATGAGGGCTACATCCTCAGCTAAGCAAAAGAGGACTATGATTTCAAGTAAAGCAGTGTAATTGAAAGCGGTAAAGAGAGATCAACACTGTGAGTCTACAGCTCAATTGTGGAGCCAATTCTAGCAAAAACACTGAAAAGTGATGAAGCCATTAGCACTCAAAAGCAAGACTGGATGGAGCAGGAGCATAGGTAATCATCTTTTATTTTTAAACTTTCAGCAGTGTTGGTTTCTTAAATTATGTTTATTTTGAATTTTGGAAGGCAGGAAGAAAGGGTAAAGGGGATAAAAAGGAAAGGAGAAAATTTGGCTGTAAGGTGAAAGGTGAGGAAGGAGGAGGCAGTGGATATTTATGGAACTTTCTGGCCTAGATGTAGACTCAGGGAAATGAGTAGCCTTTAGCAAAACGAAGTAGGAGTCAATGTGTTGGCCCCACACCTGTAATTAAAGCACTTTTACTCTCAGACCTTGATGCAGGAAGATGGTCACAATACTGCTTGAGGACAGCCAGGGTTCCATAGTTAGACACTTATAACATGAATAATAAAAACCCAGAGACAGATATTGGGGTTCAAGCTGAAGATCAGAAAAGCAAAGGCAGTAGTGTGGCATGACATGACAGAAAGGGAAGGAAGGAATGAAAATGGAGGCTGGAGGTGAAGATAAGGCCTTTCATGACTAGACAAGTCCAGAGGCAGACTGAAACAGTTGTCATCAGAAGAGGTCACCAAGAAGGAAACAAGCAGCAGACAGGGCTGTTTTGACCTTGTGCTATAATTGACTTTGACAAAGCTTATCTCTTATGCATACAGGTACTTTGTCTGCATATATGCATTACATGGATAGTGCCCATGGAGGCTAGAAGAGAACATCAGATCCAGTGGAACTGGAGTTACAGACAGTTGTGAGCTGTCATGAAGGTACTGGAAAATGAATCCTGGTCTGGATTATTAGTCAGTGCTCTTAATCCCAGAACCATCTCTATAGTGCCAACACTGAGATATTTTTAAATTCAAAATATGAACTTAGAAGAAGTGACTTTTAAAGTCTTGAATCACACTAGGTATTAGCTAGTGTGTGTGTGTGTGTGTGTGTGTGTGTGTGTGTGGTTTAAGAATTTATAATCATTATTTGGATTTTACTATCTAGATTCCTGCAATTAGGCAAAAAGGGTCAAATTTTATCCTTAACTGGGGATGGAAGAGATTATTTACTGGAAAAAGACAGGAGTTCATATGGAAGGTATAGTACTCAACCCACAGCTATGTAGACCAGGATGGCTTTGAACTAACCAAGATAGCCCTGCTTCTGTCTCCAGAGTGATGTGTTTCTTTTAATGTAGCCAGGTATTAAGGAAATGATGATTAACATTAGGGAAAAGAATGGCTGATAAGCAGAAGCACCAACAAAGCACTAAACATTGAAGCCACTGGTCAAGTACTCAATGTTGTAACTGGTGATAAGAGAGACCAGGGAAGGGAAGAAGTGGATCCCTATCTTCTTATTACGTTCTAATTGCTGTGATAAAGTACTCTGACAAATGCAACTTAAGGATTTATCTTGGCTTACAGTTCAAGGGGACCCAGAACATCATGGTCAGTAAGACATGACAGCATGTAGGAAGGGGATAGTGTCAGGAACAATAGGCAGGCTGGTCAAATTGCATGCAGGAGTGAGTGACTTAAAAGTGAAACACTTTTTTCCAGAGAGGATACACCTTTTAAACATTCCATAATATTACCAAACAGGGCTAATATTGAGGGCAACCTCTTCATACAAGTGAATCCATGTGTGACATTCCCCACTTAAACCACAGTGACCGTCTCTTGTCTATCAGACTAAATCATTGATTGTAGAGAAAACATTGCTGCTACCTGGTCCTTGTACTTTTCTAATTTTACATGTCCCGATTCTACCATTGTGCTTTGATCTCCTTGATGTTTCTCAGGAGCATATGTGATACAGGAGACAATTGTGGGACAGAGAAGCATGAAACGCTCATCAAAGCTACCTGTACCTGAAGGCTTTATGGAGGGTCTGTAAGAAGAAATCAAGACTCAAGAAGGCAGTGTGATTGATACAAGATCATTTATTTTGTTACCAGTGAAGTTGGGTCTGCCTTTCTGTCCCTCTGTGGCAGGGACACTCTGCTTTTCTTCCATATACACCCTTCTCCTATAATACAGAGTAACCACTAGAGATCATGCTAGGTTGATTCTTACTAAATGCCAAGAAGAATTTAATACCTTTCCTATTTATAATTTACAACACATCCATGTAATAAGTATTATTATTATTTCTTCATTTTACAACTTTACAAATGTTGGAGCAGGATGTTACATTGCATGTGTTCATGGATGCAACTGTATACCACAGCCTATTTGAAGGTATATTCACAACAAAGTTACATGACATGGAGTCCTAGAGAACTTCATTAATTCATTAAATATATTATCTACAAAGATAAGAATAAAAGCAAGCAAGCAAACAAAAATCTCTCAACATCATTTTAGATGTGTGTGTACTCTCCTCTTCATGAAGTAATAGCCTCCATTTGTCTTGGAGAATGGATCTATGATAGCAATATCTATAAAATGTCACTGTAATGAGACTGTTGTATTGGGGCCTGTATCTAAATAGTATCAGGGAACATGAAGAGAGTAAATTGGACTCACTCGTTCTATCATGTACAAGTTCATCCCCATGAGACATAAATACACTATCCAAGTTATGCCAATCAGCATCAAAATATGTCCTCAGGGCTATATGAGACATTTTGGAGAACAGATGAAAGTTTCATTCTTGCCCACTGGGAGCTTATGATCTGTGGTTTAAATTATTCCCATTTGTTTGGCTACTGACTGTTTCTCTGATGTCTGCCAAATGCATCTATGTGTGAAGTGATTTTTAAAAGTAGAATGTCAGACAGTTCCTAAATAGCTAGGAGAAGAAAAGCTGAGCAGAGAGTTATGAATCTGATGCCATCAGCTGAGCCTGCTGTGGACAGTGACACATTCAAGCCAATATTTTCATCCATCAAAAATCTGCAGGTGCTCAGAGCCACCTGTGTCTTTATCCTTCATGTAGTAAGCCAGCCAAAGTAAATTTAAATTAGTAATAAAGTCAGGTTTGCAAACAGACAAGTGCTAGTGAAGATGTCTTCCTGAGTCCCATAGCTTTCTAGTATCACCATTTCCACACAAGTTACTTTGACCTTCTACTTTGTATGTATACCACACTTAGAGAGAAAAAAAATATGAAAAGAGAAGTGAGTTACATTGGGAACAATTTTGATCAAAAATGAAGATTGTCATATCAAGTGTGCTCACCCCAAAATCCAGATCCAAGCTGTCATTGTCTACTTTTGTTGGTAGTGGTACTAGCCAATAAGGATGTCTTGAGTAGTGATGTTTTTTCTTTCTTGCTGTATAGGACTATTAATATTAATTGTCGACTTGTCCGAATCTAGACTCATCTAGCACACAATGTTCTAAGCATGTGCATATCTGTGAGAGACTTTTTCAAATAAATAAGAAAGGAAAACCCACTTACAATGTGAATAGGAACATTCGGTGGACTCTGATCATGGACTGAATGAAAAGGAGGAAGCCTCTGAGCACTAGCATTCTCAGCCCTCTGCTCCCTGATTTGGATTGAATATGATCAGATACCTCACAAATCTACCCACATGCCTTCTTCACCAGGAAGGACTATATACCTCAGATTATATACATGGAGCTAGAAATAAAACTCTTAGCATGTTATATTGTCACAGAAACATGAAAACAACTATCACAAACCTGTCTATTGCTTTCAGGCACTAGTCTAACAGAACTGAAGCCTTAACTTAGAGCCCACAGGAAGCACTTTCCATCTTATGAACTATTTTAAGCACCACAAAAAAAAATAGAAAACAATACAACGAACACTCACAAAATTAACTCATTAAAACAATTTTGCATAATTACTTCAGTTATAGTATTTTGAAGAAATAAATCAATTTTATAATTTAAATAGTCCATACATGCATCCCAATTCTATTTTAACTTCCTGGAAGATAATAATTATCCTAGTTTGTGTGTTTAATTGGCCCTGACATTGCTTTAATTTTTAGCTATATGAGGGCATGTAACCATGAACAGTAAATTAAAATTTAAAAGAGATGGCATGATACCATAAATGTCATTCTACAACTCATATTTTCAGTCACAATTTTACTCATATTGTTACAATAAGTTCTAATTCACATACTTTTACTTACAATTTTTTTCACTCCAAAAACATACTGAAAAATATATTGATTCTCCTGCCATGAATACTCAGGTATTTCCTGTCCCTGTTAATTACATATAAAGCAGAAATATTTTTTTGGGGGGGGTTGAGACAGGGTTTCTCTGTATTGCTTTGGAGCCTGTCCTGGAACTAACTCTGTAAACCAAGCTGGCCTTGAACTCACAGATATCCTCCTGCCTCTGCCTCCCTGGTGCTGGGATCAAAGACATGCACCACCAACTCCCAGCAAAGCAGAAATATTCCTAAACCTGTCTTATTATAAACATACAAGAAGATTTTTCTTCAAAGCATATAAAGATATGTATCTTTGGGGTAATAAAGTATGTACCTTTTCTCCTGTAATATTTCCTAATTCTCTCAGTGAGAGATCATGTCCCTCCAAAGCAGGGACACAATATCTGAATACATATTTGTTAGTCTGGCTAGATGTTTCCAAGAAAACAAGCAGGCACATCCAATTTCTGCCCTGGTCAAAAATTAGCCTGGTGGCAGTCACACCTTCATCAGTAATCATTGCAGCTACTAAAGTTGACCTCTGTCTGGAAAAGAAGACCCTGACATAGAGCTAAAGGGCTAAGGTTTCTGTGAGACAAAGTGACTAATCTCAGTTTGCATGATACAGAAGACCAGTGATTAAATAGTGATGTGTATCAAAAGCCAATCTATCTGACAGTCGGTCCACTTGGTTACCTAATTGGACTGCATTCTATAAAGTTTAATTAGACTGTCTTGGGCCAGCCCCTAGAGTTTTATTAATTTAATGACATCAAAATTAAATAGCCTTAATTTTCTCATAAAAAATACATTTAGTTGTCTTTGAACAAGAGTATCCATGTTCTCAATTATATCCCAGAGGGAGCAGCATTTTTGTCCTTATCCTTGACCTTCTAAGGAAAAAACATATTCTGTAAGTAGAAACCACTGGAGATGGGCAGATGTTCAGAGGGAATGAGAGAGGGGTAATATTGATATCCCAGGATTGGACAATGGAGCTTGATTGGCTCTTGTCACATGAATGTGAGCTTGTGTTTTACATTCTCTGCAATCTTCTAAAGATACATACATTGTTTTAAGTATGTTCCATATGTCTTTAATTTTTTTCCTTAGTGTCTCCACTATTGGTAAGAGGTGCTGTTGATTTGATCCTGTGTTTACAGGACATTAGAAAGAATTCATATCTGTAATGATGTTGATGATGATGATGATGGTGTGTGTGTGTATGTGTCTGCATGTGTGTGCTTGTGTATGTGAATGTGTGTGTATAGGTGTGTCTCAAGACCAGGTGACAACTCCCAGGGTTGTTGTTCAAGAACATTGGTCTTGTGGTTTTTTTTTTTATAATTTTTTTATTTAATTTTATATAACAAAGTCCAATTAAATGAAAACAAACATTTATACACAATATTTGGGAATTTGGGTGTCGTTCTTTCCAAACTATTTCCTGCGGGTAAGGGGCACTGTCTTGGGGGGTTCGAAGAAGATTCAGATATCCTAGCTGTAGTCTGTAGGGCTGTTTTGTCCAGCTGTTTTGAATGTAGGATCAGCTTGTACTCTGTTTCAGGCTTATTCTAGAGACAGGAGAGAAGCCCTTGTCCCTACTTCACAGGACCTGTCACATCTACATGACCCCAACTGGATGGCATTCCCCTACATATGGAATTGGGGTGGGGGGATGGGAGGGGAGGGTGTTTAGAGTGCATGTGAGAGGGCAGAGAGGGTAAAAGGGAAGGAAGGAAGGAGGGAGGGCTGGAGGGAAGGGAGGGAGGGAGGGAGGGAGAGAGAACTGGGATCGACATGTAAAATAATAAATTTAAAAAAAAATGCTTTATTTAACTTGAAGAACAAGTTACTGGGGAAAAGGATTTCTATGTTTGTTTCCACAGAAAATGAAAAGATGTGGATTCCTTCCAGACTAATGTGGTATGGTCTTGTGATTTTAAAACAGTATCATCCACTTGGGTGGCTTGACAACAAGTCTCAGGACTTCCCAGAACTAGGATTACACACACATACCAGCACAGAGTAAGAGAATTACTGGGTGAGCTGTGTACTCAACCCTTGGTTGATTGATTTTATGTATCAATTTGAGCAAGCTAAGGGATATTCATTTAGCTAGTAAAATATTATTGTCCATCAGGATGTCTCTGAAAGATATTAGTTTCTGAATTGGAAGACTGAAAAAAGAAGATCTGCCTTCACCAATGCAAGTTGCCCCATCTGCCAAGCATATTCACAGAAAAAAAAGTTAGAGGAAAGGTAGATTCTCTTTCTGCTGCTCTTGGACATCATCATTTCCCCACCATCAAGACTTTGGGTTTGGATTTCACTATATTACTAGCTCTTCCAGTTCTTTTATTTCTGACAACATGCCTAGGGCTTTGTTTCTTTCATAATTCTGTAAGCTAACTAATATCTACCTTGTTTCTTGTTCTTTCTTGAGAATCTTGACCAATGCATCTTCTTGGGTGGAGATAAAAAGCAGACATGTTCAACTCCTTTGTCTTTTAGGAAATGCTTCTACGGCAACTCTCTCTCTCTCTCTCTCTCTCTCTCTCTATATATATATATATATATATATCTATCTATCTATATATATATATATATATATATAAAGTTGGTTTGATTTATATCATTTTCATATTGTACCTTGATGTTCCTTGTCAATTTTGGGAAATCCTGTTTTCCCTTTCTTGCCCAGCAAGGTCCAGTTTATAGGCACTGTGTCCTGATGTTTCATTCTGAAATTTCTTTCCCTATGTCCTTCTTACCAGTTCTCTGTTCAAGTGTGTTGTCTAATCTGCTGTTAAGCTAAGTTGCTTAATTTATGTGTACGTGTGTTTTAGAATTTTCATTTGGTTCTTTCTACTTTCTTGTGGGTTTTTAAAGCCTTTTTCTTTTCTTCAGGTGGGTCTCACAGAGCCCAGACAGGTTTCACACTCATTATGTAGCCAAGTCTGGTCTCAAAATCTTGATCACCAGGCCTACAAATATTAAGTGTGAAGATTACCAGGATACCTGGTTTTATATCTTTAATTCCTTAAATATACTAATGATATCTGATATTTTATGTCTATATATATATATATATGTATGTATTTACAACATGTTTATATAAATCCGTATGGTTGACATTTTCTACTAAAAACTTTATTATTATTTTTATTATCATTATTATTATTGTTGTTGTTGTTTGGGACACAGTGTCATTACATGCACAGCCCTGACTCCATATATATATATACTCCATATATATATATATACATATACATATATATATATATATATATATATATATATGGACTAGAATGACTCTGAATTCATAGAGATCCACCTGCTTCTGCCTTCTAAATGCTGTCATTTGTGTCTGTTACCACACCTGTCCATAGATGTACTATTCTTGACTGAGTGCTAGATATAGAATATAGCAACATTTAAAAATGATTTAACAGAGTCTGCAATGCTATTTTCTTTCTTCAGTTAGATCTCTTTTGAAAAGTATATGGAAATCCTGGAATGACTTTAGCTGTTGGAAGAAACTGTAAGATTTTAAACTGACTTTTGCTTCTTATGAATGTTAACTTGCAGACATTTCCAACCTCTAGCCTGTGGCTACAGGCAGCTAAGCTACAGATGTGGCCCCACACAAAAACCATGAGCTTATTAAACAACTATGATAGTTTTGCAAGTTTCTTATAACTTCACTGCCAAGTTCTTACTCATGAACTTTGCAGAAGACAACTGTGTCTGAATATAAAAAGGGTAAGCATGCTAACATCTTATTGGCCTAACACTTTCATTCATAAGCCTAGTGGGAAGGGCACCTGCCACCAAGCCTGGTGACCTGAGTTTGGTCCCTGAGACCCAATGGTGGAAGGAAAGAGCAAACTCCTATAAGTTGTCCCCTGTCCACTGCATGTGTATATGTGCATCTCTCACACTAAATAAATAAATAAATAAATAATGTATTTTCTGAAGGTTGAGATGCTCGAAGGAGGTAGTCTCTTGGGCTTTCCTTGTTGGCAGATGATAAGCATTAACTTTTCCTTTCTGTCCCTATAAAGTCACCAGAAGCTCTACTCAGTTTCTAAGCTTCTCAGTCATCCTTTTCAGACTCACCAGGACCTCTTGGTGGCAACTGTCTCTAAAAGCCAGGCTCAACAGCACAGATTGCATATTTTCAAGGATTCTGTTTTCATTGTGTTGCTGTATTTCCAATTTGTTCTTTCTTTAGCTGCTCTACTTGAGATATGTGGTCCATGTTATCTATATCTATTAGTTTTCTAAGGCTAGCATAACTAAATATCACACATGGTGTAAAAGCATCAGAAATTTATTTTCTAACAGTTCTGGAAGCTAGAAGTGAAAGTCCAAGGTATCCACACACTTTGAAGTAGTAAGGGGAGGAGTTCAACATATGAATTTTTGAGGAACATGACAAACCATAGCACCAAGCAGGAGGAAGATATTCTTCTGTTGAGATGCAAATGAGTTATTAACTGTATCAGCCTTATTGATTTAAGTCCATCTTAATGAAAAAAGTTATATGAATGTGAGTATAGGTATACAAAACCCAGAAAATATTTCAAGACAAAAGTTGCTGCAATTCCTATCCATGGAACCTCTCAGGATTTATGTATTCATAAACTCTCTGTCTATGTAAAAATATGTTTTAATCAAATTTTGACAAGATTGGCAAATATAAATAGAGGAAATGGATTTCATTACAGTAATCTAATTTATTCCTAAACTTTGTCTCTGATTTCAATAAAACATTAATTTCTATAAAATTTATTCTATTTGCTATCATCATTTTTCCACTTCAATATCTGTTAAAGGTTGGTTTCATTGATTATTTTTTCCCATATCTGATTAACTGGCTAGAGCCTGCCAATGCTCTAATATATAAGAAATATTCTTTGTGACTATCACTGTCAAAGAGGGAGTCTTATTTTCCTTACTATAACTTAAGAAGTTTTCCAATGATTTGGAATTTGCTTTTAGACAACTTTATCAGCCACAACTTTTATTCTTGTTGACGTTTTCCTTATTCCTCCATCAATTTAACAAGAGACTGAGAATAAATATTTGGGGGGGGGGTGTCAAGACAAGATTTATCTGTATTGCTTTGGAGCCTGTTCGGGAACTAGCCCTGTAGACCAGGCTGGACTTGAATTTACAGAAATCTTCCTGCCTCTGCCTCCTGAGTACTGGGATTAAAGGTGTGTGCCACCAACGCCCAGCCTTATTATTATTATTTTTAATAATCCAAGAAAAGAATATCACATAACTTTTGAGGCAGTGCTGAGATGGAAGGGATGCTTTAGGGAAAGATGTGAATGAAAGATGAAGGTGACAGAAAAGAGGGAATGAGCTTCCAATGCCGTTCAAACCATTGGGTTTGAACATTCCATTGCACATTGGGTATGGCATTCCAGAATGTCATAGTCATACATTTGAATGCAGTTCTGAATATGTTTTTCTTATTATCCAGGGATATAATGAATTTGAATACACTCATAGTCATATATAGAAGACTTTTACCAATGTTAGTAGCTGTCCTAATATCATATTTAAAGAGTAGCACCAGCTTTAGGTGACTTAGTATTTCATTCATGTTTATTAGAAAGCTCATTAAAATCTCCCTTGTTGTCCCAACCCTAGATTAACATCACTAAAATGTACAGATATGGTATCTTTCATCTCTGTATCCCTAATCTAATGGTTTTTGGACACACATCTTTATATAGTAAGCTGACTCTCTGAAGTATGTTCCAAGCATTGTATTTCTTGTGCCCATTCACAGTCTGACCAGGTGGCCCTCAGCTGCTTTTGGCATATGTTGTTCTTTCACTCTCTTGTTAGATCTTCCACTTGGAGCCTCAGAAGTCACTAGATATATCGCCACAGACAAAAAGTGACGAGAAAAGAATCATACTTTCCGTAGTAGATGTCTGTTCTAGTTTCATTCTCTTGCTGTAACCAAGAACAACTTCAGGAGGAAAGTGGTTTTTAGGTTTATACTTCCAGATTGTAATCCACCATGGAGGGAAATTGGGGAGTAATTGGAGACAGTACCATCAAAAAGTGTTGCTGTAAGGCTTACTCTTTGGTTCTCTCACTGGATAATTCTCAGGTAGTTTTCTTTTATAGTTCAGACACACTTGCCCAGGGAGGATGCTGCTCACAATGGGATGTTCTCCTGACATCAATCATTAGTCATAACAGTCTTTCATATACTTGGCCACAGGCCAATCTGATTTGTGCAATCCTTCAATCGACAGCATCTCAGATGACTCCAGGCTGTGTCAAATGGAAATCTGAAGCTAATTAAGACAAGGTCAAAGCTGCAAAAGAACTTATGCATTTAGTTTTTAACATATGTGTGAGTGACAGTTTCTTCAATCTGACATTGTGTAGTCTTGGGAATAGAGTATGACAGGACTTAGTTGTACATACAGGGAGAATACACCGACTCAAACACCATTAGTACTACCCAAGTTTCAGATTCAAGAGTTCAGTGAAGACATCATCCTTGGGCAGTTGTTCTTGTGTCAGCTGTCACAGAGAAAACTGTAGTGAGAAATGGCAGGGGAAGTTGATGGGACTGTTGGAAGCATCCTAGGGCCTCTTAGAGGCAATGGCAAATGAGCTGAAATCTTAGGAGCATAGAGTGAATTTGGAGTTATTGTCACATATCTACAAGATGACCCAAGGGCTAGAGAACTCTGGATGAACTTGATTTCCCTGAAAAAGCTTTTTAACTGCTATAATGGCTTGTAATCCCAGCACTTAAAAGATGGAGGAAGGAGGATAAGGAGTGGAAGTTTATCTTTGGTCATATAAAGAGTTTGAGGTCAGTAAGCATATATGAAATACTGTATTATGAAGCATAAAATAATAAAAGACTTCTAAAGTTGCTACTTACAGCCTCATGAAAGGGCATTCAATATGAACATAAACCCTACTGGTCTATATGATACCTCCTTCTTTCTGACATCCCACTTTTTCTTCTTTAATCTAGTACAGCTGCCTGTACAGTAGCCTCTTCTATGGAGCAAATCCTGGCTCCAAAATCTCTGGAAGACCTTTACTTAATTATGATTCCAAAATGACTTACCCAACTAATGTCCTCACAAATTTCCCAAACATCTCTAAACTGTTAATGAATAGAACTTCAGCTCAGCCTCTGACATGTAGCTGAATGATCACTGGAAGACTAAAAGAGAGTCCAGGACTTTATGCTAATGGAATGAAGGAGCCCCTTCATAATCAGTGGCTCCACATAGAGAGCACAAAAGGAAATATATTGTTGTTGACATATGGCCCTATTTTAAGTTAGTGATGCCTGGTGATTAAGAGTGGTGATGTCCATGCTTCCTCTCTTCCAAGAATTGCATCTGTTTTCTAAAACGAAAACAGTAGAGGTACACTGTTATATTATTCACAGGTTATCACCAATATTCCAATCTTTCTTTCTTGTCATTCATGCTTGAAATAGGGAGTCTTAGGATTTATGTTTTCAAATATGATTGATGTGTGTGTGTGTGTGTGTGTGTGTGTGTGTGTGGTGTGGTGTGTGTGTGTGTGTGTGTGTGTGTGTGTGTGTGTGTGTGTGTGTGTGTACATGCCTGCAGGTGCCTGTGGTTGCATCAGATTCCCAGGAGCTGCAGTTACTGATAATTTTGGCACTCTCAGTGTGGGTGCTGGGAACCAAACATGAACCCTCTGCTAGGTCAGGGCAAACTCTGAACTACTCACTAAGTCATCCTTAATTTTTGTTCTGAGTGATAGAGTGGATCATGGTATTGGAAATCTCACAAGGGAAACCAAAGTTACAGCAATATCCAAATAGATTACTATTTTTGTAATTTCAATTCTGACAGTTCTGTACATGTATGCATTGTAATGTGAACACACTCACCCTGTTAGCTTCACATAACATCTTCCAAAAGAGAGTCTCTGTTCTATTTTTATGCTTTGTTTTTGTTCAGGCCTTATGCAAATAGCTGTGGATGTTGTCTGTTCATGATTATACTGACGAGGTCATATCCAGAACACATCCTGTCATAACACTCTCCATCCTCCAGCTTTTACTATATTTTTGCCCAAATTTCCATAATGCTTTCTTCATCATACAAGGCAAACAATACTAGTCTAAGAATATAAATATTTGATGACATTTCATTTTAGCTTAAAATGTATCCCCCTAGTACATGTAATATTTTCAGCCATAGATATCTTGACCAGGTTAAGATAACCAGATATGTGTTTCTTCCCATGTAATGTCTTCAGACCCAATCAAAAAGGTGTTGTTATCTCTAAATTTTTTAAAATATGTGACTAGGGACTCCCAAATTCTCTCATACATTTTTGAGAGAATTTCACAAACTTAGAAGTTTGTATGCCTATATTTCTTCTATTTACTAGCACAATGAGAGTATATAGAAAGTATGTAATACTCCATGTACACATATGTGGCTACACTTAAGCACTTTATTTTTTTATTATCTGCCTCTCTCCAAGGATATTATCTTGTGAGCAGGATATTTTTCTAATTACATGAAAAATTCTAGCACCTAGCCAAAGACTGGAACAATGCATGGAATCAGTCAGTGTTTGCTAAATGAATACATATATGAGTGCATAAAGAATACATATGTAATTTATCCTTTTATAAATGAAATATTTGAATTTTTCTACAAAAGTTGTCCTGTGCTTAGTAGTTGAATCTCCAGAGGTGTCTGTACATGTGCTGAGTAAATATTTATTAGGCATTTTGTAAAGCACCATACTACTAGAAGTTGGATGCCTTCAGTGTTAATTTTAATAAGAATAGTTTACATGCTATGGTCAAGGAAATAGCTGGCTGCAATATTCAGATATGTGAGTAGATGTTGATTGTATACAGGAAGTGGGTCTAGAGAGATAGCACACTGGTTGAGTGTGCATTGTTCTTGTACAGTGATATGTATAATCAAATATGTATATAAAAGCAAGAAGGAGGAGGGAGAGGAAAGGAGCAATGAGACAAAAATCAGAAAAGAATTATCTAGGAGTCAGAATAACTAGATCTATTCTCATCTGTGCTGTGATTTTCCTCCCCATCTGCTATGAATAATAATATTCACCTCCTACATACTTTGCAGGTTGCTGTGAAAGAGTATTAGAAATAATGACTTTGATCTTCTCAGATAAAGAGGTTGTGTTTGCACAAAACACTGTATTAGTTCAATCAGGGTAAAATTGGCTTTTGCTTTCAACAAGGACAAAATTGTTAAAGGTGGAAAAGTCTGCATGGAATGAATTATACAATTAGATTCTTCTCAACATGACTGAATGGACCTCAATTTATGCCTCCAGAAAGTAGGTAAGTCCAGAAAAAAGTCACAAGATGCTGTTGTGTTTCTGCAAGATGAGCAGGTATTTGATGGTCTCTGGTGTTGCTGCAGCTTGGTTTCCTGTGAGATAGTTGCAGTAAGGCTTTATTCCTGCTCTTGGAGGAGTGAACAGAGGAAATGCACCATGCATTTCAGAATGACTATGCTCTTTCTTCTCTGGAGCTTCTCTCCTGGAACATATTTTTTTTTTCCTGGTCTCAGGGGAAAACTTTAAGCAGCTTAATTGGCACATTCCCAAGCTGCTCAGGCTAAGCCTTATACATACATTAATCCAACCAGCCATGATTAGCATGGTGTGATCTAAAGGAGGCCTGATGGAAAAGCACTCCAATCTCATCTAACAGAAGCTGGGCATGCTTCAAGTAAGACCTTTCCTTCAGAACATGACTGGCAAATTGCCCTTTAACTGGGCAGGTAATATATTCTCTAATGTGTGCTTTGGAATCCTTCTCTCTATATTAACCCCAAAGGAGCTTCAGCAAACAATAGCAGCTTATGGAGAAGCTTCTCTTTTGCTTTTAAAGACCTTTCCATGTTTGTGAAAAGAGCACTCATGTGATTGAAACAAATCTTCAGGTTGAAACACATAACTCATATTCTCCATCACCTAAAATTTGGCAGTGCCCAATAGGGTGCATCAGTCAAGAGGAAAAACAGGGACAGTAGGAATTTGTTCCTGGAAAACAGATTAGACATATTCTATACATATGCCCTTTGTGTTGTAACTCATTCTGAAGTATCATTTGTCTGCCTATAATGGATAACTGTAAATATCACAATGGATTTCTTTTTGATAGCATGCAGTAATTTCTTCACTCTATGCATATGAACCATGACTTCTTTAAATTTCTCCATTTGTCATCTTCATTTATTTGAAAAAATTATATTATTTCAAGCATATATATATATGTATGACAAGTATAAATCAACGATAAAAATTAGTATCATTAAGATAATTATTTTAAATAATTCCTTAACATAATTTTACATTTGTGAAAGATAAGGCCAATTTACATGCTCTATTGGATATGCTTATTTATTTAACGAAAATAGATAAATCTTGGCTGGATATTCAATTCTTCAGCACACAGAACATTCTAAATATCTTTCAGAGTTGATTGATACTTTGATTTTGTAATCATTAATGCCGAATATGCTGTTTCACATAAACACATAGAACAAAATGGCATAAGTGTGATTTGGACCATTTTAGACATCCTTAGAATTTCTGTCCTAATTACAAGCCAAAATTAATTTATTGATTTTTCCCCCCTGAAACTCGAAGTCAGCATCACAAATAACAACTTTTTGAATCAACATTCTATCACAATGCAATTTATAACTATAGTAGTTTGATCCACTCATGTTAAGAATTGATTGTAGGAAAATAACCCTTTGCCATATTAAAACTGTTTATTTCAGTTGGCATTTTGACTCATAGACTAAGAAGATGGAACTTGCTAGAGCATGGATGTTTCTCTTACCCACTTTCCATATTTGTATACACAGATTCCAACTCTCCCTTGCTCCACCTCACCTGTCTTTATATCTGTTCCCTATCATTCATGGTTGTTGGCAATCTTGTGTTTCTATTTGCTCAGCAAGAACTTAAGTAAATGAGACCTTTGAGCTGATTAGTCAGCAAATTCTCCCCCCCCCAAACACAGGCCAAACATCCAGCACTTACTCATTATTCCTCTGCTCCCATGTCTCTAAGACTTAGAGACTCTTCCAGGTATGTCTCATCTTTCAACATTGCAGCAAATTGTTGTCATATACAAAGTTTATGCTCAAGAACTGCACAATCAGTTTATCAAAATACTTCACAAAAATCATCGTACTATAAGGAAATTTTTGTTTTGTGTTGCACTCATAAATATTCTGTTCTGCATGTGGTTTTATGTGACTTGTGGCTCATAGGTTGAAAATACATGCAAGTTCTACCAATTCCTTTTGGGACATGATTTCATTACTTACAATATTAAATACAGTAAGTGGTTAAATCCTTGCATGCATCAGTAATATGGTCCCCATGACTTACATCATCCTGATTATTGCTTCAGCAGTGGGTTGCAATGCACCTGAGTCATTTGGCCATATTATCTCCCCAGATGTCTTATTGACACAATTCCATATTTTAATGAAGTTACTTTATCTAAGGTCTTTATCCTGAACACTACACTTAAAACTGCAATGTGTGCTTATCCCATGACTTCATCCCTACAATGTTATTAGTTTTTTTCCTTTATACTTTTGAGGACATGGCCAAATTTACTTATTTATCCACTATGATGCCTGTCTATGAGATGGAGTTATTCTCTCTTCTATAGATTGCTGTGTCCATCAAAATAATGCCTGACATAATGCAGGCATGCTATGAATATTTGTTAAACTGATGCCTGTGGAGACCACTTCAGAGTTCTTTTTTAGAGAATGTGTGTTTTCTCAAAGGCTCCTGCCAAATACTTAGAAAATTCATTTGCTATTGAAATACATGAAGCAAACATTTGGAATGTTTCTACAGTTTGTGTTTACAGAAGAGAAAATTACAACTAAATTTACACTCTTGCAAATGTTTGAAAATTGTCCAGATTATTTGCTTGTATCAAGTATTCATGCTCATGGAAAATATCCTTTGCAATGTTGACTGTTGTTCAAGAGACACAAAGACTCCTCATTTAGGCCTAACAGGCTTTGCTGAAGTTAAATCTTAAGCCTTTCATAAATGCAGAGATGGCCAAGTGAAAGATATTTGCATAGCTTGGAAATTGGGTCCAAGCAAGCACAACAACAGATATTCAGAAAACCTAAAGGAATGACACTTCTAAAGAGTAACACAGAAAATTTCAAGCAAGGTGAAACACTGGCATGTTCAAGGAGGAGTATAAGTTAGTAAATACATGTTCCATTAGGGAGATTGGTAGGCATATTTTCATGGTATTAAAAAATATGTGTTTGATGTGGAAATCCTTTGCTTCTGAATGCTTATATTTCTTGTGTATAAAGCATAGTTATGATGGAAAGCTATTTTTGCTTCCCCCTCTCCTCTCTTCCTTTTCTTTTCCTTCCCCACACCTTCCTCATTCCTCCTTCCCTTCTCCCTTCTCTTCACTATCATTACCCCTTTCTTTCTTTCCTCTTTTATCCTATCATTCATACTTCTCCTTATCTCATTTCATATCTCCATTTCTTCCTTTAATTTTTCTTCCACTATTAGTGTTCCCCTAGTTTCCTCCCCCCTTCTCCCTGCTCTACTGAATCCACTTCTTCCTTCAATATGGCTCAGCCATTAAAGGCTAGGCTTACAACAAGAAATATATTTTTCTATTCTCAAGTTCTGCCATTATCATGTTACTTATCATGCCTTGGCAAACAAGATTTATGGATGATGGGCATAGCCTCAGATATGTTTACCTTCCAGATATAGTTTTGTTTTTGCAGGATGTGAATGGGTGGCTGCTTACATAGTGTAAGATGGTGGGTATACTCAGTTCAAACTGACACACAGGCACAAATATGTATCTTATAGATGATCGTTGAGGAAAGCTACAGATTTCTTGATCAATGACCTATTTAAGTGGTTCAAAGTAGGAAATGCTAAAAGACATTGCAGTTCAAAGTTTAAACACAAATATATAGCATAACAATATAGCAGTAAATATTATTTTTCTCCAATTCATACATATTGGTACAATATATTACACTTACATAACTCCAGTGGACTATGTATATGGATTTACTATTAAGTAGTTGAAACTACATGAATAAATAAATAAGGAGAAGAAATAAGTCTCACTATAGAAGAATTTCCACTAATGAGTAGGTACGAGGAATGAAGAAAAGTGACCTGCATTTGCTAATTATGACCAGTAAAGCTGACTGGCTGGAGATGAGGAAGAACTCATTGCAGGCGACACATGTCACCAGCCATTGCAAAGGATTATTAATATGTTAGCAAATAGATTCTCCAGAAAAAAAAACACTGAAGCTCAGGCTTTTCCAATTTCTGTGTTTTAAATACTCTCATCACAATCAGTTATAACTAACCACATGATGTTGCTCAACACCAAGTTGGGAGGAAATGCCTCATTCACTTTGTGATTAATCACTTTGTGATTATTACAGCATGTATGTGCAGTCAACATTCCAAGTTATCTGAGTCTGTCACAGAAGAGGTATGTTCCTGATAGTAACATGATTTTGGATATTTGTCCTCTACAATCAGAAATTACTTGATGGTAATTTGCTGAGAATCCTGGGAAACTCATACTTTCCTTTACACATTTGCTAGAGAGAGATATCTGAATGAATCAGCCAAATGTGTTTGTCCTTATGAGCATAATATCAAAAAGATTTTCTAGAGTTCTTTGTACACAGTCTTCAAATGGAAATGTCTACATGGAGCAAATATGGTCATAAAATCATAAAGCCTTATTATTTATATAGGAGCAGATTCCTTGACTCCTCTAATGGGAACCAAGAATTGATTTATACATTGTCACACATGCACTAAACCTTTTTGTTGATGTTGCTAACATAGCAATGGAACGACAACAAAAATAGCTAGTGGTCATTTGTTTGCTGAAGCCTCAATTTCAAAGGCAATGTACGTGCCTCATGCATGCCAGGTAAGCATTCTTCCAGTTGAGACATATTTTCAACCCTCTTCTAATTTTCTCATTAAAATTATTTATAACTTGGGAGTGAAATAGGTAATGTGCTTGCTGCAATAGCACAAGGATATAAATTCAGATTCCCCAATACCTGCTGAAATGGTAGGCATGGTAGGGTACCACACTTCTATAACCCCAATGCTAGGGGGTCAGATGGAGACAGGAAAATGGGTGAAGGAAGGCTTGCTTTCCAGAAAGTCTGGCTGAAAGGGCAAGCTCAAACTCCAGATTAAGTGAGAGAGCTTGTCTCAAATAGTTGGCAGGAGGGTGCTAGAGAGCTCAGCACTTTATAATGGTTGCTGCTCTTTCAGAGGAACACAGTTCAGTTCTCAGCACCCACACTGGGGTATAAAGTCCACAAATGTTTGTAACTGCAGCAACAAAGGAACCAATGTCCTCAGAGGCATTCTTTTCTGGCCTCTGAGGGCAAAACAGATACAGACAGACAGACAGACACATGCACACACACATGCACACACACACACACACACACACACACACACACACACGACGAAAATTTAAATACCTAAAAATTTACAAAATAAGGCAAAGACTGACAGAGGAAGATGTTCAGATTTAACCTTTTACCTTAATACTCAAATACATGGATGAGTATGCCTACACACTTATGTACATACATATTCACACACAATAATATTCTGCACAGTAAGTGATTATGTTTTTGTGCTGTCTTCCTGGTATACCTTACTTTGTTAAGAGCTTCCTGTTTGAGTTTGTGTATCACTCTATATAACATAAATCAGAAAGTATAACATTCTGACAGGCCATGGAGACATGAAAAAGGCCTTCAATCATGGATATCATGTGGCTGTTTTTCACTTAAAAAAAAAAAAACAAAACAAAACATGTCATGCATACCATACATTAGTTTATGGAGGCTGAAGGTTTTAATAATCACCACTTATTCCCCCCGACTATTGTGGTTTGGTCCCCCCGCCCCCCCCGGAGCGGAGGCCGAGCCCCCCCCCCCCCCCCAACCCCGCGGCAACACCCCCCCCCCCACACCCCCGGGTTTCCTGTTTCTCCCCCCCCCCCCCCCCGCCCCCCCCCCCCGCGGGGGGGAGGTGGGGGGGGGGGGGCCCCCACCCAAAAAAAAATTTTTTATAATTTTTTTTTTTTTTTTATTTTTTTTTATTTTATAAAAAAAAAAAAAAAAAATATATTTAAAAAAAAAAAAAAAAAAAAAATTTCACCACTTGCATTCCTCATGAGAAAGCTTATAATATATTTCTATGTGTTATGAGATTATATACATAATTGAATATATATAACCACATTTCTTTAATTAGACTATGCGGCTTCACAAATGCAAACACCCAGTGTCACCGTTCCTCAAACTTTGCACTGAACTTCTCATAGGAGAGAAGTGAAAATTGGAAAGTAATTTAGAGATTATTTCCTCTAGCTGCAGTCAAGGACCAAAGTCAGAATTAAAGAAACAGTAGTGCAGCATCCATGGCTTGTCATGGCACCGGCTGAAAAAGTAGGTCACTGGATTCCTGTGCGTTTGCTCCTCTATGATTTTGTGATTCAGCCTGTGATGGATGCCCAAAGCTCGTTATCAGCTAACTGTACTAGGTGATTTTATCTGTGTGGATTTTAGCCAAACCGATACTCTGGAGGCTTCTGATTAAAAACCCAAATGACATGGAGCATCCCATGTCCACACCTTCTCCCAAGTTCTTACCCCTATGGCTAAGGGTAGATTATTTTAGAAAATGTTTAATAAGACATAAGCCAAGTAGTGCTCACTATATTGTCATACAAAGTTGTCCTTTTCCAGAAACAGGCTGAGTTGAAAAGCAGAGCTTAAAACCTTCTCTTCTTCACCACATAAATACGAATCTGAAAAAAAAATGATCTCATATTGTCAGTGGCATATCCTCTGACAGGAGTTCCTGTTGAGGGTCTTGTTCCAGTACACTAAGAACAGAAAGGCATTGTTTGTCTTCAGTTCTGCAGCTGTGTGTTGTGTTCAGTGCTTTGAGATTTGTTTTCCTCTGCAACAAAGCTGACTGAGCCTTCCTCATCAACAGGCTGCTGCACCTGTGTTACCTACTGTCCTCTCATGCCTTTACCAGATATTTCCTGTTTTCTGTCTTTGTCTAATTTCCCTTTATTTCCTTCCAGTTAATGCAGTTTTTCTATCCTTAATCTGATTTTGTTGTTGTTCTCTGCACTGTTGGAGATGCAAGCCAGTGTTTCAAATATACATATACTGAATGTTTATGGCTATCCTGTAAAGATGATTTTTGCTCAATTGAGTCGATTTCACAAAGGAGAATTCACTGTTAGAACTGACCCTGTTCTCATATTCTGTAAGTCTAGGTTGGGTGCCACAGACATTCCTTTGGCCTTTTTCTTTGCCTTGTGTTGGGGCTTGGTTCCAGATTGTTGTGCAAGGTGGGCAAGTGAGCTCTATTCCAGTTCTCCAGTGCATTTATTTAAGAAGTCCTATATTCAGTTATACCATTCTGTTCCTCTCATGGGGAAGAAATTAGATCTGGACATTCGGAAGTATTCTTCTAGGTATAAAAATATGAACATGCAGATACAGTATAAAAATAATCATAAAGGCACACATGTTCAGTTTAAAATAACACATGAGGGACCAAAATTTTTTGTTCTTGCAATAGCTATATAGGAAGTACAACACATTTCTTTTTTACTTTTCTTTACTCTGTTACTCAGGTTTTCAGTAGTGATTCTGCTGCTGTTCGATGCCTGAAAGCTTCCGAGTTTTTGTCTTCTGTGGCAGGAAATGGAATTCACTTCTCACGTGAGCACAGGAAGTGATTTTGGAGTCCCATGCTCCCTGCTGTCTGCCATGGGTTCCATCAGAGTCTCTCCTGGCAGTCCTCTGCTTCTTCCTTGTCTCTATCTTGATGCCACCTCTCTTTGAGTCATCACTCATGAGGATAATCTTCTGGCCTTGTCCTACGTGTCTAATTCCAAGGGAGCTAGCTACTTCCATTGTCCTGAAATTAAGATTTGATTTTGTCAAACTATTTCATAGAGCATTCTAGTGAATTTTTTTTCTTTGACTCAGATTGCTGAAGTCTTTAAGGGGTCAATTTTGACTTGTAAATTCCTGGCCCTTCAAATCAATGTACTTCCTGTAAAATTGGTTCAATACTTAATGGGAGAAATGTGTTTTTTTTTTTTTTCTTTTTGCTGGTTGTATGAACTTTTTCCTTTTACTAAAAATAGGTTTATTTCTCACGGAATATATTCTGATTTCACCTTCCCCTTCCTCTTTCCAGTTTTTGCCACTTCTCCTCTCATCCGGATCTATTCTCTTTCTGTATCTCAGAAGACAAACAGGCTTCTAAGGAGTACAAATGTAATATAATATAATATGGTAAAATAAAAAGTAACACATCTAAGTTGGACAAAACAAACAAACAGAAGAAAGCAAGCCCAAGGTGCTGTGCATGCTGGTTAAGTATTGTGAGTTTATGAGCTTTGCCAGTGAGTATTCAGCAGTCCTTGTTTTCTTGGTGCCCTCTACTCCCTCTGGCTTTTATATTCTTCTCCTCTTCAGTAGGATTCCCTGGGCTCCGAGGGAAAGCAGAATTGTAGCTCAAATGTTTTTGGCTGGGTTGATGGGTTGATGCTTACTTTTTTTTTTTTTTTTTTTTTTTTTTTTTGCATGTAGAGTACCCCAGACCACCCTCCCATCCCCACTCCACATGTAGAAAGCCTATACTCCACAAAATTTGAAAATTCAAAGGAAATGTAGGTATTTCTGGGTAACTATCACTTACCAAAATTAAATCAAGAACAGATAAGCAACTTAAATAAACCTATAACCCCTAGTGAAATAGAGGCAGTCATCAAAAGCCTCCCAACCAAAAAGAGCCCAGGGCCAGATGGCTTCAGTGACGAATTCTACCAGAAATTCCTTATTCATTCTTATTAAGAGGGGCATTTCGATTTATTCCAATTTTTGGCTATTATGAATAGAGCAGCAATGAACCTGGTTGAGCAAGTGTCACAACAGTAGAATGAAGAATCCTTTGGGTATATGCCCAACAGTGGCATAGCTGGATTCCGAGGTGGATCTATTCTCAGATTCCTGAGGAATGGCCACAATGATTTCCATAGTAGCTATACAAGTTTACATTCCCACTATCAATGAATGAGTACTCCCCCTACTTGATACCCTCACCAGCATGAACTGTTTTACTGATCTAGCCATGCTGGTGGATGTATTTGCATTTCCATGATGAGTAAAGATGCTGAATATTTTTTAGGGTTTCTCAGACATATTAGTTTCCTCCTTCTGATAATTATTTCTTTAGACTGTACCCTGTTTTTTAATTGGATTATTTGTTTCCTTGATATCCAGTTTTTTTAGTTCTTTTTATATTTTGTAAATTATCTCTCTATCAGAAGTGTAGTTGAAAAAATGCTTTCCCATTCTATAAGTTGCCATTTTGTCTGAATAATGGTGTACTTTGCTTTATAGAAGTGGTTTAGTTTCACTATTTTTTTTTTTAGTCTTATTGCCTGTGAAAGCCCTTTCCTGTGCCAATGAGTTCCAGGCTATGTCCCATTTTCTTTTTATCTACTTTATTGTACCTGGTTTTATGTTGAGGTCTTTGATGCATTTGGAGGTGAGTTTCTTCTGGTGATACATATGGTTCTACTTGGATTCTTTGACATGCTGTTATTCAGTTTGATAAGAACCTTTTGTTGAAGATGTTGTATATTTGTTCAGTGTGAATTTCTAGCCTATTTACTACATTCATTTGTCCCTAGGTGTGTGGATTTATGACTCAGTCTTTAATTTGATTCCATTGATCAGCATGTCTATTTTTATGCCAATGCCATGCTGTTTTTATTACTATAGCTTTATAGTACAACTTCAAATTGGGCTTGGTGGGACATCCTATATTTCCTTTTTTATTCAGTACTGGTTTAGCTATTCTGTTTTGATTGTTAGCTTGTTTCCATATGAAACACCAAACAGATACTTTCTTTTTTTTTTTTTCTTTTTCTTTTTTATTTAATTTTATATAACAAAGTCCATAATGAAACAAACTACACAATATTTGGGAAGGGCGCCGTCCTCCCCAAACACCTCCCCCCGGGGAGGGGGCGGGGTTGGGGGGTCCCGAAGAAACCCAGAAACCCCGCTGTAGTCTGTAGGGCTGTTTTGTCCAGCTGTTTGGAATGTAGGATCAGCTTGTACCAAACAGATACTTTCTAGATCTGTGAAGAACTGTGTTAGAAGTTTAATGGAAATTGCATTGAATATGTAGCTTGCTTTTAGTAAGAGGACCATTTTTACTCTACTAATACTATCAATCTATGAGCAGAGTGGATCTTTCCATCTCCTAGTATTCTAAAAATTGTCTCTTCAGTGATTTGAAATTTTTAATCATAGAAGTCTTCCACTTGTTTGGTAAGAGATATTTGAAGGTATTTTATATTATTTGAGGTTATTGTGAAAGGTGTTGTTTCTCTAATTTTTTTCCCCAATCTGCTTGTCATTTGTATATAGGAGGACTACTGAATTTTGTAAGTTAATCTTTTATCCAGCTACTTTGCTGAAAGAATTTTTCAGCTGTAGGAGTTCCCTGGAAGAATTTTAAGGGTCACTTGTGTATCCTATCATATTATCTGCAAATAAAGATACTTCAACTTCTTCCTTTTCAACTTATATCACCTTGATCTCCTTCTACTGTCTTATAGCTCCATCTAAGACTCCAAGAACTATATTAAATAGATAAGGAGAGAATGGGAACAAGCCTTGTCTTGTTCCCAATTTTAGTGGAACTGCTTTGATTTTCTCTCCCTTTACATTGATGTTGGCTATGGGTTTGCTGTCAACTGTTTGAGGTGGGTTTATTATATACTTAATCTCTCAGCACTTTTATCATGAATGGGGTGTTGGATTTTATCAAAGGCTTTTTCTGTATCAATTGAGATGATCATGTGAATTTTGTCTTTCAGTTTTTTTATATGGTGGACTACACTTATTGATTTATAAGTGTTGAACCATCTCTACATCTCTGGGATGAAGCATACTTGATCCTAGTGTATGATATTTTGATATGTTCTTGGATTTACAAATATTTTACTGAAAAAAATTCCATCTATGTTCATGAGGGAAATTGGCCTGTGATTCGCTTTCTTTTTTGGGTCATTTTGTGGTTTGAGTATTAGAGTAGTTGTGGTTTCATAAAATAAATTGAGCAATGGTCTCTTTGTTTCTGTTTTGCGGAGTAGTTTCAGGAGTATTGGCATGCAGAATACTGCTTTAAAGCCATCTGGCCATGTGGATTTTGGCTGGGGGACTTTTAACAACTGTTCACATTTCACTCAGCATTATCGTCCTGTTTAAATTGCTTATCTGTTCTTGACTTCTATTTATTTATTTTTATTATAATTTTTTCATATTTTTCCTTATTTTACATATCAATCCCAGTTCCCTCTCCCTCCTGTCCTCCTATGCACCCGTACCCCCATCCCATCCCATCTCATCCCCCATCCACTTCCCAGGGAGGGTGAGGCCTTCCAGGTGGGATCATCAAAAATTGTCAAGTCATTTGGGGTAGGGTCTAGGCCCTTCCTCTTGTCTCTAGGCTAAGGGAGTATCCCTCCATGGGGAATGTGCTTAATTTAACTTTGATAAGTGGCATGTATGGGAAAAAAAGTCTATTTTTTTTTTTTAGTTTTTCCAAATTGATGAAGTGTCTCTCTCTCCCTCCCTCCCTATCTCTCTCACTCACTCTTTCCAAGGCTGGCCTGGAACTCACAAAGATCTGGCTGCCTCTAGCTCCCCAGTGCTTGGATTAAAATTGTGCTTTACCACCTCACAGCTGCAGTACTTGTTTTTAAAGTAGGGTCTTATGCTTCTCTGGTCTTCCTTGGTGCCTATGTTTGTCCTCTTTTCATTTCTAATTTTGTTATTTTATATACTTTCTCTTGGCCTTTTTAGTCAATTGGGACAAAGATTTGTTAATCTTATTTTCTAGAAGAATCAACTTTTTTATTCATTGAATCTTTGTACTTTCTTTTTCATTTATTTGTTTCTATTTTATTGATTTCAGGCCTTAGTTTGACTATTTCTTGATATCTATTCCTTTGGAGTATGATTTCTTCATTTTTCTAGAGCTTTCAGGTGTGTTGTGAAGGTACTTGAATGAGATCTCTCCAATTAATTTATTATATAGGTAGGTAGTTATGAACTTGCCTCTTAGAACTATCTTCATTGTGTACCATAAGGTTTTGAGAATTGTGTATTCATTTTCATTTAATTCTTGGAAGTCTTTAATTTCTTTCTTAACTTCTGTCTTGTTCTGTGTTTCATTTAGTAGAGACTTGTTCCATTTTGATGAGTTGTATGCTTTCTATTGTTTCTACTATTGTTGGTGTGCAGCTTTAATTGTGGTGGTCATAGAGGATGTATGGTGTTAACTTAATTTTCTTATATCTCTTGAGACTTGCTTTGTGTCTGATTATGGGGTCAGTTTTGGAGAAAGTCCCATGAGATATCAAGAAGATGGTATTTTTCTTTTTTAATGTATGTCAGGGTGAAATGTTCTGTAAATATCTATTAGGTTCATTTGGTTTATAACATAGTTAGCTCAAGCATTTATCTGTTTAGTTTCTGTCTGGATGATCTGTCTGTTAAACAGAGTGTAATTGAAGTCTCCCACTATCACAGTGTGAAGATCAATATGTTATTTAAGCTGCAGTAGTGATTCTTTTACAAACATGGGTGTCCTTCCGTGTGGTGCACAGATGTTAAGAGTTGTAATGTCTTCTTGGTGAATTTTTGTTTTGAGCAGGATTACTATCCTTCCTATCTCTTCTTTGGTTTGATTTTGGTCAATTTTGTCAGTTTTTAAATGGCAATACCAGCTTCCTTCTTAGGTTCATTTGCTTGGGATATCTTCTTCCATCCTTTACCTTGAGGTGATGTCTATCTTAGCTTTACTGGGTGTATTTCTTGGATGTAGCAGAAGGATGGAACCTGTTTGTGCATACATTTTGTTAGTCTTTGTCTTTTTATTGTGAAATTGATAATAGTAACGTTGAGTGATATAAATGAGCAATGTTTGTTTATTCCTGTTTTTTTTTTGTTGTTGTTGTTGTTGGTAGTGTGGTGTGTGTGTGTGTTTTCAATTCTTTTGCTGGACTGGGACTATTTTGTCCCTCTTTTTTGAGGGGGGTTGATTAACCTATTTAAGTTAAACTTCTAGTGCCTTCTGAATAGTTGAATTTCTAAATAGATGTTTACATTTGATTTTTATCACAGATTGTATTGTGATTGGCAGTTTTGTTGGGCAAACTAGTCTGTGCTGGCATCTGTTGTCTCTTAGAGTCTGTAGAACATCTGTCCGTCCTTCCTTCCTTCCTTCCTTCCTTCCTTCCTTCCTTCCTTCCTTCCTTGGTTTTTCAAGGTTGGGTTTCTCTGTGTTATAGCTCTGGCTATCCTGAAACTCACTGTGTAGACCAGGATGGTCTTGAACTCACTGTGATCTTCCTGCCTGCACCTCCTGTGTGCTAGGCTAAAAGGTGTGAACTGCCACTACTGGTGTTAATAGATTTTCTTAAGGGAATTGTTCATTTCTTTTTTAAGGACTGCTATCTTATTTATAAAGGTTATTTTAAGATCATTTTATTGTGCTACAGGTATGTTTTAATATTGGGGGCCTGATACAGCATAGTTGAAGCCAATGTATTATTTTTTTCTATTATGTTTTCAATGCCTGAGATTCTGTCTTTTGTCTCTTGTATTGTTAGTGAGATTTGTTTCTGAGATTCCTACTTGGATTTTTCATTTCCAGATTTTCCTCAGTTGGGTTTTCTTAATTGATTCTATTTCAACTTTCAGGTCTTGAAACGTTTTATTAATTACCTTTCGCTGTTTGTCTTCATAGAAGAGATTTATTAATTTCCTCTTTAAGGAATATATATATATATATGTGTGTGTGTGTGTGTGTGTGTGTGTATACATACACACACATATACATACCTACATATATACATATATTTGGTTTTTCAAGACAGGGTTTTGCTATGGCTTTGGAAGCTGTCCTGGAACTAGCTCTTATAGACCAGGCTGATCTTGAACTCACAGAGTTCTGCTTGCCTCTGCCTCCCTAGTGCTGGGATTAAAGGTGTTCATAAAGACTGTTTTAAGTGTGTGTGTGTGTGTGTGTGTGTGTGTGTGTGTGTGTGTGTGTGTTTTAGCTATGTTGGAATACTCAGGACCTGCTGCTGCTGTGGTGGGGTTTCTTGGCTCTAGTGAAGACATCTGTCCTGGATGTTATTGCTTGCTTTCATACTGGTGTCTAGGCATCTGTGATTGAGAAGACTACAATTCTAGGTGGGTCTGGGATTGTCTTTGTTGGGTGGGAGTTTTGCTCCTTGTGTTGCCTAGTAGGAAATTTTTCTAGGATCCTGATAATTGTGTCCACCAGGGGTTCTAGGGATTGAGAGCTGACTTGTAGGAATGGAGATGGGCTAGGAGGTAGGTGATCAGGACTCCCTAGAGAGATAAGATTGGGGTGTTCTACCAGGATCTACTTAGTTCCTTGGGAGTAGGGAAAGTGAGAAGAGGCCTCAGCAGGCAGTCTGCTACAGAGCTGGTGATGAGAATGGGGGAATGGACTTGGAGGAATGGAAGGAGAGGTAAAGATCTGCAGTTAGTCTACCTGATTCAATGGCCAAAGTGAAATTGGGAGACCTGCAAATCATTCTTTCTTTAAAATTGATTTGACACTTGCCTAATTGACTATCTTTTGTTGTTTTTCTGAATTTTGCTTTGTATTTTATTTCTTTAAGATAAGAACTTCAGACATGACTGGCTTGGGACTCTCCATGTTATAGTTAGGCTAGCCTCAAATCCACTATACTCTCTGTGTATGTGTATATGGTATATGTGTATCATGTGTGTACATGCGTCTGTAGGCATACACACAACATATTCATTTGTGTGGAGGCCAAAAAAAAAAAAAACTGACATTGAGTGCCCTCCTTTGTTGCTCTCCACCTTATTTCTTTGTGACAGGTGCTCTTAATCTCCTGACATCCTCTTGTGTCTCTACCAATGCTGTGGATAGAAGCATACACAGTAGGAACCCATTTCTTCCTTTTTAGTTATTGTTTGTTTGTTTGTTGGGTTATTGTTGTTGCTGTTGTTTTTGGTTTTTTAAAACAGGCTTTCTTTGTGTAACCATGGCTGTCCTAGAACTCACTCTGTAAATCAGTCTGGCCTCATACTCACAGAGATCTGCCTGCCTCTGCCCCCGAGTGCTGAGATTAAAGTTATGTGCCTCCATCACTGGCTTCATACCTGGCTTTTTATGTGGGTACTGTGTCCACTGAAGGACATCACCAGAACCTTCGGAACCCACGAAGGTGATCACAATACCCAGCTTCCTGGAGCACAGACCAGGTTGGAGAAGGCACTGAACTTATCTGCAGGTGATACATACTCCATCAAACTGCAGGTCAGGGATGTTTCCTTATGGTGGAGAAATACCTTTGCTCCACGCATTTCATCACTGCAGCCCATAAAAAGGCACTGTGCAACCAATTCCTTGTTAGTCTCCTCCACAGACAGTTGATGCATTGACAGAATTTACTGTACAAGTCCCTGATTTGGTGGTTTATTGTCTTTCCTGATGACGGAGTCAGACAGCCATGGGTTGAGGGTCACTGCAGAGCTAGGCTGGAAGAAGCCAGATATTTGAAGCTGTCAGTGGGGGGACTCTGAGAAACTCTGAGAAAGCCTTCACAAGGAGTAGAAATTGAAATTCAGTTTTAAAGAGAATAAATTCTTTCCATTTGTTTGTTTGCTTTTTTTTTAATTAATAAATTGTATTGTGTGTATTGGTGTTCTCTATCCTTCCTTCTTTCCTTTCTTCCTTCCTCCTTCCCCATCCTTTCTTCTATTTCTAATATACATTGTGTTTTTAATTTTAAATTTATTTTAGATACTCTTATATGTTATATAGTGCAACCTGATCACACTTACCCACCCCTACCTTACCTCTTTGTTTCTTTTTGTTTTACAACATGTCTTATTCTACATTGTATAGCTTAGTCTGGTCTAGAGCTTACTCCATACCTTTAGGTGTGCTCTAACCCACAGCAATCCTTTTGTTCTTGGTTTGCATGCATGAGCCACCAGGCCAGACAAGAAACTTTTTCCTTTAAAGACAAAACTTTGACGCTAGAAAGCTTGTAAGAAGCCCATGATAATTTGCTACATGCTATTTGTTTTTTGCTGACTCCTACTTTGGAGGTCATATGTATTAGATTTATGTATCTCATTATTCTTATTTAAAATCCATATGTAATACTTAAGTATATAAAATTTTAGCTTCGTAAGCATTCCTTGTGAAGAGTTTCACTATTGTCCCTTCCCACATAAGCCTGGGATGACAAGCATTGTGGTACCTTTATGGCATCCACACACCATTTTCAGATGAGGACATTCATTACAATTCATTAAATTTGCTCATAAAATGAGCTTGATATCCCATGGGCCAGGTCCACTAAAATAATCTATTTGGCTCAATTATGTATCATTTCCCTCTATATCCAAAGGCAACTCCTGTGAGTTAACTGTGGGCAAAGCAGCCTCACAAGACAGATTCAGGAATGCAGCAGCCAAATCCCAGGGCCTGCACGGAAATTCCTGAATAAAAATATCACAGAGGGAGAGAGAGGACCATATGTCTGTCTGCTGGTGTTCTGTGCTTGGCACCGGCTGAGTTCCCAAGGGCTGACTTGCACAGGAGGTAATTATATCATGGCACGTTACGCTAGGAGGTGTTGACTGCAGAATCTGTATTAGCTAGTGACACAGGGTCTTCCAGGTTGATTAGAGAAAATCTATTTTGCTATTGTCCTTTGAAACATGTGAGAAACATGCATTATCTTTAAAAAGATACATCATGGATGATAAAAATTTATATTCAAGGCGTTTTATATTCCCTTTACTTCTAAAATTTAAAAAGAAATCCTCTGGCCAAAAGTTAATGTTTTCTTTCCTATTTCCATCTCTTCCTTTCTGTTTTCCAATTCCTGGAGGTAAGGCATTATTATTATGGTTACTGTAGATGAATTTTCTAGCAGCACCAAAATAATAATATATGTATAGTATAGGATGGATCTCATGTTAGGCTTGAACCCACTACAATGTTAAGGATGACTCTGAGCTTCTGATCCTTCTGTCTCTACCTTTTAAGTTGAATCGGTCTCATACAAGCTATGTGCTATCACACTCATTTTTTTGATGCTAGAGACTGAATCCAGAGCTTCATGAATGCTAGGTGGACACTCTGCAAAGTGAACTACATGCCCATCCAATAATAATAATGTTGATGATTATGATGATGATAATGATTTTTGAAGTCACATGCAATTAGAGTAGGAAGAACATTTATTTTTAGTTTATGTAACACATGTGGTGTCATTTGTATGCCATTTATGCAACTTGTCTCCATTCAAAGAAATACCCATGGCTCTGTTAGTATTTTAGCACTTAGTGAAAATGTACCCTTTGTCACTTGCTGGGCGTGTCACATTTCTGGTTATTTGTTCATCTGATTCCACAGCCTGGAGCTGCCAGCACAGCAGGGAACTGCCAGCACCCATTATGTGACAAGAGTATTGGGAGGAAGAAGTTGTTCACAAGTGGCAGATGAGAATGTATGGAGGTCTTAGGGCGAAAACACATGATGCTCTTCATGGAAATGAACCAAGGAACAAACCAGAAAGAACAGCACTCTATTAGATGGTATTCTGTCTCACAATGCTGTACTCTGAACTCTGTCTCCTTAGAATCCCAGCTCAATCCCTGGGCCTTGCGGACCCAGAAAATGCCCTTAAATTATTTATAGTCACTTAAAAATGCAGTCAACTATTTCTTAACACTTCTCAATCTTCATCAAACTTTAAACAGTGAAATAAAGAAGTTATAGGAAGAATGTGAACCCTTATGTTTGACACAAAGTACCTTTTTTAAATGACATACTTGAACCCATTTTAAAGTAAATATATATATATATATATGTTTGTGCCTGCATGTCTGCCCTCAGTGAGTATAATCCCCATCAAAGCCAGAGGCAGTTGGATCCCATAGAGCTAGAATTATAGGTAGTTAGTTATGAGTCAACCAACATGGATGTTTCAAGGTTGTCGGGACTTGAACTTGAATCCTTGGCAAGAGCAGTGCTCTAAATTACTGAGCTATCTCTGCAGCCCACTATCTTAAAAAGTTTTAAATTATATGCATTTACTTATTATTTGTTGGTGTTTGTATGCCATGGTGCAAGTGTGTAGGTCAGAGGACAACTTGCAGGAGTTGGTTCTAGCCTTCTGTCATGTGGGTTGTGTGCATCACACTGGGGTCCTCAGGGTTGGCAGCATTTTCCTGCTCAGTCATTTACCATCCCCTACTGAATGCTTATAGACATTGTTAATATAATCCTTTTGGATGGTTGCACTTACTGCTTTGTAGCTTGATAAAAAAAATATTCTTTGTATCAGTATAATCACAGAACACAGAGAATTATAAAAATAGCTTGCAGTCTCATATCTTTTAGCCAACTTCTCCCAATGATGTCATATTATAGCACCGTACTGAAAAGTCAAATCTATGATTTTTGACATTAGGAGCTTCACATGTTCTTAGCTGGTAGGTGGAGAAGCATTGTTTTCTTGGTATAGTATCACTCACTGTATTGTACAGACCTTATTAGGCATTTATCCATTGTGTGTGTGTGTGTGTGTGTGTGTGTGTGTGTGTGTGTGTGTGTGTGTAGTGCCCAAGGCAGTGTTATCCCAGGAGTATATTAATCCCACTTAATAGACAGATTTTAATGTAGAAAGGTTACACACCCTGAGGTAGTCCCTTATGCTGTGCTGCTTCTCCACTCCCATCCCTGGTGCCTGTCCCCTGGCCACAGTCACTGTCTCCTCCATGTCTGGTATCATTTTGAAAATGGTTTCTAAATGAAATCAAACAATAACAGACCTTTCAAGACCAATATTTTCCACCAAGCCGAATGCCCTAGAGAGCATATGTCACAAGGCAGCTGCTTTGTTCTGCTCGTCACTATTCTATGAATGATCTATGGTATATGTGGCCTTTCAAGCATACAAGGAAACATGTAGGAGTTCATGTTTTTCCTGGCATGAAGACAGATTTTATAATTGTTACGTACATGTTAAGTCCTTATTTCTTAGGGAGCATGACCCAACCTGCACTTGTTGGTTTACATGAGCAGTTCATGTTTAGTGTCACAAGACACTGCCATATTTATCCCCACCGTGGTCCTTCCATGAAGTCCTGCATGAATGGCTTGCCTTCTCTCTCTACATCATCACCAGCAGCTGGCATAGTAATACCAGCTCATTTTAGCTGTGCATTGATGAGCACTGACAGCTCCTCTGCAACTTCATGCAAATAGCACCAATGGCTAATGGAGTTAAACATTTTTAATGTTTGATCTATCTCATCCACCCCTTGCTCTTTGGTGAAATATGCATAAATGAGTTGTTTAGATTTTACCATGGAGATTTTGATTTCTAAACACAGATTTTTTTTTAATGAAGCTGAAGATGTAGTATCTCTTGGCCTTCAGCTAGTCTTTTCATCCATCTTCATGGTTTTTCACAGCATCAGTTTTTATTTTGATAAAGATTACTGTCCCAGATTCACCTCATGGTGTCTCAGTCAGGTGTCCTGATCCCAAGCTATTTAACTGACTGAGATCTGAAAATTGCCTTCTAGTTTTTCCAAAAAGTTGTATTCAAATTTGTGGTGATTTTGAATTATTTTTTCATACAATATAATTAATGTCCACTTAAAGGTTGGTTTACTTTTTAATTGTTTTTAAATTTCTGTACTATATATATATATATATATATATGTGTGTATATATATATAATCTAACGTATATAGGTAAGATTATATACATACATACATACATATATATATAATCTAACGTATATGCGTATATACGTAAGATTATATATATATATACATACATACATACATATATATATATATATATATATATATATATATCCCACAATTCCAGCATTGTTCTTTTAAATTGTTTCAAAATACGGGGTATAACCTATACTGTTCTCTTCACTGTTAATTGTGCACTCTTTGATTGCACTAAATAGCTTGTTGTGTGTCAATCACAGGCCATTCACAGAATGCTTTCTTTTTTTTCAAACTAGAATTTTTTATATACATTATACAATGGTTCCCAGTCTCAATCAATCAATCACCATCCAACTGTCTATTTTTTTAATCAAGTCCAGTTGCTCTAATATAATGCCTCATGTGAGAAGAGTCATTTGATTTATGTCCTTTACTGAACAGTGCATTTAATTTAGTGTAATATCTTCAAGGTTCTTCAATGCAGCATGTGTCAAAATGTCTCTCTGTTCTGCAAGAATGATTACTATTTAATTGTATGTACAGACCACATGGTTTACCTGAAAGAACTAGAGGCAGGATTCTGAAGAGATAGCCACATATTCATTTTTCACAGGAATCTTGTACACAAAGTTTTCTACATCATATTTTTAGACAAATGGCCTTTTCTTTCAAAATGCCTTTGTTCCCTCAATAACCCATTTGGTGTTTGGGCTTTTCTGTGTCTGGGTTCTCTACTTGCTTGATTTGGGTGTGTTTCCCCACCAGTGCCTGATGGGAGATGCCATTATGTATATATGTTTCTCATACTGGTTAATGAATAAAGCACTGTTGGCCAATAGGAAAGGAAGATAAGAGGGACTAGGAGAGAAGGAGGAAAGAGAAAGGTAAGGAGGAGTCAAGATGGAGAGACTGGGGAGACCAGACGCCTGCCCCACTCCCCGGTAAGGAGACCACGTGAAAATACATAGATCAACAGAAATGGGTTAATAATTAAGACAGAGCTAGCCGATAAGAAACTATTAATGGTACAACAGAATTATATCAAATACAGAGTCTCGGTGTGTTAATGGGGGCTGGCGTGGCGGCAGGACAAGACCGGCAGTGGCTGAAAAAAACCGTACTCCTTACAAGAGCCACACCCATTAATCATTACAGCTCTGTAGTAGGTCTAACAAAGCATATCCTTCCAATTTGTGTTAAGATTGTGTGAAGAATTATGCTGCTCAGGGGAATAGTAAGATTAACTCTGCTGAGTCTTCCAAATGCTGAACATAGCTTGTCTTTCTATGGCTTTAGATCTTTAATTTGAATGTCCCCACCTCAGTGTGGTGGTGGTGGTAGTGGTGGTGGTTGTGATGTGTGTGTGTGTGTATGTGTGTGTGTGTGTGTGTGTCCAAGGGTGGGTGTCCATGCATGTGTGTGTGTGTGTGTGTGTGTATACCTGTGCTATGGAGGCTAGAGGTAAACTTCAAGTATCATTAATTATAAGCTATCCACTTTTCTTTGATATAGAAACTTGGGGCTCATTGAATAGGTTAGTCTGGCTGATGGAGATAAAAAGCTTGTACCACAATGCTTAGTTTTTTACATGGGGACTGGGCATGATACTGAGGTCTTCATGCTTGCATGCCAAACCCTTATTGTCTGACCATCTTCCAAGCAATCAAATGAGATGTTTCAATTACACACAGAAATTTTTTTGCATAGCAAAAGTCACAGTTGTCTTTATTATATTCCATTCTGAAACAGAGCAAGCAAGAGTAAAACAATATCTTGATGGATGACTTTGTCATGTGTTTACTAAGTATAAATACGTCACATAGTAAAGCCATACTTATTCTTTTGCAAACAGTTCACAGGAGGCTTTGTAAGATCTCTATTTTCTTTTCTTTTTTTTTAATTTTATTATTTTATTTTATTTTATATAACAAAGTCCAATTAAATGAAAACAAACATTTATACACAATATTTGGGAATTTGGGCATCGTTCTTTCCAAACTACTTCCTGCTGGTAAGGGGTGCTGTCATGGGGGGATTCGAGGAAGATTCAGAAATCCTGGCTGTAGTCTGTAGGGCTGCTTTGTCCAGCTGTTTTGAATGTAGGATCACCTTGTACTCTGAAGTACCTTGAAGATATTACACTAAATTAAATGCACTGTTCAGTAAAGGATCACCAGGCGGTCTGGTGTGATCAAAACACATTAGTCTGGAAGGAATCCACAGCTTTTCATTTTCTGTGGAAACAAAAATAGAAATCCTTTTCCCCAGTAACTTGTCCTTCAACTTAAATTTTGGAGTCAAAGCATATTTTTTAATTTAATTTACTATTTTACAGGTCCATCCCAGTTCCCTCTCCCTCCCTCCCTCCCTCCCTCCCTCCCTCCCTCCCTCCTTCCCTCCCTCCTTCCCTCCCTTTTACCCTCTCTGCCCTCTCAGATGCACTCTAACCACCCTCCCCTCCCATCCCCCCCCCACCACAATTCCATATGTAGGGGAATGCCATCCAGTTGGGGTCATGTAGATCTGATAGGTCATGTGAAGTAGGGATTGGTTTGAAGATAAAATTGAACACAAACAAAGGTCTAGAGAACTACAAGTCTGCTCCCAACTAACAATTTGAGCTTCTGTGGAAAGGCTATCATAAATGCCCTTCCCGGAGAGTGAAATCAACAACTAACTTCTCCATGGAGCCCTCAACTAATGCCTGTTGGAAACAGGAGCAAACACCCATACATAAACACTGAGTCAAACTAGAACCCAGATGCAAATGGAGAGGACAAGACCATGCCGCAGAAACACATAGAGACAGCTTACCTGAACAAGGAGGAGCTAACGGCCACTAGACTGATAGCTGGGATGCCAGCATGGGACTGACTCGGCCCCCCTGAATATGGGTCTCAGCCAGAAGGACTGAGCAGTCTAAGAGACCTCAGACAGTGGAGCCAGGATGTATCCCTGGTGCACAAAATGACTTTGCGAACATATCTCCCATGGAGGGATAACTGCCTTAATCTAGAGACAGGAGAATTTTTGTTTTTAATGATTGGTTGAAAGTCATAGAATCGTCAATAAGGGGCAGAAAAGATTGAGACTGTCCAGTGATGTGTTAAAACTGGCTTGCTCCAATTCATTTGAGTCAATAGCATACATATCTTCCTGGCTCTGTGCTCAGTAACATTACCTGGGCAGCTACACACCGCTCACAGGAAGAACATTTACACCATGAAGATGACAAATGCCATGATCAGGTTTTTCTTTGCCTCCTTTTTTTTTATTCTTTTTTTTCCCTTTCATTTTCCCTATTTTCCTCCCCCTTATCTTCTTTCCCTCTCTCTCCTTTTCATCTTCTTTTAGAGGGTGAACAACATGGGGCAGCATGCCCTAAATTCTACCTAACACCTGGCTTTCCCACATGGGATGATTAAACTCTTGCATGTGCCTCCCTTTGTATCTCTATAAAAGGAGGGATTGTTTGCATTATATACTGTCTCAAGTCCATGACCTTTCTTGTTTTTTTAATTGTTGTTAAACACACACACACACACACACACACACACACACACACACACTCACACACACTCATGCATGCATACATTTAATAACACCTGCTCAGTCTGTATAATGTTACTTTTATATGATTTCAGGGATGACTACTTGGTATTAGATAATGAAATTCGGGGCTCTTCCCCTAGGGAAACCTAACCCCCTGTTTTTTTGCTACTCTCAGCATTTTGTAGTGTTTTGTAATTCTTTGTCAGGGTTGAGGCCCCATGAAATTTTCTGCTTCCATGTTAACATGTCTTTTAGTATATTCCTTTTTTCAAGTATTGTTAAAGGCTCTGTCTGGAAATGTTTCTTATTATGGAAAATTGTCCATGGTGAAATTTGTAGCCTTGGATGTTCAGTACCTTGCCTGAAGGAAAGGAGAGGACTGGATGCTGTATTTCAAGCCCCTTGTTAAAGCTGTGATTCTGTGATTAGTCTGAATAATTAATTCTCTAAATTGTCAGTATTTCCCCTGCTCTAGGGTTGATTGGATGTATAAAGACAATTGTAAAGAAGTCTGTGCTGCAGACACTCAGGTGTGGCAATTAATACTCGGATATTCCTCCTTGCATCTATTGTAGAGTTAGTTGCAAGTTTTTGAACCATATTGCCTCAGGTCCTATATATGTGACAATCCTTGCAAGCTCACTGATGACTAATCTATAATGATTTTTTCATTTTTACTCGTAAATAATAGACCATTCTGCAAGACATTTATTTTGATCCCTAGTTGTGTCAGTCTTGGTAATTTGCATATAGAAATATTGAAATGCTACAGAATCTTTTGTAAATATCATTTTGTGCTAATAAAAAAACACACACAGACATACACACACACAAGAGAAAGAGAGAAATAGAGAGAGAGAGAATGATTTTCTCTGAAAACAATTAAGGGTTCATGTGTATTCAATGACAAGGAAATCATAGAACTGAAGATGACCTGGACTTTGTCCATCTCTACCACAAAAGCTTGGAATTTAGCTGTTAATATTGACCTTCACCTTTAATATGCAAGATCTCTCTGCCACAAGCACAAGCCTATCACCTGCATTAAGTTCTATTGCTCATTTTCTTCAATTTTCACTCTATTTATAGTTGAGAACTCTCCATCTCTTCCTGTTGAAATACATTAGTTGTTATGGAAACTGTGATGTCAGCAGCATGGATGCAGTCAGATGACATATACAATTGCAGAGAACAGTTGGCAAATCCACAGGAGGAACTGGTGTCATGGCTGTGGAGGTCTTTGAAGGGCAGGATTGAAATAGTGATGCAGTATACAACCTGACTGCCAGGGAGAGACAACACACTCTCAGGTGAGAAGTTCAGGATGAGTGGGAGCTAATAGAAAGTACCCACAATGAGGCATAGCTCCCCCAATGGTACTCATTCACAGGATGTGCTAATGTAGTGGTTTTCCATCTGCAGGCCATAATTCCTTTGGGGTCACATTTCCGATATCCTGCATATCAGATACTTACATTATGAATCTTAACAGTAGTAAAATTACAGTTATGAAGTAGCAGCTAAGCAATTTTATGGTTGGGAGGTCACCATAATGTGAGGGAATGTATTCAAGAGTCACAGCATTAGGAAGGTTGAGGACCATGGTTTCAGTGTCTATTTTTCAGAACATGAAAACTGGATGACTGGGAGGACCCATTGAATGGGTTAAATACTTGCTGTGCAAGCATGAGAAACCAAGTTATACTCTCTGAAATCCACATAAAAAGCCAGGCATGGAGGCTTGTGCATTTTTTTTTTCTCAGTCTTGTTGAGGATTCTTAGCATCTGCAAGTATTTGAAATTCAGGTTCAGTGGAGATCTTGAATCAAAAACTAAAGCAACTGAGGAAGAAATTCAACATTAACCTTGGACCTCTACTCATATGTGCAGAGGTATATATAGAAATGAACACATAAAATAAGATAAGTAAAAATAAAAAATAACACAATGTCAATTTAATCTACAAATGGCATTTGCTATATAGCTATATAGCTATGTTGATGAATAGCATGCTTATTTTATGCTCACTGAATATTTTCAAGTTTTCTATTGGATGATGTTGGTCTTCTGGTAGGAGATAGGTTGTCTCAATAGAAGAGGAAATTTAGTGCACAGTGTGGAGCTTTTCCCTTTCATGGTATTCCTTTGGAAAACATTCTTCTTAGTCAGGAGAAGCAATGTTCTCCCTGAGAGTGAATTGCTGAGCTCAACAGATGGCCATATGCTCTTCAACTCATAGTGTTCCCTGGAAGTTCTATCAAGTTCTCTTGCCTTGCTGCTCTTTCCAGGGTTTGCTAGACACCTCCTAATCACGAAATTCCTGAGAAAGCAGTTTAAAGGAGGAATGGTTTACTTTGGCTTATGGTTCCAAAAATTTAAATCTATGGTCAGCTGGATCCACTATTTTAAGCTACAGGTGGAGGAGAACTTTCCACTGTAGGGTGGCCAGGAAGCAGAGAGACAAAGAAGTATCTTAGGATAAAATGCTTTATTTTCTGTATGATTTTTTATTTTACAGTCCAATCCCAGTTCCCCTTCTTTCGTCCCCTCTCCCTCCCCCTACTCCTCCTCCTATCTGCTCTTCCAGGAGGTAAGACTTCCCCTAGTGTATGGAGATAGTTCGGTTGCACTGACCACGCCCATTGGGGGTGGAGCCAGGGGCGGAGTGACCTGTGGAAGGAGGTCGGAGGGGGCCAAGAAAGGCGCTCTCTTTCTGGTGTGACTCGGAGAGGATCGGGTTGAATTTCCTGGTGTTCATCTGTCTAGGTTGTAAGTTATTTCTCCCTGAATAAACATCTATTCGGCCTATTTGTTTATCCTGATCCTTATTTACCGCGATACCCTAGGAAGTTCACTAAGTCTGTCCCATCATTTTGTTGAGGCAGAACCAAGGCACCTCTCCACCACACACCTCTGTGTCTAGAATGGGCTCCACTAAGTCAGTTTGTGCATTAGTTTTAGGCACTATTCAGCAGTAAGAAACAATGGCATCCTAAAATTCACAGGCAAATGAACAGAACTTGAAAACACCATCCTGAGTGAGGTAATCCAAAACCATAAAGACAAATATAGTATGTACTTTTAAGTGGCTACCAGACAGAAAGCAAAGGATACCCAGCCTACAATCCAAAACCTCAGAGAAGCTAGAACCCTCTTTCAGAAACAGATGGAATCAGATGCAGAAATCCACAACTATCCATGGGCCAAGCTCCTGGAATACAATCGAAGTGAGGGAGGAGCAATAATATGAACAAAGGAGTCAAGACCACGATGGGGGAAACCCACAGAATCAGCTGATGTGAGCTAGTGAGAGATCACTGACTCAGGTCTGACAAATGGGGAATCTGCATAAGACCTAACCAGACAACCTTAATATAGGTGGCAATGGTGTAACAAATTGCTTTTTTAAAGTCACACTCCTAGCAACCAATATTCTCCACAAGGGCTGTGTTCCATAATTTCAGATACTTCCCTATACTCAGTTCATCTGTGGACTGATCCACTGAGTAGGTGAACCCATTCACAATTCTACTGCTTCTCCAAAGCTTCACCTCTGAACCTTGTACTTGGAGAACCAAGCCATCATTACATGAGAACTCAGGATTTATTTCATATGTAAACCTGAACACAAGCCTACATCTAACTCTTCTATCTCATGGCTCTATTCATTTTCTGTAGCTCCTTTTACCCACAGCTACATCTCCCAGTCTTACTATAAACTGAGAAATGGATTTAAGAGACAGAAATACCAATTCATTAGCTATTTATACCCCCCCAGAGTCAGATGAGTAGTAAAAGCAGAGCAAACCAAATTCAACTGAATCAATTCAGCCATTTATGTCTTGTGAATCCCTCAACAGGTGACTCTAGTACACACAGATTCTTTCTTCATTCAAATTTCACCCTATGAATGTTTTGTCTGCAATAGTGGTTCCCAGGCTATTCCTCACGCCAAATTTAGCAAAACATAATAAACTCTATTACTCATTGGTTTTCTCTTGTGTGACACTGGTTTTATGAACTTTTTAAAGTGCTAACTAATATACTGTTTCATTCTTAATATTTAGCAAAATTTAACAAAATGGTCTTATTCACCATTTCTCTCCTATCCCTTAGCATTTGAATGAACAATTCTCTAACAGCACAAAAAGCAGAAATGTTTCTTCTTCATTTTGAGTGTGGCTTTAGATACAAATGTGGTGCTCAGTCTTGTTGGTGTTTTTAGTGGAGATGCAGTTTATAATTGAGAGACCCTTCTTAGCACCGTGTGGTCAAAATTACACAATCTGCTTCATATCTAGTGGCCCACCTAATGCAAATCACATTTTATGAGAACGAAAACAATAGGAATTCCAGTTTCATAAGTACATATTTTTTAAAATGATATTTTTATTTTATGTGTATAAATGTTGGCCTATATATATGTTTATGTATCACATATATGTTTATGTATCACATACATGCCTGGGGTCTGTAAAGTCTAGAAGATCATCCTCTGTGTTAGGAACTAAACCGGCATTCTCTTCAAGAGAAGAAAGTGCTCTTAACTGCTGGGCCTCCTCTTTAGCCAATTCGCCAAGTTGAAATAGTAAATGAAAACATCTGCCCTTCATATTAATTTTTCAGTACCTACTTTCTTCCTTTCTTTTTCAGGGTGTCATGTAGCCCAGGGTTCCTTCAAATTTACATGGAAGCTGAGGATTACCTTGAATATCTAGAATTCCTGCTTCCTTTTGAACATTGAGGTTACATGTGTGTTTTCTTACTTTCAATGTGGAATGGGGATCTAACCCATGTCCTTGCGCTAGGCAAAGGACTCTACCAACTAAACTGCATGTCCAGTACCTAGTCTCTTTATACTCCCGACAATGCTACAGGAACAGACTAGCTTGATTTACTTCTATATAGACATGAATAGCCCCAAATGTACACTCCACCAGTGTCTTCCCTTCTTCCAATGTTCTTAGTGTGGTTTATTTTTCAATCTCTTAGTGTTTCTCATGGTCTGGGGGGTTAATCCCCAAGTTGCTAGTGAGCAAGCTCAGGTAAAATTGCCACAAACAGCATTTCCCTTGTTCTCTTTTTTTCTTGCTTTTCCAACTTCCTGCTTTGTACAGCTCAAGGTAACAAGGCACTCTTTCAAGAAGTATGAGAAGGAATGTCATTGAAACTTTACAAGTGAATAAAATCCAGCCTGCGGCAAAGCCTGTACTATTCATAATTTGACTTTCCTGAATGAGGTTTTCACACAAATGGCTAAACTTTTAGATAGCACCTGTAATTGGAACAACTACATTATTAGCTGACAGTTCTGGAGAGAAAACTCACACATCCTCACCTTCATATGTGTGTGGGGAGGCACATATTGTATTTTTTAGTCTAAATGAGAAAAATCTATATATAAGACCCGATTCTATCACTGGAGTCAGGTGCAGTGTATCTTGGATATTAAAGCTGTCTCTGGTTCAGGTGTAATGCATGCCAATGTGATTTATTATTATACAGGTGAATGGCATCAGGAAGAAGATAGTCAACTAATGTCTGGAGAAAAGATAGGATGAGGCACCAAATAGAGACACCCACAATTTACCAAAATTATCTATTTCCACATGGAGGTATACAGTGGAAATGCTATTTCTATGGTAAAAATAGGTCATAAATAAATTAGCTGGCTAAACAGTCAGCTTAGACAAACCTAATTCAATGAATTGCCTTTGCTTTTCTAAAAGATCTGCCCATTAAAGAAAATGGAATTAATCTTAGCTGCCCATTTGAGCATGGAGAATTTTGCTGACATAGTTTTACAAGGTTATAAACCTTTATAAATGGACGGTTCAGGAAGGTGATCCAGGCTCTAGAATCTACTTGAGTATTTATAAAGGGGAGTTAGACATCCCCCTCGTAATTTAACTTCACAGACACCTAAAATGTAGATAGGGGTGAGATAATCAGGGCAATTAATTTTTTTTTTAAAGAAGAAAAGTGAAAGACATAATGCTCCAGTTCTTCACTGCATTTTGATGAGCAAAAGCAAGAACAATTAATGAATAATTAAAAGTAATGATTATGGGAAGCCAAGCTAGCTTAGAAAAATGAAAACTGTAGCAAATCTTCCTGGAATAGGGGTAAAATCAGTGATAAAGGGCTGACTTAGCACATACTAAGCTCTGAGCTCGGTTCTCAGCAATGTAACAAAATAGCAAGACAAGAAAAACGAAAAGCTCTGTGGATTCCCACAAGAGCAGTAGAGCCTCAAGAACCTTCAAGTCAAACAAGGCTGAAGATTCTAGAATGAGAAAAAATATAGCCCTATGAATGCATCATGGCTGATAAGTGGGTTTGGTGTGATGACTACTCCCTGCAGATACTGGCACTCACTCTCTTGTGGTACTGAAATCACCTGCATTTTTCTTTTCATGAAAGTCGTACTGTTATAGCCTTTATTGTTCTGAGTGACTTTAAAGAATATCTAAGGTTAGCTCCCCTTGTTTAACAACAGAAGAGTTGGTAGGATAGGAGTAGAGGACAGGACAGTTGCTTTTTAAATAAACTTCCCCAGGTAGCACAGCAGAATAGTAATAAGTAGTTTGCATTAAGAAAGTATTGGGTTCAAACCCTATGTTGTCCTTGAAGGTGTCTTAGCTGCTCCTAGAGATCAGTTATGTAGTAACCTCCAGTTACTTCTGTATCTAAAATGAGTATGTGTCTGCTGGAGTGGGTGTGTGGCTAATATCAATTAAACCCATATATACAAAAGTCTTATCACAGCAATTGTTTGTACTCAATAAAAAAAAAACCATAATATTTTCTTTATCATGCTAATTCCCAGTCATCTAAAAGAATAACACAGAACTGCAAGAACAGAGGCATGGGATCAATGTAGAACATTTACTAAGCCTTTAAAGAAAGTTTTATTTAAGAGCCTTGGAGATAAAATACAGGTTTTGAAGAGTCTTACCTTCTTTTTTAAACCACAGAAATAACAAGTGATCTAGGCTTTGACATGCCACCCTGGATTTCATCTAGTACTCTGCTTTGGATATCAGGAAATTCTTAATACTTTTGAGTGGGAGATTTCATTCTACATATTGCAGAGGACCCTGACATCCACTGGGCATTCTACTAGCAGGAAAGGACATGTATTACCTGGAGGTCATTGTGGCTTCAGCTACCCTTTGAATCTTAGAATCTGACAGAATCAAATTCAGATTTGAGAGCAAATGACAACATAGAAAGTGCACAAGATATATCTCAATTAGACTAATGACCCTTCCTTTATCTAAAAAGGAAAACACACTGGGAATTCTGCATATTACCTCACATATCTTTGCCATCCATCATTCTGTTCAGCAAGAAACCAGCACAATTAGATCCAATGTTTCCAACTATGGGTGTTACCCTAAGTGTCACTGTTGAAGTTTTGAGCCCATTAACTTGTTTAAGGCTTAGTCCATTTCAAAGTGGATATTGCCAATTGTGTTTCTTTAGAGGAAGAAACTGAGGCACAAGCAGGCAACTCAGTGATGATCCTCTAGCAAGTCAGGGTAGATTCTGAATTTCCATGCAGCATCTTGACAATGACACCCAGATCTTTCATTTCAGTGGCTGATAACAGTTTTAATAGATGATGAAGTGGGCCAGAAGCAGGTCCCATTGCGCAACTTGCCCAAGCCAGCTCACAGTTACTCCAGACCTCTGCTAGCACCTGACTTAATGATCCAGAATGAGTTAGAGAGATAGATTATATCTCTAAGCTATAATTACTCCAGCTGGCATTGTGAAAAGGTGGTGTGTTTGGAAGAAACAAATGCACATACAGGATGAGTCAGTCTCAAAATAGCTTATTTAAGCAAAGCTCAGGCGATTATGGAATACAGCAGAAGGTAGAAGTAAGTTTCCTCAAGCACTTTGCAAATATTTCAGGAAAATTCAAAGCATATGGTGTCAATGTCTTTTTTTTTCCTTAGAAGCTGGAAGCCATGTGCATTGAAAAAGAAAGGTAATTCACATATTCTAAATCAATCTATACTTAACCCATGAACCCATGGTTTATCACATGAGTTTCCAAAGACACAGAAGTCAATTCTTTTTATCCATTTTATGGTGCAAAATATTTGTTTTAATTTTTTATTTATTTAATATTAGTTTAATTTGCTAGAGAAATAAATATTAAGTTTTCTTTGTTTTATGCAGATTTTCAAGCATAAGCCAACAATATTAAATGTCAGTGAGATTAAAACTGTCCATTGGTGTTAGGTGATTGGTGAAACAGATGTCCTGTATTTCTGGTCAAAAGGTCTGGTTGAGAGTCAATAGTGTTGCAGTTGGATGCATGTATGTCTATATTAAACTCATTTGGCTTTTCTGAAATATTCTCTAATTCCTCAACACCCTCAAAAAATGCAATTAAGTTGAAATTTAGCTTAAATATCAGTATTTTTTTTAGTACAAATGAAGCACCAGTTTCTAATAATGATAGTTTTCATTCATTTAATCATTTTCATATATCTTTTGTGTGTTTTAAGATGCTGAAAACATGTAAGACAATTTTATACAATAGACTGATGGTCTCAATTGTTTTAGAGAGCTGTGTGGCATAAGCTTATTTGTTTATATATAAAGTCATGTAAATTTAATTTTAGGCAAATAGATTGACTATTAAATGGTATGTGAGCAGTGATACCTGCCTCATTGGCTGTATCTTGGTCCTACCAGTTAACATGTTTGGTAAATACACAGGGAGTTGTGAATTTTAGAGAAGAGGAACAACGGCAGGGAGTGAGTTTGAATTAGACAGAGTCCACTATGAAGATGGCATTGTGACAGGTTCTGAAACTGTTTACTGTCGGAAGGAAATTCATATTTCAATGAGGATTTGTATGTGCCCACAAAATAGAATTTAGAAGTCAATTTAATTTAAAAAAAAAAAAAAGAGCTGCTATGTCATCTCTTAGTGACACACGAGGAAGTCAGCATATTGCTTACCTGAGGGAGTCTTGACACTTAGTATTCTTTAGAAGGTAAGTATGTTACTACTATCTCATGTGTAATTTTCTTGTAATAACACAGGAAAATAAAATACAGAATATTTAGTCCTATGTATTAAAAATCTTGTTCTCTTAAGACAACAAATATGAAAACATTGCTGAGATATTTTACAATCTTAGTTTTTTTTCTCTTATTTTATATGCAGGTATATCTGTGTCAGAGTGTCAGATCTTGGAGTTACAGTGTTGACTTGCACGTGGGTGCTGGGATATGAATCCAGGGTCTCTGGAAGAGCAGTCAGTGCTCTTAACCACTGAGCCATCTCTCCAGCACCACAATCTTACTTTAATATTATGATTAAGACATTGAGTTACAGGGTTTGGGGTTGTGTAGGTGAGTGATTACCAAGCATGTGTAGACTCTGGGTTCAATCCCCAGTTATAGAAAAAAGGCATTACGGTATTCATTTTGTTGTGTGAAAACGATGTATATGTGTACTGTACACACTCACATGTGTGTATGTATGCACAGTATGTGCTCATGCTCATGTGTGGGGAATATGGGTATGCACATCCCATGGCTGTTGTGTAGAGGTCAGAGGATAACCTTTTGTATCTGTACTTGCCTTCTACCTTGACTTTTTCTTTAAAAGATGACAGTGCTATGATAAAGCACATATTGATGAGCTAAGTACCTTGCATCTTCCAGAGATTCTCTAGTCTCTCCACCCCACCTTACGCACAATGGGATTATAGTTAAATGTGACACATATGCCTTGCCTGGGCTTTGGGAATCTGAACTCCAGTCTAAAAGATTTCACAGTAAGAACACTATCCATAGAACCACACTCTTGGCCATTTTGTCATATATGACTCTTCATTGGATCAGCCACTATTTGTGTAGTCAATAATCTTTCATGATCCAGGTTTACCATGTTAGACAGGCAAATTTATTTTTCTGGGAGGTATCTATTTAAAACTGGCTAAGCATTACCATTTCACAGACATATTTGACTTTAGAAGTCTCCATTTATCACACAAGCTCACATTTTGATTGACTACTCATCATCAACATCTTATCTCATCAAATGTTCACTGAGCCCAATGTTAGGAAGACATCTAACTGCCTGGTAAATTAATGAAATGAAAAATGCCTCTTATACTATGTCTACCATCTTTCATAGTCAATTCTTCTCTTTAAACATCAATTATTTCACTAAGAAATTCAGTTGTATAGTGTAGACTTCAGGTACCACAGGGTCCCAGGGCTAATCATTCTCCTCCATCACTTCCCCAAGCTGACTCCAGCTCTTTGCTAGCTGACAGTGGACTGCAGTAAGAGGAACATCTTTTTCTGTACTATGCATTTAATTTTTCCTTACATCAGTGACTAAGCTGTGGCCACAGTGGAGCTGGTATGTGCCTGGTGGCCCATGTAAAGCGTCCTTCAGATAAAGTATCTCGAGTCCTTCTGCAGGTATGATACCTGGTCAGCTTTATCCTTGGATTGCAAAGGGTTCTAAGCAGACTAAATCCACTTTCAACTATGTTAAAGAGATATAGCCCTATTTGTAAAGTGTTTTCATTCCAATCCTGAAGGCCCGAATTCAATCTCCAAAACCCTTGCATAAAAATAAATACAGCAACAGCAACAAACTGGGTACAGTGGTACCCAAGCACTGAGGACAAAGAAGGCAGATACAGCCCTGGGTTCACAGGCTCGATAGTGTAGCTGAATCAATAAGCCTTGGGTTCAGTGAGAGATCCTTTCTCAAAGTAACAAGATAGAAGGCACTGGAAGAATGACAGCCAAGGATGTCTTCTGTCAAGCACATATATGTGCACGATGTAAACACATTTTCTCACACATATGTACCTGCACACACTTGAACACATACAGAAAACTTCAGGGCTCTTCCTGTAGGCAGCCTGAGGTGACCTGTGAAGATGGCTCGCTACTCCCTCGACAAAGGAAACCCCACGAAATCATGCAAGTCAAGAGGATCGAATCTTCGTGTTCACTTTAAGAACACTCATGAAACTTCTCAGGCCAGCAAGGGCATGCATATCTGAAAAGCCACCAAATACCAGAAAGATGTCACTTTGAAGAAGCAATGTGTGCCATTCCGGCGGTCAATGGTGGAGTAGGCTGGAGTACCCAGGCCAAACAGTGGGGCTGGACACAGGGTCGGTGGCCAAAAAAGAGTGCTGAATTTTTGCTGCACATGCTTAAAAATACAGAGAGTAATGCTGAGCTTAAGGATCTAAACGTTGATTCTCTGGTCTTTGAACACATCCAGGTGAACAAAGTGCCTAAAATGCGCCCATGAACCTACAGAGCACACTGCCAGATTAACCCGTACATGAGCTCTCCTTGCCACATCGAGATGATCCTCATGGAAAAGGAGCAGATTGTTCCAAAGCCAGAAGAGGAGGTTTCCCATAAAACGAAGATATCCCAGAAGAAACTAAAGAAACAAAAGCTTATGGCACGGGAATAAACTCAGCATAAAATAAATGCAGATGAAAGTTTAAAAAAAAAAAAAAAAACAAAAACAAAAACCAAAAAAACTTCAGGGCGTATCTACTTTACAGTTAAATCTAGAAATCTGATAATCTACGAAGGATTGTCAGAAATTATCCTTTCATGTTGAAAACCCCTGGGATTATTAGAGTTTCTTCTTTAAAAATGCCCTTTGTCACAGAATTAGTGTCAGAAGTCTCAAATTAACAAATGTGGACAAGGAAGCAGAGGAAGAAAGCAATTTCAGTCATCAATGCTGTTTCGGGTGTGCAGGAGAGCTATATGAGGCATTCTGAATACGGATTACTCAGAGTGGTCAAAGATCCTGAGTCACTAATTTTCTGCTTTAAAAGGCACTTTGACCTTCCCTGAACCCAAATATATATATATATGCTTCTTAATGGAGGCCCATTCATATGCATGTGATAGAAGAGTGGATTTATAAGGAAAATACCAAGAGAGATTCCTCAATCCAGCAGGAGAGATGATATTGCAATTATTAATTGAGCAAATAATCTCTTTTTCTATTACACTATATGTATAAGCAGATAATGTATAAATTACTCAAAACAGTTTCAGCTTCGTTAATGAATTTGCCCCAGGACTAATTTTTTAAAAAGTGCTTAAATGGCCTTTTAATTTTTTTCTCCATTATGCATAACAACATTTATTTAATAACATTAATCAAGCTGAAGAGCCATCTGTATTGAAGCTTAAATAACTTTCTAGGCTATATGTAGGCATACAATAAAGCAATTGGGGAGTGTAAAATCTGGATTAATATTGCTCTAAGATGAAATTACTTACCTGTTATCTCTAACCATTGTCAGAGTCTTCTCTTACCTAAAGTGAGTTTAAGTGTGAAAGAATATTCAAAGTAGCTGAGGGATTTGCTTTTGGCTAATAGTTAGTGCTTGTTTGGCATTAACCCAGTGAGTTGAACAAGTTCACATCATTATCCAGAGCTTGTGTTCAAGTTGGGCCCGTAACCAATGATGCTGTCTTGGAAAAACCACAAGACTTATTAAATCAGAAGCTTTAAAATGTGGACAGAGTCTCCTGTCAGTCAAATTAAATAACTCATAAAAAAAAAAGCTATAGCCCCAGACATACAATTACTTTTAAGTCATGATCCACAATAAAGCACTAATATAACACAGTAGGGCTGAGAATGTGGCACAGATTGTAAAGTGCTTCCCACATGAGCCTGAGCCAGCCCTTGGAGCCACTGACAAACCTGCAGGTGAAGAGGCATACTTGCAATTGCAGTGGTGGAGAGGCAGTGACAGGAAGATCCCATGGCTCACTTTGTAGCCAATGTACCTGAATTTGGCAGGTTTCAAGTCAGTGCAATAGTCGATCTCAAGAAACACTGTGAAAACCTAAGGAAGACACTTGAGGTTGATTTCTGGTCTCCACCTCTACATGCATATGCACTTACACACACACACACACACACACACATACACACACACCTATATATGTATATACATATGCACACAAAGAAAATAATATAACTCTTGACTTGACACAACAATAGACTTATGTGTTATCTACCATAAATGCCTCAGCAGGAAGATGAATGAGAAAAAATGGCCAATAAACTCCAAGATCAAGAAAAGATGATTAAACATCACTGACCATTAAGGCAATGCAATGAAAACCAAAATGAGACACCCCTTAGACTGCCAATTAGAAAAAAACCCAGAAAATAACAAGAGCTAATGGGCGTTCAGAGAAACTGTAACCCTAGCATGTCACTGGTGGCCATGTAAAATGAAGCAATGTAGAAAGCATCCTGGAAGCTCCTCAAAAACATAAATGTGGGCCTAGCCTTTAACGGCTGAGCCATCTCATTCTCAATAGAGGAAATCAAAAAGGCTGAAAGACACTTAAGAAAGTGCTCCATATCCTTAGCTATCAGGGAAATGCAAATCAAAACAACTTTGAAACACCATCTTATTCCTGCCAGAATGGCTAAAATTAGAAACACCAATGATGACTCATGTTGAAGAGGATGTGGAGAAAGGGGAACACTCCTCCACTGCTGGTGGGAGTGCAAACTCATACAGCCATTTTGGAGATCAGTATGGCGGTTCCTCAGGAAAATGGGAATTAGTTTACCACAGGACCCGGCAATCCCCCTCTTAGGAATATAGCCAAATGATCTATATCCATGCAACAAAGACATCTGTTCACCTATGTTCATAGCACTATTTGTAATAGCAAGAACCTGGAAGCAACCTTGATGCCCCTCAATTGAAGAATGGATAATGAAGATGTGGCACATCTACACAATGGAATACTACTCTGATGAAAAAAAAAAAAAATGGTATCTTGAAATTCCCAGGCAAGTGGATGGCACTTGAAGAAACCATCCTGAATGAGGTAACCCAGTCACAAAAAGAGGAACATAGTATGTACTCACTCATATATGGATTTTAGACCTAGATCAAAGGATCACCAGCCTATAATTCACACCACCAAAGGAACTAGGATACAAGGTGTATTCTAAGAGATTCATATAAAGTCCCTCACAGAAGCGGGAAGGGACAAGTCCCCTAGAGCACAGGGGAAGTGAGGGGGGCAGTGAACGGAGAAAGAAATAGGAGAAAACGAGGGGGAGGAAAGGAAAACACTTGCAACCAGGAAGATTGAGCCTGGTTAGGAATAGAAAACAGGAGAGAGAGAGAGAGAGAGAGAGAGAGAGAGAGAGAGAGAGAGAGAGAGAGAGAGAGAGAGAACATAAAAGAGGGAGCCAATATTGGTTTGAAGATAAAATTGAACACAAAGAAAGGTCTAGAGAACTATAAGACTGCTGCCAACTAATAATTTGAGCATCCTTGGAAAGGCTACCATAAATGCCCTTCCCGGAGAGTGAGATCAACAACTAACTTATCCATGGAGCCCTCATCTCATATCTGTTGGAAACAGGAGCAAACATCCATACATAAACACTGAGTCGAAGTAGAACCCAGATGCAGAGGAAGAGAACAAGACCAGGCGGCAGAAACGTACAGACAGATTACCTGAACAAGGAGGAGCTAATGGGCCACCAGACTGATAGCTGGGAAGCCAGCATGGGACTGACTCAGGATCCCCTGAATATGGGTCTCAGCCAGAAGGACTGAGCAGTCTAAGGAACCTCAGACAGTGGAGCCAGGATGTATCCCTGGTGCACAAAAGGACCTTGTGAACACATCCCCCATGGAGGGATAACTGCCTTAACCTAGAGACAGGAGAGAAGCCCTAGTCCCTACTTCACATGACCTGTCAGATCTACATGACCCCAACTGGATGGCATTCCCCTACATATGGAATTGGGGTGGGGGGATGGGAGGAGAGGGTGGTTAGGGTGCATGTAAGAGGGCAGAGAGGGTAAAAGGGAGGAAAGGAGAAAGGGAAGGAGGAAGGGAGGGAGGGAGGGAGGGAAGGAGAGGGAACTGGGATCGACATGTAAAATAATAAACTAAATTAAAAAAAAAAATGCTTTGACTCCAAAATTTAAGTTCAAGGACAAGTTACTGGGGAAAAGGATTTCTATTTTTGTTTCCACAGAAAATGAAAAGCTGTGGATTCCTTCCAGACTAATGTAGTTTGATCAAGCCAGACTGCCTGAAACAGAGTACCAGGTGATCCTACATTCAAAACAGCTGGACAACGCAGCCTTATAGACTACAGCCAGGATTTCTGAATCTTCTTAGAATCCCCCATGACAGCGCCCCTTACCAGGAGGAAGTAGTTTGGAAAGAACGGCGCCCAATATCCCAAATATTGTTTATAGATGTTTGTTTTCATTTAAATGGACTTGGTTATATAAAATAAATAAATAAAATAATTAAAAAAAAGAAAACGAAAAAAAATGTGGAATGACTACAAGGTCCTGCAATCCCTCTTTTGCCTATATACACCACAGAAGGGGAAAACATGATCCTCCCTGTCCTAATAGATATTTGCACACCCACTCAGGATCATAGTGTGTAAGCCACAGTGGAAAAAGATGGAGATGATGTAAGTGTGAACCAGGGGCTGGTGCTGTGGAAATGTACAATGAAAGCAGAGTTTCATTTTGGGAAGAGAACATCCTGGTGAAGGAAGGTAGCTATAACTTCATAGCACATACACCATTGAACTGTAGCCTTCAGGATGGTTACCATTACTAAGTTTGTGTTACATATTTATTTTAAAATGTAAAATGTATCAAAGATTTTTTTTATGTTTCAAAGAATTAAGTCCTAATAAGTATTAATATGCTTTCTTTTATTGTGGTTTTCTGAGTGGTGATTTTTATTCATATTTTTGATCCATTTAATCGTTAGTCATAAAATATATACCAGGCTCCTAAAACATAAAATTCTGTGGCAGGGAAAGTGTGCAGAAGGCCACAGCCTGGTGCCTTATCTTTTAAACATGGAACTCTAAACATAATGATAATCATGGGAGTAAATCGGCATAAGATAATGTGATGAGAACAATTCATAGAAGGAACATCTGTGAGCCATGAGATATCAAAACAAAATTTTATAATGGAGAAATATGGGGCAATGAAGTGGAAAGATGACAGAAGAAATGTTTTGCCTAGAATTATCTTGGGCTGGCTACATAGCCCTGTGGGTAGAGGTCTTTTCCCCCCTCTCATGAGTGCACAGTAGCTGTGGTTGCTTGAACAGAGTCATGCCAGTCATCGCTCTAGCATGCAGTGGGAAGCCCCACCCCTAACAGAGGTGCTGTGGACAGTTGATGGCTTCTGAGGGAAGGAGTATCAGTTTCCTTCAAGAATGTGACTCCTGGTAGGTCCACTGTGCTCTAGTAGATAGCTCCATACCCAGGAGTATATGGACCAGAATATTGGAGTTGATAGACCATTAAATTAATAAAAGTTAAAAACGAAGAGGGGTATGAAGTTTTAAGTATGTGGAGATTTATTCTGGAGGACTCAAGGAGGGGAGGTAGGGGTGAATATAACCAAAACACATTGTATGACATTGTCAAATGATTAGTAAAATGTTCATTAAAAGTAAATTTAATAGATGACCACAAACACATCATACTTTTCTCTTTTCATAAAATAACCACTTAGCATCATCATTTGTACATTCTAATTTTCAACTTCCTGTTAACAAGGATCATTGTGTTGACAAAGAAGCCAAAAGTTTATTGAATTTACTTCATATGACAAGAGGGAACATGCATGACACATGTGTGCATTGAATTCAGGTTTGGCAAGCACTTTGTCCTTTATCATGCCCCATTTTCTAACATTGCAGACATCTCTTTCTTACCAGTAACTTGATGCTTGGTGGTTCCCTATAATCACACTTTTTAAGATCTACGATATGCTTTTCAACAGATAGCTTATGTTGGTATGGCTCTTAGGTCATGAGGGATAGGTAAGTTTTCTTTCTCTAAGAGGGCAAATGGCTTCACAGTGGTTAGAAAAGACAAATTTGCCCCTGATTTGAAGTTCAGATCCGCTTGCTGCCATGCACATGTGTCCTTTCCCTCATTAAGCACTCACATGAACTGGAGTGGATGCTGTTAAATGCAGCAGAGATGTAGTGATGAGCAGCCTTCATTCTGCTCTGAACAGGTTTACAATCTGGTGAAGCACATCTTACTGCTCTAAATGGTATCTGAGGGAAGCCTAGAAGCTGGAAGAGAGGGAACTGAATTGTTGCTGGAAATACAGAGGTAGGAGTGAGAGCCAAGACAGGTTTGTTGTTTTGTTTCATTTTATATTTTAGTTTACTATTTATTTTTTATTTTACAGTTTACATATATATACATGTGGGTGAATACACACACACACACACACACACACACCGCACACCAGCACCTGTGTGCACAAATGAGAGGCATGGGCATGTGGAAGCCTGAGGCTGACATCTGTGTCCTCTTCAATCATGCTCCACTGTATTTTACTGAGTAGTGCTTCTCAGTTGACTAGTTTGGCTGGTGTGGATAATCAGCTTGCCCCATAGACATCCTGTTTCTATCTAAGTGGCCTGTAAGGAGTAAGGTTTTTTCTGCCCGCCGCCGAGTCTTGTCCTGCCACCACGCCAGCCCCAACTAATACACAGAGACTCTGTAATTGATATAATGCTGTTGGCCTGGTTACTTGTTTCTTATCGGCTAGCTCTGCCTTAATTATTAACCCATTTCTGCTGATCTATGTATTTCTCTTACTGGGGAGCCGGCCGGCATACTGTTTTCTCCCGACTCTCCATCTTGGCTCCTCCTTCCTATTTCCTCCTTGTCTCTTAGTCCCTCCTATCTTCCTTTCCTATTGGCCAACAGTGCTTTATTCATTAACCCAGTATGAGAAATATATACAGAATGACATCTCCCATCAGGGGCCAATATGTTTTCTTCTTCCTTCCTTCCTTCCTTCCTTCCTTCCTTCCTTCCTTCCTTCCTTCCTTTCCTTTCCTTTCTTTGAAAGAATTACAGTCTTCGCACTTGTATATCAAGAGCTTTTACCCCACTGAAACATCTCAGACTCCTGTTTCTAATACCACCCCGTTGTAGCAAGACAGGGTCTGAAGTATTGTGACTGGCCACAAGTTAACTACTTAGTTGAAGGTACCTACATGCTTCTGTTCTTCTTCCTCTTTCTACTGAGTGGTGAGCTTAGAGGCATGCACCACCACACTTGATTCACACAGGACTGGGATGAACTCCAGGCTTAGTGTCCACCAGACCAAGCATACTGCCAACTAAGCTATATTCCAGACACCGTTGTTTCATTAAAATGAACAAAACCAAATAATTAATCTAGGTACAATGACTACAATGGTTCTTTGGAACAGAGTTGGAATTTGAAAATGTTATTTAATGTATACATTAAGAAATAAAACTATATCCAAAATAACTTTTCAGTAGTATGAATTTTATTTTTTAAGCACTTACAGAGGATACTTTGGACATTTCATTTTATGTAGTCTCAACTTTTCAAAATTTTGATCTAAAAAGCAAGAAATTTTTATTTTCATATATAGACTAATTAGACTAATTAAAGACTACTGTAACATAATTACTATACTGAACCACTATCTGGTGTGTAAGTGATGCTGTTTAGTAAGTCATGCCTGACTCTTGTTTGATCACTCACCTGAATGAGATTTTGAGGTTAATTTCTGATTTTCATAGACTATACTATTTTTTTATTGTCTGAACTTTCTAAACTAGGGGGAGATGCATACAGTAATTATTGAAAGTAAAAATTTTAAAAGAGGAGAAAGATGAAGAAATTCTATGAACGTAGTGTCAGATAATATCACTCTGTGCAGCAAGACTGTTAGCAAACAGCACTAATTACTTTGCTTTACACTCCAGACAAAAAAAAGAAAGGAAACCTACTCTCAGTGCTAGGTATTTGCGTAGTCCCAGAACAGAGGCAGAGGGTGCAAAATCAGACAGGGATAGTGGCACTGCAATGTTTTAATTATTTCAGTAAATGGAAACTCTCTTCCACTGTCCCTGATATGAGGATAGTGAAAATACTAATGAGAACCGCAGTGTATAAATAGCACCACAAATAAATAAAAGGAACAAAATGAGAACATAACCTAATTGGGCAATTTACATCTTAGAATTAATAACTAATCATGCTCTGGACAGATGAAGAACACCTTTCCTTGTGTTTTAAGATTTAAACTTTGGCTGTTTTGATGTTTTTCTTTGCAGTCTTAAGAAAACAACACCAATTATTTATTAATAAAGGTATACATAATGACAAATATGCTTTCATTGGCCATATTTGAGTAGCTCTCCTCTGAACCCCTTCACAACTAGACCTTTTGCGCTGTCCCAGGTCATCTGAACCCAGTTTCAACAGAAATTGAGGTGGGTTAAATTTGGAACACCCCCCCCCATCCAATAACTGATTAAAGTAATTCCTTTCTTCACCTTCATGATCTCACCAGTCTGCTACATTTCCAGCAAGAATCTTTGATGTTGCCTTGGAAAGATCACAGTCTTCACGTTTCTTCAAGATGATGGTCCAATTTGCTCCTTGTCTTTAAATATCCACCTTCTCCTGTTTTATTTATAGTTCAGCCCAATCACATCCTAAATTAGAAACCTCCATTACAACAGTCCCTTCTTGAATACTTACCACATTGTCTTTAACAAGTGTGGTAGTTTTTCCTTTGATAATATTCAAATAAAATTTCATACTTGGTTAAGAGTTTAAGTGTTCCTGATATATTATTAAACAATGTTTAACTTCCCTGTAGGTTCTCTTTCTTATTTAAAGCTCAAGTGACTAAAAGTTCATTACACCATTATGTGAGATGGGAGATACAGAGAATTTAGAGATATTATAGGAGGAAAAAATATGAATTTTGTTTGGGGCCAATTGAATTTGAAATCTCCTGCAATGTGTCATCTGGGAATATTCAGTTGGCATCTGATAACTGGAGTGTGATCCAAATTATAAGTTAGCTAGAAATGGAGATTTGCAAGTTGTCTGCCTGAGACAAGTGCTGAAGCTCTGGCCATTTTCAAAAGTGTTGTGATGAGTCTGGACATCAGTGGACTTCAGTCAATGACAGGATGGACATCCTGAAGCTGAGGCAAGTTGTCGTGAGGGTGAACACAGGACATCTCAGCCAGTACTAAAGGACTTAGGGGAATACTAATTCAGTTGGAGGATATGGAGGTCCAATCTGGACCGGATGCTGTCAGGAATCATGGGTATTTCCAAGGTTGGGCATGATTATAAACCAACCAGAAGCAGAACAGATTATAGCAGGACTAAATCTGTAATTAGTGAATTAGTGAAGAAGTGGCATACATCCCCATTGGCAAGAATAGTGGGATGTTGGGTTCCATTTATGGCTTGAACAATGTACATTACTAATACGTCTAGCTTTAGTCTTAGAATATCCCATGCAGAGGAAGATGTTATGTGAACTACTTTTTTTTTCACATTTTTTGATTTTTTTCTAGGTTTCTCAGAACAATCTTTATTATTATTATTTTTAATTATACATAGCGATCCCAGTTCCCTCTCCTTCCATCTTTCCCTTTCTCCCACCCTCCCATGCCTCCCCGTTACTACCCTCACCTCCCAACTTCCCACTACTCCACATGTAGGGTGATATCTTACAGAAGGGGTCAACTAAATCTGTCAAGTCATTTGGAGTAAGGACTAGGCCTTCCCTCCTGTCTCTAGGTTAAGGCAGTTATCCCTCCATGGGGGATGTGCTCCCAAAGTCCTTTTGTGCACCAGGAATACATCCTGGTTCCACTGTCAGAGGCCCCTTAGACTGCCCAGGCCTTCTAACTGAGACCCATGTTCAGGGGGTCTGAGTCAGTCCCATGTAGGATTCCCAGCTATCAGTCTGTGGGCCCGTTAGCTCCTCCTTGTTCAGGTCAGCTGTCTCTGTGTTTTTGTAGTCTGGTCTTGTCCTCCCTCTCTGCATCTGGATTCAAGATTGGCTCAGTGTTTAGTTGTGGGTGTCTGCTTCTGTCTCCATCAGCTACTAGATGAGGTCTCCATGATGGTGGATAAGTTAGTTGTTGATCTCATTATCAGGGAAGGGCATTTATGGTAGCCTTTCCACTGTTGCTCAAATTGTTAGTTAGGGTCAGTTTTGTAGGTCTCTGGATATTTCTCTAGAGTCAGTTTTCTCTTGAAACCTGTAAATGCTACCTCTCCCTCTCTCTCTCTTTTCTTGTCTATTCCTCCTGACTCAATCTTCTTAGTCCCATGTGCTGTCCTCTCCTCCCCTTCTCTTTCCCCTAGTTCTCTCTCCACTCACTGCCCCCGTCCCAATCCCAATATGCTCAGGAGATCTTGTCCCTTTCCCCTTCACTGAGGGACCTTATATGGATCTCTTAGAATACTCCTTGTATCCTAGTGAATTATAGGCTAGTGATCCTTTGCTCTAGGTCTAAAATCCATAAATGAGTGAGTACATACCATGTTCCTCTTTTTGTGACTGGGTTACCTCATTCAGGATGGTTTCAAGTTCCATCCATTTGCCTGTGAATATCAAGATTCCATTGGTTTTTTTTCTGCAGGTAGTATTACATTGTGTAAATGTCCCATATGTTCTTTATCCATTCTTCAGTTGAGGGGCATCTAAGTTGCCTCCAAGTTCGTGCTATTACAAATAATGCTGCTATGAACATAGTTGAACAGATGTCTTTGTTGCATGGATGGGGATCATTTGGGTATATGCCTAAAAGGGGATTGCCAGGTCCTGTGGTAGACTGATTCCCATTTTCCTGAGGAACCACCATACTGATCTCTAAAATGGCTGTACAAGTTTGCACCCCCACCAGCAATGGAGGAGTGTTCCCCTTTCTCCACATCCTCTCCAGCATAAGTTATCATTGGTGTTTCTAATTTTAGCCATTCTGGCAGGAATAAGATGGTATCTCAAAGTTGTTTTGACTTGCATTTCCCTGATAGCTAAGTTGAGCACTTTCTTAAGTGTCTTTCATCCTTTTTTATTTCCTCTATTGAGAGTTCTCTATTCAGTTCTGTACCCCATTTTTAATAGGGTTATTTGGTGTTTTGTTGATTAGTTTCTTGAGTTCTTTGTATATTTTGGAGATCAGCCCTCTGTCAGATGTAGGATTGGTGAAGATATTTTCCCAGTCTGTGGGCTGCCGTTTGGTTGATAAACTGTGTCCTTTGCCTTACAGAAGCTTCTAAGTTTGAGGAGGTCCCATTTATTAATTGTTGATCTCAGTGTCTGTGCTACTAGATTTATGTTCAGGAAGCAGTCTCCTGTACCAATGTGTTCAAGGGTACCTCCCATCGTCTCTTCTAAGAGATTCAGTGTGGCTGGATTTATGTTGAGGTCTTTGATACATTTGAAGTTGAATTTTGTGCATGGTCATAGACATGAGTCCATCTGCAGTCTTCTACACACCATCATCCAGTTGTGCCAGTAACATTTGTTGAAGATGCTTTCATCCTCCAATTTTATACTTTTAACTGTTTTGTTAAATATCAGGTGTTCATAGGTGTGTGGGTTAATGTCAGGATTTTTGATTCCATTGGTCTTCTTGTCTATTTTTGTGCCAATACCAGGCTGTTTTCAGGTACTATAGCTCTGTAGTAGAGCTTAAAGTCAGGGATTGTGATGCCAACTGTAGTTTCTTTATTGTACAGGGCTGTTTTTGACTATCCTCGGTCTTTTGTTTTTCCATATAACGTTGATTATTATCATTTCAGGGTCAGTGAAGAATTGTGCTGGGTTGTTAATGGACATTTCATTGAATGTGTAGATTGCTTTTGGCAAGATTGACATTTTTACTATGTTTATTTTACCTATTCAAGATCATGGGAGATCTTTCCGTTTCCTGTATGTTCTTTAATTTCTTTCTTTAAATCCACAAAGTTATTGCGATATAGGTCTTTCAGTTGTTGGGTAAGTGTTACCCCAAGATACTTTATGTTGTTTGTGGCTATTGTAAAGGGTGGTGTTTCTCTGATTTCTTTCTCAGCCCCTTTTTTGACTAAATAAAGTAGGGCTACTGATTTTTTTGAGTTTATCTTGTATCCTACTAGTTTGCTGAAGGTGTTTATCAGCTGTAGGAGTTCCCTGGTAGAGATTTTTTGGGTCCCTTATGTAAGCTATCATATCATCTGCAAATAGTGAATGTTTGACTTCTTCCTTTCCAATTTGTATCCGCTTGATTTCCTTTTGTTGTCTTATTGCTTTAGCTAGAACTTCAAATATAATATTGTAGAGATATGGAGAGAGAGGGCAGCCTTGTCTTGTTCCTGATTTTAGAGGAATCTCCTTAACCTTCTCTCCATTCAGTTTGATGTTGGCTGTTGGTTCACTGTATATGGCTTTTATTATATTTAATTATGTTCCAGTTATCACTGTTTTCTCCAAGACCTTTATCACAAAAGGGTGTTGAAATTCGTCAAAAGCTTTTTCAGCATCTAGGGAAATGATCATGCGGTTTTTCTTTTTCAGTTTGTTTATATGGCAGATCATGTTGATAGATTTTCATATGTTAAACCTTCCCTGCAATCCAGGGATGAAGCCTACTTGGTCATAGTGATTGATTTTCTGATGTGTTCTTGAATTCGGTTTGCCAGTATTTTATTGAGTATTTTTGCATCAGTGTTCATGAGGGATATTGGTCTATAGTTTTCTTTCTTAGTTGTGTCTTTGTATAGCTTGGGTACCAAGGTCTATTTAAGTTGATTATCTGTTATTGATTTAATTTTGGTAAGTGATAGTTATCCAGAAATTTGTCCATTTCCTTTGAATTTTCCAATTTTGTAGAGACAGGTTTTCAAAGTATGACCTGAAAATTGTCTGGATTTTCTTACTGTCCTTTGTTATGTCCCCCTTTTTGTTTCTGATTTTGTTAATTTGCATGTTCTCTGTCTGCTATTTGGTTGGTTTGGATAAGGGTTTGTCTATCTTGTTGATTTTCTCCAAAAACCAACTCTTTGTTGCATTGATTTTTTTTGTATTGTTTTCCTGGTTTCTACTTTGTTTATTTCAGCCCTCAAATTGATTATTTTCTGGCATCTTCTCCTCCTGGGTGAGTTTGCATTTTTTTTTTGTTTAAGTCTTTCAGTTGGGCTGTTAATTCTCTAAGGTGACTATCCTTCGTTTATTTCATATGGGTACTTAGTTCAATGAACTTCCCTCATAGCATTGCTTTCAAGGTGTTCCAGAACTTCAGGTATGTTGTGTTCTCATTCTTTTTGAATTTTAGGAAGTCCTTAATTTCTTTTTTTATTTCTTCTCTGACCTAAGTATCGTGCAATTGCGGATTGTTCAATTTCCATTAGTTTATAGGTTTTCTGGGATTTGTGTTGTTGAATTCCAACTTTAAAGCATAGTGGTCTGATAAGATACAGGGGACTATTCTTATTTTTTTTTTTTTTGTATCTATTGAGGTTTGTTATGTTGTCTATTATGTGGTCGATTTTATTGAAGGTTCCATGTGGAGCACAGAAGTATATTCTTTTGTGTTTGGATGTAATATTCTGTAGATGTCTGTTAAACACAATTGAGACATAACTTCTGTTAGTTCTTTTGTTTCTTTGTTAAGTTTCTGACTGGTTTTCCTGTCTCGTGGTGAGAGTGGTATTTTGAAGTCTCTCACTATGAGTATGTGAGGTTTTATGTGAGCTTTGGGTTTCAGTAGTGTTTCTTTTATAAATGTGGGTGCCTTTGTATTTGGGGCTTAGATGTTCAGAATTGAGACTTTGTGCTGATGGATTTCTTTTGTGATGAATACGATATGACCTTCTTCATCTCTTTTGTTTGATTTTGGTTTGAAGTGTAACTTGTTAGATATTAGGATAGCCATACCTGCTTGCTTCTTGGGTCCATTTGATTGGAAGATCTATTCCTAACCCTTTACCCTGAGGTAATGTCTACCTTTGAAGCTTAGATGTGTTTCTTGTGTGCAGCAGAAGGATGGATTCTGTCTTCTTATCCATTCTGTTAGCCTGTGTGTTTTTATCTGTGAACTACTTTTTAATGATAGGGTAGATATTTGAGTTTAGTTGGTAGGAGAATCATGAGTCCTGGAAGTCAGGGCTTGTTTATCTCATTCCAGAGTAAGGGGACATATGGTTAAGAAAACAGTGTCTTGCATGTAATTCTACAACATGCCCTCTATAATCACCAGGTGGCAAAAAAACAAAATAAATAGTCAAATGAAGAAAACTCCACATAGTTAGCATCATTTCTTGGCACTTCACATTTTAGTAATGCATCTTCAGGAGCATGTGTGAAGATGAGAAAATAAGATGTAATAAAATACATAATCATTATGTATTCTAGAGATCCTATACCACACCCCCCACAGACCACACACAGACATGCACACAGAGACACACAGACACACAGACACACACATACACACCACATCTTTCAAATTTGAGAAGGCCAACAACTACAATAATTATGGACTTTTCCAGAATGATCTATACCTGGAATTATCACCTAATAAATGGGTAGGATCCCTGACTTGAACATGTACTAAAACTGCTGTTTATTGAATTTTTAAACACATGTTCCCAAGTAGTACAGGCTTGTCCTTGAACTCTAATTATCTGAAGATGACCTTGAACTTGTGATCTTCCTGCCTCTCTCAACTGCTGAGATTATAGACATGTATGATGGCTAATTTTATGTGAACTTGACACAAGCTAAATTTATTTCAGAAGAGGGAACCTCAATTTAGAAAATACCTCCATTAAATTAGGCTGTAGGCAAGCCTGTAGAGTGTTATCTCTTCCTTCTTTCCTTTCTTCATCCCTTCCTTCCTCCCATCCTTCTTTCCTTCCTTCCTTTCTTTTTCCTAGACAGAGTTCCTCTGTGTTGCTTTGGAGCCTGTTCTGGAACTCACTGTATAGATCAAACTGACCTTGAACTCACTTACCTCCTGAGTGCTAGAATTAAAGGCTAAAGTGTTTTCTTAATTAGTGATTGATTTGGGAAGGACTGATAGTCCTAGTTCTACAAGAAATCTGACTGAGCAAGCCATGAGTTTCAAGCCAGTAAGTAACAGTACTCCATGGCTTCAGCATCAGCTCCTCCTTCTGGGTTCCAATGTTTAAGTTCCCACCCTGACTTTCTTCAGTGATGAATTAAGACATGGCAGTATAAGCCAAATAAACCCTGTCCTCCCCAACTTGCTTTTGATCATGCTGTTTTATCATGATAATAGTAACTGAACTAAGACAACATGATTACTATGCTTAGTATATGTAGCACTGAGAACACAGCTTCCTGTAAGCCAGGCACACATTCTACCTAATGAGTGATATCCCTAATCCTTGTTTAACTTACTAGAGTAGGTTTGCACTCATGCAAAGTTTTGCTAAAGAATACTACTGTTTGTCAATGTTTTGATATGTCATCAGTCTCTTGGGCCATTTGTTTAAAACATGTTGTAAACACGTAAAAATCATTGTCTCTATCATAATGTTTAAGTTGTCTATAAGCCATCAATTCATCTCAGCATATCTTTCTTAAAACCATTTCTTTTTTATAAAGAACTCAGTAGTAATATTGCTATTATTTATTTATTTTATATAACCAAGTCCATTTAAATGAAAACAAACATTTATAGACAATATTTGGGAATTTGGGCGTTGTCCTTTCCAAACTACTTCCTGCTGGTAAGGGGCGCTGTCATGGGGGATTCTAAGAAGATTCAGAAATCCTGGCTGTAGTCTGTAAGGCTGCTTTGTCCAGCTATTTTGAATGTAGGATCACCCTAAAACCATATCTTAACATTTTTGTCTCCAACAGTTCTGCTAACAATTCTGAAAAAAAAAAAAAACCACTATGTTTTAAAATCTTCTTTGCAGAACAGGTTTTCTTACTCCAAATTTTGAAAGTTCCTGCGTGTGCCATGGTTACTACTCTGGAGTAGAAATCTAGCTCTTGAGACCCCCACTACACAACTGTGTCCTGGTTTGAATGTGGGCTGCTTTTGATCTCGACACACATGCTTCCGCTTTGTGCTCAATTGTCTCCCAGACCCCTTCATTTCTGTACCATGGGCAGTGCAGTTTGATTCTGCTCTCAAGAACACAATGTCACAGAGCTCACCAGGAGATGTGAGAATCCCGGACATTGCCTAGGCTCCTCTTGTATGCTTTGGAATCCTCAGGGTTTCCTGGGATGAACTCAGCCAGATGAAAGTTGGGAGAGGGCAGCTTGGCACAGAGCAGGCTTCAGTCTTCTTGGCTGCACCCCAACTCTTCCAGGCTGTTTCCCCTGGGAAAAATTCTGGTGAGGAATGTGCCATGTGTGAATGTTTTCAAATCGGGACTTTCAACTGATTTCTTTGATGACTCCATTAGTTGTGCTCATTTTGATCTTGCATTTGAAGTGATGCTGTCTGGACAGTCAGCACATGATTGCCATAAAGGAGCCATTGTTGTCATGCTTCTTTAGACAAATCGAGCAGCCTGGGGACTGCCGGGAGCATGGCAGCCGATACACTGTCGAGCAAGTCTCATCTGAGTGGCGAATGGACATGTGTGTGAGACGTTATCAGAGTAGGGACTCATCAACTCACTAAAGAGACATGTGCAGATTAGGAATTGAATCTGGGTACTTCCTGAGCCTAATAGGTATTCATAGAGAGCATAGCACATTGTTATGTAAATACGATTATTCTATTCAGTTCTCAATGCTGAAACTGCAGTTGAGCATTCCCTCACTCACATAGATGGAGTACATAAGGCACTGGGCAGTGAGGTATGTTTGTTGCTATGCCAGAGTTATACTAATTTGTCAACAGCTGACACCATTAATAAAGGATTTAAATGTATCCTGCAAAATGTCTACTGCCCATTACATGCATGCCGATTAGTTAAATTTAGCGTCATGGCCATATATTTTAGAACTTCCATTTGGGCTTTTGTGTGTGTGTGGGGGGGGGTGAGTTAAACCTTAAATGGAAACACATGGGCAAGATAGAGCCCAGGTGCTTCCAATCAGCAGTGATTTAGCTAGTCTCAAGGATTTTGCTATATTTGACAGAAGCAACTGTTCCTTAAACCTGCCTGGAGCCCACCTTGGATCTGACATCAGCAGAGAAGACTAACCAATCAGAACAAAACTGAACATACATTTGGAACCCCCAGACAAGCCAAAAGTTTATCTGAACAGTTTAACATTCCCTACCTACTAAGACCTAAGACTCTGAGTGTCTTCCCCCTCAGATCTTTGGGTTGGCAGGTTCAAATGTGAATCTTGCCAATAGGGAAAACAGTCTCCCTTCCTTCCTTCCTTCCTTCCTTCCTTCCTTCCTTCCTTCCTTCCTTCCTTCCTTCTTTTTGGTGTGTGTGTGTGTGCACACGTGTATCTGTATGCCTGTACCTGTTTGTGTACACACACATGGTAGGTGGGTATGTGTGCCTGAGTGTATACTCATGCATGTGGACAGAGGCCTGAGAAGATGCTGAATGTCCTGATTTTATCATTCTCCACCTTATTCTCTTGAGACAGAATCTCTCACAAATCCAGCAGGTAGACAATTTCAGTGATCTTCCTGCCTCTATGCACAATGCTTTGGTTACCAGAATGTGTAGTTCTCAGGGGCCAGGAGAGATACAGCAGGTGTTAACTAGTCAACGGGTCAACTTACCAGAGGGATGATTCCTGATAATATGCAAGATGGTATCCTCACTTGGCAAGGCCATGTGGTCACTAACTGTGGAAACCAGTTTCTCCTGTCTATAGTTTCTCTTATGAGTCACTTCATTCTTTCCTAAAAACTTGACTTCTTCCCTAGAATAGCCTTGGGTGTTTTCCCACTGCTTGTGTGTTTATCTCATGAAAATATTCTATCTGCTGGGCACATTATCTGTGGGTGGTCTACAAGATGATTTTTCTTTGGGTATATAATTTTGATATATAGAATAATACTGGTATATGTCTCATAGCTGGATATATTTGTTCCACAAGGATTGTGGACACTTGATAGTTTGTTTTGTTCTCTTATTTAGACTAACTGAACATAATTAGCACAGTTTCACCTCAGAACAAATTCAAATTAAAGGTCTTTTGTAACTAGATCTTATGTTTGAAACTTTACAGCTATGTACAAGTCACAGATGTCCAAACATGGTTACAAAGAAAAGCATGCTTATTCTTCACTAACAATAAATTTGTGTCTTAATGTTGTCCTTGGGCACCGTGACCTCCCTGTCTGGTCACAATTTTGTTTCTATGGCTTTGGGACCTTATGTTGCTATGGCAATGACTCTGCCTTTATTGTTTAGCTTAGGAATATGCTTCTGACCAATGAAAAACTACATCTGTAATTCCTACCTTTTACTTCAAGCCTCTATGGATAGAGAGATTTGGGAAGAGAGGACTAGGGAGGTAGTAGCTGGAGGAAAAACTGTCAGAAATTAGCAGAAATGTAAAAGGATAAGAAAGTAAAGTAAGTAAATAGGAAAATGAAGAGGATGAAAAAAAGAAAGGATGAAACAGAGAATTAGAATTGAAATTAAAATTGAGACAGAATTAGAGGTAAGAAATTATAGACATTAGGACAAAAGAATTAGAATAAAGAACAGATCACATATATAAAATGAACTTGGTATGAGAAGATTATTTTCTATAGCCTTCAGAGTTAGATCCTGTGCTTATTGTGGAGTCTCTTTTTGGACCCTGAATGAAAGCTTTTGAGGCAAGAACCTTGAAGATTTTCGATATGTGGCCACACTAAAATGTGAGTGCTAACACTCGAACTCGGGTCCTCACCATTGCGAAATAAGTACTTTTATTCACTGAGCCATCTCCTGAAGCCTCTGAGTCTTTAATTTTCATTTTGGAAATACATTTACATTCATGTGAATGCACTGAAATAAAGAAATACAACTTTTATGGTATGACAATACATTATTGAAGATAAAATATATAAAGTTGTTATAGATGTTTGGCCTTATTAAGTAGAAAGTCATCAGAGTTTAACATGCAGCAGAAACCAAGGGGTGAAGTGAATTACTCAATAACTCGCTTCCCTCAACTCCACACCTTTATCACAGCTAACTCTTTTTCTGAAATACTGTTGTTTGAAAGACTATCTAATGTCATCTGTTCAGAAACTGAGGCCCACTGCTCTCAGCCTTAGAGAAGATTCTTGATGCAGTTACTACAGACTCATAACTGTTCAGTGTGCAGTGAATAAGCAACTGGAGTGTTTACAAAAAAAAAAAATTGTGACAGCTATATCAGATCTCTCCAACCCAAGTCTCAGAAGTGGTGGAAAGAATGTAAGAGCCAGAGAATGGTGAGTATTGTGAAATGCTGCCTTCTGAATATGACATGATTGTTGTTCACACAGACTCACAGCAGCTTTGCTTATCTGCACAAGACCAATACACCATCATGACAGCTACAAGCTCCAGCATGAATGGGTGAGTGGTTCCAGAGACCCTGCCCCTAGCTGCAGGACTACTGGAAATTGATAGCTGTGATGGATGTCATTGGTAAGTTGCCCATGCCCCAGTAGATGACATCACATCTATGAGAATATGGGCAGCACTAATTCGATGCAGTAGGTTGTAATAATAATATAAAAAGGACATGAGATTTGAGGGAGATGCTGTGGGAAAGGAGCCTAGGAGAGTTGGGAAGTAGTAATGGCTGCTGAATATGATCAAGGTGCATTGCTTAAAATGCATGTAATTTTGAAAGAATAGCAAAACAAAGTACTCACTTGGATTTTAAAATTGGTGAATACAGCTTCATATAATATTGGAGAAATCTACTCTGAAAAGTTGAACCTATGAAATACTTAAGAAATTAAATTACTTAAATAACACATGCAGAAAAATAATTCTTAACTTAGGCATATATTCTATAAACGTCATATTCAAGTTTTCTTTTTTACAGGAATGTTTTTGCTTGAGTAATAAAAAATGGGGAATGGAAATTAGAGAAAGAATCCAAATGAATACAAGTACACATTGCCTGGAACTGTTTTTTTCTTAGGCAATGGAGGAGGATTGCTTTCTCAAGACAGCACAAGGCAAGAAAATTGTCACAGAAAACCTAAGTAGAAATGAATCTAAATGAAAAAAAAATATGAATATGTTTTTTATGGGTATGGAGAAAGAATCACACTATTACTTTATGAAAATTTTTTAGAATAGGTTTCATGGAAATTTAATTTTTTTTTGATGTGAAAACAGCAGTAGTATATTACTCAAGCAATTATAGAAACCCATATCATCGCCTACGAGGATTCTGGAATACTAGAATAAATTAACATATTTTTAATCAAAAAGAAATGTTATGATTGTTTTAAAAAAATCTATGTTTTACTATCAGGCACATACATTTTAAATGTTATGTTTTGTTGTTTCAGTTCTCTTGAAGATGAATCTCAGAGCATTCAGTGTAACTAAATTGTTGGCAAAGAAAAACTAAGGCATTGACTTTTAGAATTGTGGTTATTATGTTAATTTTAATTATATTAATTGACTTGGAAAAAGTTCAAATCTACCTTATACCGTAACTTCATTTCCTACAGTTAACTTTTGTTTCAGAGTCTTATATTTCCTGGTAACTTTCAATATGCTGTTCACTGTAGTCACTTACTGGTATTATCAGAAGAACAAAAAGGAGGAGAGAAAGAAGGAAAGTCAAGATCACTACCTCAGTATATTTGATGCACCCCTGAAAAAATCTGTGCTTTTTAAAGGAATAGATCTTTTGAGAGGTAATATGGAGATAAGTGTGAGTAGTCAGCTTATTCCAAGTGATTGGAGCCATGTATTCCTGTGAATTTTAATTAGTCTCCTGAGTTGTGAAGTTGAGCATACTCCTGCATTTATTTACCAACTCCTCACCTGTATCTTGAGCAGCATATTACCTGACAGGGGAGAACAGTGCAGGAAAATATCTACTTCGTGCTGCATAGATGTATAAGGAGGGCAAGATGTTGGGAGACAAAAGGTATTCATTTTTAGGTTGGTATTGGCTTAGGAAAGAGAGAATGGGGGATAAAATAGGGAAATTGAAAGAATCCTCCTTGCATTCTCAGCCCTTCAAATCTGTCCACATGATGAAGTTCAAGTATGCAAGGTGTGAGGAATAGAAGGGGCTACTGCTGTCTTGATGCAGTCTCCATTCATGGACAGACTTTTTAGGCATTCATTGAAGAGCTCTGTGAAGAGGCTTAGAAATGACAAAAACTGGTTGAGATCATTGACATTTTTGGAGACAGGCCAAAACTAGGTTAACAACGTCAACACTATTGCTTCTTGAATTTCTAAGACTCAATAATACTTTAGTTTAGGACTTGGACTTTCTTAAAAGATAATGTATAGGATTGACTTCAATGCCTTAAATCCAATACTTGTCTATGAGAATTTATTTTGTACAACCTTGCAATGGGAGCCTCTTTGCATCTCTGCCATCACCCAAAGCATCTCATTGGTGCTTGTTGCCTTTGATTAGCTATTTTCTTTTAAATAAGCACGAAAATTTATTTACCATTAAGCTAATATCCTAGAAAAATGAATAGCTCTTTGAAACCTTAAACAACTCCAATCCAAAAGATCCATTTCTTTCTTCTTTTTGTATTATGTATAGCTCAACAGGAAGAGGAGTCCTGGTTAGGCATAATTGTCAACTTGACAGAATCTAGAATCTCCCTGGATGCGGGTATTTAGGTATTCCTTGAATTATCTGAGGGGGTAAGGCCTGCCCACAGTGGGAGGAGTCATTCTTGGGCTCTTGGATGTTTAAATGGAGAAATAAATCTGAGTAGCATCAAGTGTTCTTTACTCTTTTCCCTGACTGAATGTGCAGGAAAAGTAGCTGAGACAATGCTGTATGTGAGAAATATAGGGGGAAATGATGATCCCACAGAAAATACACCAGCAGCTCTTTGTCTCTTCTAGCTTCAACTATTGATCTATGAGCCGCAAACCAGAATGTGTGATCAAAAAAAATCATCACTTCTGTTTCTGATGCTTGAACACATAAAATACTGAAGATCTTTAATACACATTTTATTATAACAGAAGTTGAATGAATGAAAAAGTGAATGACCAATGCAAGGCTCATTTATGAGTTCATTGATAAGGAATTAAATGAATCTCTGTCTCAAGAAATTAATAATAAAAAAGAGAAAATAAGCTATTGACAATTTTCTTTAATACAAAACAGAATGACTAAATTGTCAATAAATAGACTACAGATGTAGCCCGAAGGTAAGTATTATAACTGCCTCAGAGGAGACAGTATAAGGAGGGTGCAATGTGGGCACATTTTGAAAGATCATTATGCTTATAATTGGTGGAGAATCCTAAGGGTTATTCATAGAAATTCTGAGAGAATGTGTAGTGGGCAAGAACAATGACATGGAGATTTGTGAGTTCATTAAACCCTGAGCCTGTATCTTGTTTGCTTTAGAACTGTTACCACAGTGCCGAGAACAGTACTTACTGAAGAAATGCCAGGCTTTGTGTGTTGAGGGGTACCATTTTTGCCCATTTATGCTGCTATAACAGAATATCTTAAATTAAGGTAATTTAAAAGATAGCAGGAATTTTTTTATTTACAGTTGTAAAGGTCAGGAAGTTCACTCTAAACACATCAGAAAATCTCATGTGGTGCTTGAAGGTTATTGCTCTACTTCCAAGATGGTCCTTGGGGCTTCTTCCATAGACAGCTGAGGATATGTCCTTACTTAATGTAAGAATATCTATCTATCTATATCATCTATATCCATATCTACACATAGATATATTAGAAACAAGCTTGTTTTACATTTTTACATATCAATCCCAGTTCCTGCACCCTCCCATCCTCTCCTGTTACCCCCACCAACCCCCACTCCAATCCTCATTCTGCTCCCCAGTGAGGGTGAGGCCTTCCATGGGGAGTCTTCAGTCTGTCATATCGTTTGGAGCAGGGCCCAGGCCTCCCATGTATCTAGGCTGAGGAAGTATCCCTCTATGTGGAATGGGCTCCCAAAGTTCATTCATATACCAGGGATAAATAATGATTCACCAGGAGAGGCCCCATAGACTGCTCAAACCTTCCAACTAATACCACATTCAGGGAATATGGGTCAGTTCTATGCTGGTTTCCCAGCTGTCAGACCAGAGTCCATGAGCTCCCCCTTGTTGAGGTCAGCACTTTTGTGGGTTTCTCCAGCCTGGTCTTGACCCCTTTGATCATCACACCTTCTTGTCTGCAACTGGATTCCAAGAGTTCAGCTCAGTGTTTAGCGGTAGGTGTCTGCTTCTGCTTCTTTCACTACTAGATGAAGGCTCTATGGTGGCATTTAAGTTAGTCATCAATCTCCTTATCAGGGAAGGGCATTTAAGGTAGCCTGTCCACTATTGCTTACATTGTAAGTTGGCGTCATATTTGTAGATCTTTGGACATTTCCCTAGTACTATTTCTATTAAAACCTATAATGGTCTCTCTATTGTGGTATCTCTTTCCTTGCTCTCCTCTATTCTTTCCCTGGCTCAGTCTTCCTCATGTTCATCTCTGTCCTCCTCTTCTCCCTAACTCCCTCTTCCCTCCCCCATGCTCCCAATTTGCTTGGGAGATCTTGTCCCTTTCCCCTTCTCCAGGAGACCGTGTATGTCTCTCTTAGGGTCCTCCTTGTTTCCCAACTTTTCTGACAGTGTGGAGTGTAGGCTGGCAACCCTTTGCTCTATGTCTAAAATCTATATATAAGTGAGCATATACCATGTTTTTCTTTTTGTGACTGGGTTACCTTACTCAGTATGGTTTTTTCTAGTTCCATCCATTTGCCTGCGAATTTCAAGATCCCATTGTGTTTTTCAGCTGAGTAGTACTCCATTGTGTAAAAGTATCAAAATGGCAGGGCAGTTCTCAGTAGTCTCTGTTGAAAGGCCTTAATCAATTTAAGAGGCCTCTCTAGATTTAGTCATTCTACCAAAAGGCTTTAACTCTTGATACCTTGGGTTTAGTTTCAAATATGAATTTCAGAGGGAGAGATACTCTCAAATCAGAGTAGTTGCATATCTGAAAAAAAAAAAAAAACCTTAGGGCTTCAAATGTGATAAAATACCATGATGAAAAAAATCAATGGGGAGGGAGTTATTTCCCATTCCAGTTTTCCCATTGTGCAGAGAAGTAAGCATAGGAACGCAAGAAAGGTGTCTGGAGTCAGTAACAGAGGCAAAAGCCATAGAGTAATGCAGTGTACTGGCTTGCTCCCAAGCTTGCTCAGCCTACTGTTTTTTATAGAACATCGGACGGAAGTCTAGTGATAGCACCCACTATAGTGAGCTAGGCCCTCCTGTATCAATAAAAACGCACTACTGGCTTTCTTGCTGTTCAGTTTGGTACTTTTCTCATTTGAAGTTACCTCTTCTGAAATGACTTTAGCTTGTGCCAAGTTGATGTTGAACTAACCACCACAAGGGAGCAAGAAATGTGGTTGCTAAGGTGCCTGCAGGAGTAGGAAATAGTTTCAACAGCCAAGTATGTATGGAAACATTTACTCATAAATAAGCCCCTGTTACAGAAACTGTTGTCTGTTCTTGGAGAACTGTGACTCCTATAACTCTAAGGTCTCTTACCTGTGACAAAACACAAAACAGTATTTTATTTCCACAGCTGCTGTGTCTATTGGGCCATCTCAGGCTTTGGCTGATTAGATCTGTGATTTGTTTTCTCTTTGTGATTTAGAACTGGCATGGTTTGGGAGATTATGACAAAGAGGAAAGGCGACATTGTTCTTTTTCATTGTACCCATTACACTCTTACAGTTATTCAGGATGGCTCTTCCTTTTGGCACATTGCTGAGGACTGAAATACTTTCAGGAGTATTTGGAAATATTTCATTCTAATCATTTTGAAACAAGAAGATAAAAAGGAAGCCAATGATAGTGAATCAGGCATGGGTTACACATGCTTATCAATAAAATAAAAATTTTAATACTCATATTTCATACACACATCCCAACAAGGAAAATGTGTCACAATCAACAAGCACCAAACCCCAAACCAATCAAACAAAAAGCTATACAGTTGAGGTGTCTGTCCTTACAGAAATTATATTTATACATATAGTGGCATAGTAATGGAACTTAGAGGCTGAGTAGTTAGCTAAGTGCCAGACTTGCCCATAATATCTGTAGCAAATGGGGTATGAGTCTAGAATATCCAAGGATTGTATGACAGTTGTTGATAAGGGATAACACTGAGCTAAAGAAGCAAAACTAGACTGACATCCAGATAGCCCGTTGAAGCATCAATCCTATTGGGAGGGTGTAGTTACCACCAAACTTTAATGGAATAAAGCATCAAGTAGGTACTCTGTGGGGATACACCAAAACTTTCTTTTTGAGGAAGCTTTAGAGTCAGTATGTATTTTAAAAAATAAAAATTATGCCAATATTTTCAGAGGGTTGGTAGGTGAATAATAGTAAAACAATAAATCTAGTTTGACTTAATATCTTTTGTTTCTATTGCATTCCTTAATTAGATTATAGAAAACGAAGGGTGTGTGTGTGTGTGTGTGTGTGTGTGTCTGTGTGTCTGTGTGTGTGTGTGTATGCTACAGATTAAGAAATGCTCCTTATAAATTGATTCTCCTTAGAGATTATAAGAAGAAAATTCCTTTTTTCATAAATGTGCTAATGTTCCCAACTTATAAAAAGCAGTACTAAAAGCAGAGGATCTATTTCTATTCTCCACAGCCTGGCCATCATGGTGTCCGGTCTCCGCTACCAGAACAAGGAGACATGCCCAAGTCTGGTCAATAAAATACCACCATTTAGAGAATAGCAGCTGTTATCTTAGAATGCATCTGCTCATTGCTAACTTTCCAGAAAATAAGATTTGGAGGCCTCTCAGAGCTGAAAAATCTATTCAATATAAAAGTTTTACCATTTTTGAGTCACCATTTAACAACATGATATACATTCACACTGTTGTCCAGCCATTATCCTCATCTATGTCTGGGGTGTTTATATATTTTTTTTTATCATCCTAAACTCAGTCTCTGTATCCACTGAACAAATATTACTGGGCATCTTCCTCTTTGTAAACGCTGATAATTACACTCTACTTCCTGTGTCTGCAAATTTGTCTACTGTAGACATATTACACACATATGCATTTGTACAATATTTTACATAGCCGATTATAACACCATAAAAGTTCATATTGTAATATACTCTAGAGTATCCTTCCTTTTCAAAATTCCTTTATAATGAAACATTGTATTTTGCTAAAATTTTAAATTTGTTGAAGGGCCCTGGGGTGTTTCCATCTTGGAGCTATGAGAAATAATGCTGCTATGAACATAAACTACAAATGTCTGCTTTTGGCTGGTTTTTCAAACATCAAACATTTATTTGACAAATTGTATTCATTTGTCTTCCTGAATTGAGTAATTAGAGAAATGTTTAATGATCTTTGGGCCTAACTGCCTCTCTGAGAATTGGAATATCTCCCACTATTTTAGCAGATTGAGGGATTCATTTACTTTTTGTGAAAGACTGAACACCAATGTATAGTGAAATGAAGACTTTAGTTAGTACCCTGGCCTTCTAAGTTTCAAGCCACGCCTTTCCAAAGTGGAACAATTCAAAGATCTATTGATGAAAACCACCTCATTACTCCACCTTATGCCATGTAAGTAGATCATGTCACATATTCTCATCATCAGACAATTTTTATTCTGCTCTGGAGGATGTGAATAAAGGAGTTAAATCTTACCCATGCTCAGCCATCATTTTAAAGAAAATTACTATTCAGATTTTGGAGCTCTCAGTGACCATGAATATGTCTCACGGCAGATTATATTGGGTGGTAATTTTCTTCTTGCATGTGCAATGATTCCTCCTAGATTCACTTTACAATCTGGTGAATATTAAATTGTTATTACAGCGTGGCTTCCTCCACTTCATTTTATTTTACTACCAGGGTTATGGGCTCAATGTTGTAGTTACAGTTTATTTCACTTACAATCAACATCTATTTCAGGCACTTGTTAGCTTCCTCTTGCTTGTTTGTAAATCAGCTTCTTTATGAATCAGCCTCTTTATTAGGGTGGAAGGTAGAAATGGAAGTGCACCAGCTGTAGACTTTACTCTATGTTCCAAAAGAGGGCATATTTCTGCTATTTCAATAGGGAACCAATACTCTGAGCTATTAATGGTGAAATTTGGTTCATAAGCCAGTGAAAAACAGCAACTGTATCCTTGACACTTTTCTTGTAATTCAGAACAAATGTTATATCATTTATACTGTATGGACCATGATTTTACTTCTGCAAGCAGGATGTTTTGTATTTTGTCCTAGGGTTGTATGCTAGGAAAACCTTTCTTTGCACCACCCATTAATGTAGCTGAGATACATAGCCTTGACCATCATATCCTTTCTTTATAAGGCATCTTTTGATCTACATATGTTTTGACTACTAACTAACTCAGATATTACACCCCAGTCACATTCTCCATCTGTTGTCATACTCAGGTATAGCACTGACCCATTGACTATCCTACTTACCCTAGGAACATTACCAGAGACCCATAGACAGCCTTGTGCTTCATAGCCTGCTGATGTAATGTATATCAGGCAATCCCAAGACTGCCTATCCTGCCTTGTCTATTCATACCCATGAAACCCATTATAAAGATTCTTTCTAGTACCCTTTCCCTTCCATATGACTAGCTTGGAGCTCCTCCAATATGTATGTGCCTTTGACTCCCAGGATCGATAACAAACCATCCTTTTAATAACATGTATCTTGTGATTTCTTGGTCTTAAGGTTTATATAACTAACATATCTTCAAATACTCCTGGCAAAACATGTTCCAAATGTATTACCTTATTTGAAAATGACACATTATAATTGAAAAATAAATAAATAAAAAATAATAAAAACAGAAAATGATACATTGTACCCCATTTTTTGAGTAGTATTAACAATTGAACAAAGGCATCATGTATATAAGAGCAGTACTCTAACACTGAGTTATAGTGCCTGCCCAAACCAATGTATTATTTAGTACAGTTCTATTGGAAGTCCTAGGGCTGGACTTGGAATGGCTGTTGTGATTTTGATTTCTCTTATAGAATACTGGAAGGAGGGCTATTCCTGGAACCCACCCCACTAGGACTTCTGGGTAAGATGGTGGGATTGTAGCTGCTTTTATGTAAGCTAATGAAAGAGGAAGTCAGAATTAGAAAAAAACAAAACCAATCTCCATTCTAATGATAGGAACAAAGGAAGACTCAGAGATCCCCCCCCAAAATAACTAAAGGATTCATATGATGTACAGAACAAAAGGACAGGTGACTCAGCCATAAGAAATCTGGTAAATATAGATTGAGCAGGGCAGCTACTTTGAGGAGTGGGGACAGCAGCCACTTCCTAAAGCCATTTGCTTATTCTTTTCTGATAGGTACTTAGAATTTATCCTGCAGAAGTAAGTTGCTAGAACCACAACAAAAACCTCTTTTTAAATAAGAAGATACATCTGAACCAACAGATGCACAAATTGAAACACAGAAACACATACAAAAATGAAAAAGCCAGTGTGGATGATTACTCTCAAAGATCATAACTCCTTAATTATTGAACTCAAAGTGACTGATGAATAAGGGGCCAGATGAAAATTTATAATTGGATGACAGATGACTGAATCAAGGACCCAGAGAGGAAACACAGCAACATAAAATAAAGGTCAGTAAAATGGATATAAAGATCAGCAGCATGGAAGGGAAATTCAATGCAAAATTGGGATCTTAGATAAAAATAATTAAAAACTTTGGAAATAACTCAATCTAGTAGAAATTAGAATGGAACGGAAGAAAACCAGTTATTGAAAACAATGTTGCAGAAATATAGTGCCCAAAAAGGAATAAATACAAAAACATGAGCACCACAAAGACAAATAACTCTGAGAGACAATCAAGATATAAAATCAAAGAACCTATGGAATAGAGGAAGCAGGGAAGCCCTATAGGTATTTACCATCTATTAAATAAAGTCATAGAGAATAGTACCCTGGTTTATAAGAAGACAATATGCAAATTTATTTGAGATATGTAGAACCTCAATATATTATCATAACTGAGACTCCCAATGACATTTTATAATGTTCATAAAAAATACAAAGCAAAGAAACATGAGAGAGAGAGAGAGAGAGAGAGAGAGAGAGAGAGAGAGAGAGCATAAAGAGGGAGCCATTGGCCGGAGTACCAGGCTTCTGCCAGAGATCTGCCTATCCCCGAGGTACCACCCTGAGTCCCTGCCTGCCTGATCTTTGACTCCCATCATTGGGCCTCTGCTGGAGGTGAGCCTAGGATCAGGTCAGGTTGAATTCCCCCACACACCCTTCCCTGGGTACTCCCTGGGTTAGCCCAGAATCTCGCTCTCCCCTATATCCTGTTCTCAGGGTGAATACTCCTAGAACTGCGATCTACAACCCCCCCCAAAAAAATACCTGCCCTACATAGCCCACTGCCTCAGTGCTCTGGGTGAGCATTGGATCGCTAGGTGGGTACAACAATCCTGCCACCTCCAAGGAACTTCCAGGATCTGCTCTGAGCACACTAGATCCAACTATCCACACGGAACCACCCTGAGTCCCCACCTGCCTGATCTTTAATGCTCATCCCCAGGCCCCTGCCTGAGGAGACATCCTAGAGAGCTTGGTCCACCCAGAGCTACAGACAGACATCGAAATCCTGACCCTCCTAAGCCCACTGGGGGAGTAGCATAGTGAGAGAAAGAGACCCCAACTGCACCCACTGTAAGGATTGATGGGAAAACAACAATGCAAGAAACACCTAACAATATAAAGACAAACATGACACTACCAGAATCTAGGGACTACACCAACTAGACCTGAATACACCAAAGCAGATGAAGCAGAAGAAAATGACTTCAAAAATATCGTCATAAAAATGATAGAAGTCCACTTGAAGATCTTGCCTTGATTAACAGCCTTGCCCACATGCTTATCCATGGAGCCCTCAACTAATGCCTGTTGGAAACAGGAGAAAACACCCATACATAAACACTGAATTGAAGTAGATCTCAGATGCAGAGGGAGAGGACAAGACCAGGTGGCAGAAACACATAGAGACAGCTGACCTGAACAAGGAGGAGCTAATGGGCCACCAGACTGATAGCTGGGAAGCCAGAATGGGACTGACTCAGGCCCCCCTGAATATGGGTCTCAGCCAGAAGGACTGAGCAGTCTAAGGGACCTCAGACAGTGGAGCCAGGATGTATCCCTGGAGCACAAAAGGACTTTGCGAACACATCCCCCATAGAGGGATAACTGCCTTAATCTAGAGACAGGAGAGAAGCTCTAGTCCCTGCTTCACATGATCTGTCAGACCTATATGATCCCTACTGGATGACATTTCCCTACATATGGAATTAGGGTGGGGGGATAGGAGGGTGGTTAGAGTGCATATAAGAGGGCAGAGAGGGTAAAAGGGAGGGAAGGATGGAGGGAGGAAAGGATGGAGGGAGGAAAGGAGGGAGTGAGGAAAGTAGGGAGGGAGGGAGAGGGAACTGGGATCAACATGTAAAATAATAAATTAAATTAAAAAAATGCTTTGACTCCAAAATTTGATTCAAGGACAAGTTACTGGGGAAAAGGATTTCTATTTTTGTTTCTACAGAAAATGAAAAGCTGTGGATTCCTTCCAGACTAATGTGGTTTGATTAAGCCAGACCACCTGAAACAGAGTACCAGGTGATCCTACATTCAAAACAGCTGGACAAAGCAGCCTTACAGACTACAGCCAGGATTTCTGAATCTTCTTGGAATCCCCTATGACAGTGCCCCTTACCAGCAGGAAGTAGTTTGGAAAGAACAACGCCCAAATTCCCAAATATTGTCTATAAATGTTTGTTTTCATTTAAATGGACTTGGTTATATAAAATAAATAAAAAAAAAAATGATAGAAGTCCTCAAAGATGATGGGAGAAAATCCCTTAAAGAAGTGGAAGACAAAACAAACAGAAAATTGGAAGAAATGAACAAATCTCTTAAAGAAAGTAAGGAAAGCCAAGGGAAAAAAAAAAAAACAATGAAAGAGGTGACTTGAAAACTGAAATAGAGACAATAAAGGCAACACAAACTGAAGGAATGCTAGAAATAGAAAAACTGGGCAAATGATCGGGAACTACAGATACAAGCATAACCAAAAGAATACCAGAGATGGAAGAGAGACTCTCAGGCACAGAAGATAAACTAGAGGAAATAGATTCATTGACCAAAGAAAATCTTAAGTCCATCAAATCCTTAACACAAAACATCTGGGAAATGTGGGACACTGTGAAATGGTCAAACCTAAGAATAATAGGCATAAAAGAAGGCATAGAGCCCAGCTCAAAAGTGCAGAAAACATATTCAACATAATCATTGAAGAAAACTTTCCCATTCTGAAGAAGGACATGCCCATGAAAGTACAAGAAGCATATTGAAGACCAAATAGACTGGACCAAACAAAAAAGACCCCTTGACACATAATAATCAAAACACCTAACAGAATAAAGAAAGATTATTAAGAGCAGCAAAGAAAAAAGACAGGTAACATATAAAAGTAGACCTATCAAAATTATACCTGACTTCTCCATGGAATCTCTCAAGGCCAGAAGGTCCTAGATAGATGTTCTACTAGTACTAAGAGTCCACAGATGTCAGCCCAGACTACTATACCCAGCAAAACTCTCAATAACTATAGACAGAGAAAACAAGATATTTAATGACAAAGCCAGATTTTCACAAATCCAGCCCTACAGAAAGTTCTGGAAGGAAAATTCCAACCCAAGGAAGTTAACTACACTCACAAAGACATAGGCAATAGATAATCCCATTTCACCAGAACCCAAGGGTAAAGTAGGGCAATACCACTGCCAACAACAAATCTAAAACAAACAAGCATTAACAATCAATGGTCCTTACATTCCCTCAACATTAACAGTCTTAACTTGCCTATAAAAAGACACAGGTTAACCGAAGGTATAGGAATACAGAATTCAGCCTTCTGCTGGATATAAGAAACACATCTAAGCTTCAAAGACAGACATTACCTCACGATAAAGGGTTGGGAAAAAAACCTTCCAATAGAATGGACCCAAGAAACAAGCAGGTGTAGGTAGCCTAATATCTATCAAGTTAGACCTGAAACAAAATCAATCAAAAGAGATGAAGATGGTCATTTCTTATTTGTCACAGGCAAAATCCATCAGCACAAAGTCTCAGTTCTGAACATCTATGCTCCAAATACAAAGGAATCCACATTCATAAAAGAAATATTGCTAAAAATCAAAGCTCACATAAAATCTCGCAGACTTCAAAACACCACTAGACAGAACCACCAGTCAGAAACTTAACAAGGAAATAAAAGAACTAACAGAAGTTATGTCTCAATTGGGTTTAACAGACAACTATAGAACATTACATCCAAACACAAAAGAATATACCTTCTTCTCTGCTCCACATGGAAGATTCTCTAAAATCAACCACACGCTAGGCAATATAGCAAACCTCAACAGAAAAAAAAAATGGAATATTCCCTTGTATCTTATCAGACCACTATGCTTTAAAATTGGAATTCAACAACAACACAAATAGCAGAAAACCTGCAAACTCATGGAAACTGAAAAATGTGCATTTGCACCATACCTGTGTCAAAGAAGAAATACAGAAAAAAAATTAAGGACTTCCTACAATTCAACAAAAATGAGGACACAACATACCTGAACTTATGGAACACCTTGAAAGCAGTGCTACCTGGGAAGTTCATTGCACTAAGTGTCCATATGAAGAAAATGGAGGATAATCACATTAGAGAATTAACAGCACAACTAAAAGAAGCACACTCACCCAGGAGTTGTAGACACCAAGAAATAATCAATTTGAGGGCTGAAATCAACAAAACAGAAACCAGGAAAACAATACAAAATCAATGCAACATAGAGTTGGTTTTTTGAGAAAATCAAAAAGATAGACAAACTTTATCCAAGCCAACCAAAAATATGCAAATTAACAAAATCAGAAATGAAAAGGGGGACATAACTGACACTGAGGAAATCCAATTTTCAGGTCATATATTGAAAACCTTACTCCACAAAATTTGAAAATTCAAAGGAAATTGACATATTTCTAGATAACTCTTACTTACCAAAATTAAATCAAGAACAGATAAGCAACATAAATAGACCCATAACCATTAATGAAATTGGGGCAGTAATCAAAAGACTCCCAACCAAAAACAAACAGTCTAGAGCCAGATGGCTCTAGTGCAGAATTCTACCAGAAATTCAGGGAAGAGCTAATACTCTTCAAATTGTTCCATACAAGAGAAATAGAAGGTTTTTTATCAAACTCTTTTTAAGAGGCCACCATCACCTTGCTACCCAAGCCACACAAAGACACAACTAAGAAAGAAAACTACAGACCAATGTCACTAATGAACATTGATGCAAAAATACTCAATAAAATACTGGCAAATCGAATCCAAGAATACATCAGAGAAAAAATCCACCATGACCATGTAGACTTCATCCCTGGAATGCAAGGATGGTTCAACATATGGAAATATATCAATGTGATCCACCATATAAACAAACTGAAAAAGAAAAACCACATGATCATCTCACTAGATGCAGAAAAAGCCTTTGACAAAATTCAACACCATTTTATGATAAAGGTCTTGGAGAGGTCAGGGATAACAGGAACATACCTAACCATAATAAAAACAATATACAGTAAACCAACAGCCAACATCAAACTGAATGGAGAGAAAGCTTAAGGTGATTCCTCTAAAATCAGGAACAAGATAAGGCTGCCTTTTCTCTCCATATCTCTTCAATTTTGTACTTGAATTTCTAGCTAAAGCAATAAGACAACAAAAGGAGATCAAGGGGATACAAATTGGAAAGGAAGAAGTCAAACTTTCACTATTTGCTGATGATATCAAAGCTTAAAGAAGTGACCCCAAAAAAAAATCTCTATCTACAGCTGATAAACACCTTCAGCAAACTAGCAGGATACAAGATAAATTAAAAAAAAAAATCAGTACCCCTAGTATATACAGACGACAAAAGGTCTGAGAAACAAACATCACCTATTATAATAGCCACAAACCACATAAAGTATCTTGGGATAACGCTTACCAAACAACTGAAAGACCTATATAGCAAGAAATTTGTAGCTTTAAAGAAAGAAATTAAAGAAGATACCAGAAAATGGAAAGCTCTCCTATGCTCTTGGATAGGTAAGATTAACACAGCAACAATGGCAATCTTACCAAAAGCAATCTACAGATAAAATGCAATACCCATCAAAATCCCAGCACAATTCTTCACTGACCTTGAAAGGATTATAATCAACTTTATATGGAAAAACAAAAGACCCAGGATAGCCAAAACATCCCTGTGTATTAAAGGAACTTTAGGAGGCATCACCATCCCCAATTTTAAACTCTACTATAGAGTTTTGTCACACACAAAAAAAAACCAGCCTGGTATTGGCACAAAAATAGACAGGTAGACCAATGGAATTGAACCAAAAATCCTGATAATAACCCACACAGGTATATACACCTGATTTTTGACAAAGCAGCTAAAATTATACAATGGGAGGAGGAAAGCATCTTCAACAAATGGTACTGGCACAACTGGATGATAGTGTGTAGAAGACTGAAGATTTACCCATGTCTATTTCCATGCACAAAATTCAAGTCCAAATAGATCAAAGACCTCAATATAAATTCATTCACACTGAATCTCTTAGAAGAGAAAGTGGGTGGTACCCTTGAACAAATTGGTTCCTGATCATAACTCCAGTAGCACAGCACTGAGATGGACAAATAATAAATGGGACCTCTTCAAATTGAGAAGCTTCTGTAAGGCAAATGACACAGTTGACAAGACCAAACGGCAGCCCACAGACTGGGAAAACTCCTCATCAGTCCTACATCTGACAGAGGGCTGATCTTCAAAATATACAAAGAACTCATGAAAGTAGTCACCCAAATACCAAGTAACCCTATTAAAAAGTGGAGTACAGAACTGAATACAGAATTATCAATAGAGGAATGAAAAATAACTGAAAGACACTTAAGAAAGTGGTCAACATCCTTAGGTATCAGGGAAATGCAAATCAAAACAACTCTGAGATAGCATCTTACTCCTTCCAGAATGGCTAAAATTAGGAACAGCAAAGCTGGAGAGGATGTGGAGAAAGGGGAACACTCCTCCACTGCTGGTGGGAGTGCAAACTCCTACAGCCATTGGAAGATTAGTATGGCAGTTCCCCAGGATAATGGGAATCAGTCTACCACTGGACCAGCAATTCTACTCTTAGGCATATACCCAAATGATCCACATTTATGCAACAAAGACATGTGCTCAACTATGTTCATAGCAGCATTATTTATAATAGCAAGAACCTGGAAGCAACCTAGATGCCCCTCAACTGAAGAATAGATAAAGAAGATGTGACACATTTACACAATGGAATAATACTCTGCAGAAAAAAAGGAATGGGATCTTGAAATTCGCAGGCAAATGGATAGAACTTGAAGAAACCATTCTAAATGAGGTAACATAGTCACAAAAAAGAGAAAAATGGTATGTACTCACTCATATATAGATTTTAGACACAGAGCAATGGATCACCATCCTACAATTCACACTGCCAGAGGAACTAGGATACATGGAGGTGTATAAGAAATTCATACAAGTCCCTCACAGAAGCATAAAGGAACAAGACCTCCTGAGCATACTGGGAGTTGGGGCGGGAGCTAGAAGAAAGAGAAAGAGAGGAGGGGAAAGCATGAGGGATTAGGAAGATTGAGTCAGGGGAATAATAGACAAGAGAAGAGAAGAGAGAGAGAGAGAGAGAGAGAGAGAGAGAGAGAGAGAGAGAGAACATAAAAGAGGGAGCCATTATAGATTTCAAGAGAAAATTGACTCTCGAGAAATATCCAGAGACCTACAAGACAGATCCCCAACTATCAATTTGAGTTACAGTGGAAGGGCTACCATATATGCCCTTCACTGATAATGAGATTGATGTTTAACTTATCATAGAGCCCTCATCTAGTAGCTGATGGAAGCAGAAGCAGACACCCACAGCTAAACACTGAGTGAACAGGAATCCAGATGCAGAGAGGGAGGACAAGACCAGGCTACAGAAAGCCACAGAGACACCTGACCTGAACAAGGAGGAGCTAATGGGCCCCCTGACTGAAACTGGGAAACCAGCATGGCACTGACTCAGACCCCCTGAACATGGGTCTCATTTAGAAGGCTTGGGCAGTCTAAGGGACATCTGACAGTGGAACCAGGATGTATTCCTGGTGCACAAAAGGACTATGGGTGCATATTCCCCTTGGAGGGTTACTCCCTTAGCCTAGAGGCTGGAGGGAGGGCCTAGTTCCTACTCCAAATGACTTGACAGATTTAAATGACCCCTCCTGGAAGGCATCATCCTCTCTGTGGAGAGGTGGAGGGGAATGGGATGGGAGGGTTATCAGGCTGGGGGGGGGCATGGGAGGGTGGAAGAGAGGGAGAGAGGGACAGAGAGGGAACTGGGATCGATATGTAAAATAAGCAAAACAAACAAACAAACAAATAAATAAATAAATAAATGGAAATAGGGTTTACTACAGATTACAATGATATTCATAAAACCATTAAGGAAGGCTTTGAAAGCTTACATTAGAAAAAGCAAATAAAGGACCTAGAGAGATGACATAGTGGTTTAAAATACTTGTTGCTCTTACAAAGGATTTGGTTTCCCTTTCCAGCACCCATGTTATGGATCGTGAATATCATTAACTTCAATATTATCAGACGTGATGTCCTATTCTGACCTCCACATTTACCACACACACAAACATGATGCACATACATACATGCAGGCAAACACACTCATATCTCTACAATAAATCAAACAAAGAAAAAAGTAATTTCCTGGACACACATGACCTATCAAAATTAAATGAAATAGTTATAAACAACCTAAATAGATTCATAACCCACAATACGATAAAAACATCTCCCAACAAAAAATAAGTTCTGGTTTAGATGTCATTGCTGAATTCTATCAAATCTTTAAGGAAGCACTAATATTAATGCTTTCAACAAATTCCAAAAAATAGAAAGGAAAAAGAATACTAACAAACATGTTCTAAAAAGACAAAATTTCTCTGCTGACTAAAACCAGAAAACGGCACATACAAAACAGAAAATTATAGTTCAATTTCTATGATTCTTATGAACATAAAAATTTTAAAACACCTGTAAAAATAAGAGCACATTAACATGAAAAAATTTTCTTAATTTCACAGGACTAATAATGTAAAAATGACCACATTACCAAAACCATCATACACATCAAATGCAATTCCTGTCAAAATACCAAAACATTCATCACAAAAATAGGAAACATAATTCTGAATTTCATGTCATTGTATAAAAGGCTATAAGTAGTCACAAGAATCCTTATAAGAATGAGCAGCATTGGAGATATAATAATACTACTTCTCAGATCACATTTTAGAGACACATTAGCAAAATCTTAACAGTACACAAAACAAACAGGTAGACCATTGGTTCTCAAGCTTCCTAATGCTGTGCCCTTTCATCATAATGATGGGGATCCCCAACCATAAAATTATTTTAATTGCTACTTCATAACTATAATTTTGCTATTGTTATAAATCATAACCTAAATATCTGGTATGCAGGATATTAGATATGTGACCCCTGTGAAAGGGTTACTCAATCCCAGCCCCCAAAGGAATCTTGACCTACAGATTAAGAACCACTAATGTAAATCAACAGGATAGAATAGAGGACACAGAAACAAATCCCTTCATTCTTTTTTTCTTTTCTTTCTTTTTTTTTTTTTTTTTTTTTTTGTCTGAATCATATGCCAGTCACAGGCAATGTATTCGGAGCTTTTGCCATTTACTTCCTTATGGTTTATTGTATATTAACTTTAGGTCCTTCCTCTTTCCAACCTTTAATAGACAGAGTTATGTTGGGATCTATTACTCTCTCATTTGTGAGAAAATATTTATTGATTTACTGAAAAAATATCTGTTGTTATTCTGCTGTGTCTATTGATTATTAAACTTTTAAAAATAAATAAAATCTCCTGAGTCTTAAGCCAACCACTTTCTTCTCTGAGTGACATTGATCTCCATAAGTTATTAATGTTTTGACTCATTAAATTCATGGGGTCTTGCTGTGATCACTTCCTACTCACATTGTTCAATATAATCAGATATATTTATACTCAATAAATTTATTTTGTCATCTGTTCTGTTCTCAATTCCGTGAAGGTAGGAGAATTATCAGTAATGGTTGAAGCATTATGTATATTATATCTAAGTCAAGATAAAACCAAAATATATGAATAAGAAGCACTAAGTTATGTGCACGCTTTATACAAGACTAGTGTGGTTTCAAGGATAAAGGCCATCAGCTAAGATGCATCTGGGGCAATTGCAGAGGCCTGTATATAAGAAGATTCCAGATGGTGTTCCATTGCTGGAAATATACGTAGCATAATATATATTGCTCACAGAGTAATTATTTGCCTAATGAAAGAGGGAAAAGGTGGACAAAGAAAGAGGAGAGGGGCAAGAGCTATTGCTAAGGATATCTCCTGTACCCAAGCACTGGGTATCTAATTAAGAATTTTTCCTTTTACCTTTTTAACTACAAGGGTCACCAGAGGTTGGCAAGGCAACAGCTACTTAAAGAAAAATAAGCACACACTTTTTGAAGGAGTTTGACCTTCGTATGGCAACCTTGATGAGTTGAGGTGGATCTAGCCAGACCAAAAAAAATTCACAGGGCCAGAGCCAGGTATTTTTGATGGAAATTTAGCTTGGAAAATGCAAGAGTCCTTTTATTTGTCATAAAGTTGTTCACATTTCAACCAGATCCCTCCTCTGAACCCATCATTCCTATACTTGCTAGGGTTCTCAATGTTTTGGTGTTTTTTGAATTCTAATCAGAAGGCACATGCACATTGTATATTTGTATTCAATATGTGGAGTTTAGTATGAGGGTTTTTCCCAAGTTCATGACCTCCGTTCTCTTTATAGTTTGACAAATATGAATTGTGACCTAGGTGACCAGTTAAATAAGTCCCTTTCCTTTACTATTTCAAAAGGCTTCATGTTGAAAAATTAGTTTATTACAAATTTATATACAGTGAGCATTGGGTTTGCTCATCACACAAAAATAAATACTTTGTTACAGACTTGTGGTTTTTTTAAAAGATGTATTTTAAATTTTGATTATGGTTATCTGTATGTGTGGATACTTGCATATGGAATACAGATTCTCATGGTCTACAGAAGAGGGCAGCAAATTACCTGCAGCTAGAGTTCAAGTAGTTGGAAGTGCTGTATGTGGGTACTAGAAACCAAACTTGAGTCCTCTGCAAGAACAGTCACTGCTCTTTACTACTGAGTCATGTCTCTATTTCCTGTAAATTTATTTTAAAATGGTGTAACCATCTCTGTACTTAAATTTAGTATCTAAAACATTTTCACAATAATAGACAATGTGTATAGAGCTTACATTGATAAATATCTTATTATAGTAGATGACATGCAATTGTCCAAAATAACCAAGTCTGGGAAAATAGGGAACTAATTCCACAGGTTCCATTCTCTCCAGATGTAGGTGTTATCTCAGATGAATGGACATTTTGGAAAATTCTGATGGCTTAGAATCAAAACGTTTCCCCCAAAACTCATCATTTTCATGCTTGGTCTACGATGCAGTAGAGTTCAGAGTGTTCAGAGTGTTGCTTTTGGAAGGTGATCATGTGAGCTCTATCTCATCAGTACATCAATCATGGGATGTATTTATAATTTCATGGTATTAAAGAGAGGTAGTGTTTCTTGAGAAAGTAGGTCACTAGGCGTTTGCCCTGCAAGGGTACATGTTGGCCCAGAGGCCTCCTTATCCCCACAGACTTCTGGGCCACTATGAGGTGAGGTGATTATCTGTGTTCTACCACACTCTCTCCCCAGGAGAGTCCTCCTCACTACAGTCCCAGAAACAATGCACCTTAGAAACCATGGGTCAAAAACACTGAAATTATAACCTCAAATCAATATTTCTCATTTAAATTAGTTTTCCCAGATTATTTGGTCATAGATGGATAGCTAATGCAGAAGCTTTTGTATGAAATTTTGACAATTCGAGTCCAAGAAATAAATATTTAACTTTTGTTTACAATAATGGGAAATTACATACCAAACTTCTCAGCAGACAGCTTTATTTCACAGGGAGCAGACTCTTTTTTCCACTCTCTGAACTTGATGACAGCCTCTGTTCTAGTTCCTTCTATGTTAAAAAGGGTCAGTGTTTCAGAAGATCTAAGTCGTAAGCACTTTCTCTGTGATTGTATACACAGGAGGATCCATTCCTCCACTTGACTTACTAATATTCAAGTTTTAAGCAAATATGAGGAGCCCTGGCATGTGTAGTGTTATAATATAAGGAAGGATGCAAATTGTTTAATTCACAGTTGTTCTCTCTAAGTCCTGTAGACAAACTTCCATTTCCATAGCTCCTCAAACCAACTTGAGAGTTCTATGGTGCTGCTCAGCTTTTCTGGATCAACTAGAGGTCTTTCAAATGTGGGTCCTCCCTTTCAGATTGATCATAGTGTTGAAAAAAATTTCTGAAACTTGACTAGTTGCAATATGGTGAATACCAAAGCCAGGAGTAAGAGGGATAAGTTCATTCCTTAGAGGTAGTGCCAAGATGCTCAGAGTTCAAGTGCAGCATAGGCTACACAGGCTCCATCTTAATAACAACAAAAAGTACCAAGTTTCTTTGTTCTGAGTGTCCAAAAATTTTCATGAACTAACCAGGCTTTTGTCTCCACCACAGTGAGGGTTAGTGTCCTCAGCTTGACTAAATAAAGAATCAGCTGGGAGGTATGTCTCTGAGGCTGCCAATCTGGGAAGCCTTGACAAAGTGACTTGATGTGGAAAGATTCTTCTTACTGTGAGTGTGACATGGACTGTCTGAGAGTAGAGAAAGTAAACTGGGCACTGTTAAGCATGTTTATACTAATTTCCTGTTCCCTGTTCTCGGCTGTGGGTGTAGCATGACCAGTTCTCGAAAGGTCTTGCTGCTTCAGCCTTGCTGTTATGTTTCCTTACATAGGCTGTAAAGTGGAACTATGAGTCAGATGCACCTCTTCTCCCTTGAGATGCTTTTGTTAGTTATTTTGTTCCAGAGACAACAAAAAAACCAAGACAACCAACCATGAAGCGCTTGGGCAAAGGAAAAGGCTCAGACCTGTATTAGACCACTCACCTTCTAACAAATCACTAGACACAGGCAAACTTCTGAGGTCACAATGGCTTAAGGATTCCAGTCTTCATTTAGGTTAGTCATGAAGGGGAGGACACTGCAAATATCCCTTAATTAAATAATTGCCCTGAGGAAACTTAGGGATAGTGGGGCATTATTAGTGAAAAATACATGTATTTGTGATTTTTCCTTGTGATGAAATGCTACAAACAACATAGAAGAAAAGGTTTATTAGGGTTTCAGTTCTGGAAGGAGAAGAGTACATTATGGTGGGGAGACATAGCATTGGAGGGCTGAAATGACAGCTAGAGAGGAAAGCTGAGAGTTCTTGTTTTAAACCTCAAGAAGGATGCACAGAGAAGGAGCTGGAAGTTGTGGAAGACTATGAGATCTCAAAGTCTGTTCTTACTGACACATTTCCTTTAGCAAGACCAACTTCTTAAGTCTCCTCCAAATAGTGTCACCAATTGAAGACCAAGTATACAAATATCTACGCCTATGGAGGACATTTCTCATTCAAACTAGTGTTTGAAGTTACTCAGTATATTATAGTAAAGTGGCATCTGCAATTTACAGAAAGAACCGATATAGGATGATGGTGCATGCTGGTCATAGAAGTTCTGAACTGGATGGAAAATGTAATTGGCTATATACAGCATCACCACAGCACATTTCTTATTGATTTTTTGAATAAGGTCAAACTTTTAATGTTGGCAGATAAGTTCATGCTCTTTTAACTCCATTGTTAAGATTATTTTGACCCAAAGGATTTGTTAGATCTGCATTCTTTCAACAAGTCTGCTTTCTTAAGTATTGTAAATAATTCATCCTTATTAGTGAATTTAGGGTATGCCAGACTGAATGGGAGATACAAGATTGACTTTTAAGCTCTTAGGTCATACAATGTGTTATACAATAAAGGAAAATAGATATCAGAAGATTTCACTTCACAGTTTTACACCCAGACAATATTGCAATGTAATGTTGTCAGGACAACAGAAATCCAGGTGTTGAGTAAACAGTGGATTTGTAAACATGTGATGTCAATGCTGTGTTTCTCAGTCCTTTCTTGTGGTGTTTTACCAACAATTTGCTTTTCATCTGCACATATTGTTTGTGTCACAAGATCCCCTGAGCAATAGGGCAGCTGCTTGTGTCATGAAAGATAAATACCTGATGAAATGATTATTGTTTCAAGTCCTTCAATCATTTCAAAGGACATTTGGAGTACAAACAGATGATGTAAGTCAGTGTACTTCTAACAATACATCTACAAGGTAAGTTACACAATGCACCAGGATGACATTAGGAACATAAATAGATTGTCATTGAACACAATATTATAAATGAAATCTATATAACTAATTTTCTATAACAACTATGCTAATCTATATCTTGAGCTAAAGTAAAATACATTTTTTAAGAGAAAACACCTTATTTTATTTCACTAAAGCTCTTATTATTGCAAACTTCATGCACAAAAAACAGACTAATAAAATTTCTTTTGGTATACTAGCAGTCTGCATTACACAAAACCGATAAAAAAGAGATTAAAAATTAAACATTTATGACCCCAGGAACTGCTGAACACACTATGCAGAGAACATCTGTAACCATAAAAGCCAGACACTTGAAATCTGAATTTGCCTGTTGTGCTTACTTAATTACTGTGCACAGTAACTTGTTGGGTCCAGACAGAGCAATGAGTAGGTTGTAGAAAATGTCATTCCCTAAGGGGTTTCCTCTCTCAAATTCAGGAGGGAATGATTCTCTCTCCAATACCCAAGTGTGACTTCCATTCTTATTAAATAGAATCATGAACACTGGGTGATGGTATAATAGACCCCAGAGAAAGGAGATAAAGAAGCCCTTAGATCACATCAGCAGTATTATTTAACTTCCAATTTCTTAAACCTGGGAAAACAAGGAATAAAACTGGTTCTTAATTAACCAAACATCACAGTTTGTAATACTTCCCTTAATGAGTACAGATTCATGACTTCATGGTAACCTTGGTTTCATTCACTTCTGTCCCCACCTTAAGCCACCAGGCTGCCAGTTTTTATCAGCTAGAAACCATGTCTTCGGTCAGTTTTCAATAGAATTCATCACAGTAGGGAGCAAATTCTTAGTACATGCTCATTAAAATTAACTATGGAAAAATAACATGCTTGTAGGCTTGGTTATGTGAATAAATTTGTTATTTCAGTTCTGAGTGGCAGATTCAACATATTCAAAATTACAAAAAGGTTTAGTTTGCTTCGGTTCCTAAGAAGACAAAACTTAAGTTTTTTGAATAATAAGGTTTCAAGGTAGGCCCTGATTGATTCCATGAAATATGAAATCTTGATTAGCTCTCTAAAGAATTAGAACAATGGAGGGCAGAAGGATGGCTTAGTAGCTAAAAGCAATTATCACACAAACTTGAGAACCTAAATTAGAAATCCTAGGACCCCCAAGAATGTCTGGGTAAACAACGTGAAAAGTGAGGTCTTCTGACCACTCCTCCTCCCCCCCACCACAAGTGCATCCCAGAATCTGAGCCTGCCTGTCTGTATTCATACCACACACAGAGACATGGGATGGGCACACACACACACACACACACACACACACACACACACACACACACACACACACACAGAATAGAACAATGAGCCATAAAAGCAGATTTTAGTCCCAGTTCTGGCAGCAAATATTTATGATGTCTTCAGTTTTCTTGATCACAACTCATTAATCATCATCACTTGGTTTGAAAATACCTTGTTCTGAGAGCTTCAGGAAGATGAAGTAAGACAATCAGTGTGAAGCTATTTCCAATGTAAATCCCAGATGTTTGCAACGTCTTCATTTTTTTTTGTTAAGACTCACTTTCAGTTATTGAATGAATTACAGAACATACATCTGACATGACTTATCGAGGGGCTGGAAAGGGAGCCCAGTCCTCCTCCTGGATGTGCTTCTAGAAACAAGAAACTTTGCAAGTGTTTCTATGTAGTGACAATGGGCTGTTAAATAGAATCTGTTTTTTGGAACAAAGTTGAAGATCATCACAGAATGATGCAGGCTAAGTTATTGGGGTCATGCAATGTAGAACACTTTACTGTCATGTACTCACAAAAGCAGCTGAACTGTGCAAGTCTTTGCTTGGAGATACACTGATCTGTCACCTCAATCACCAAGAAGGTATGGCCTAATAATGGCATTTGGAAGAGTCCCTGGTTGGAGGGTGTCTCAAGTTCATAGGATTGCTTGGACCATTTCTCTGCTATCTGATATAACTAAGGGGAGATTTTAGATAAGCTTCCCCAATGCAGGCTGGGATGATGTAGAGTTGATTGCATGTTCATAAGATCTGGAGATTCTAGGAGATCCTAGGCAAGGTTTGAAGCCCTTAGCTATGGTGACTTGTCCCAAAAGCTAAAGTGTCCTTCAGATGTGCTAACTTCTTATCTTGTCAAACACAAACATTCTGAGTTCTTGAAAGTAGACCTTGAGTTTTCTTAGATCAGAGATGCTCAACCATGGGTATGCGTCATACATATTCATAAAGGGTGTTTTTTTGTTGTTGTTTATTACCGGTATTGTACTTTAAATACAAAATTTCTCTCTCCTTTACTCTCAAACAGGCACCTCTAAAAAACACATGTAAGTAACATTACATGGTCAGGCTATGTATACATGTACACACATATCTATATTTACACATACACTCATATATACACATACATTCACACACATATACTTATACACAAATACAATTCAGGGCTTGTTTTAAGAAAAACAAACAAACAAAAACACTAGATACCACTTCAGAGATATTGATTCAATGGTTCTGGAATGGGCCTGATATTCCTGTTTCTAACAGATAGTCACAAGAGGTCAGTTCTAGAGCCTCACTACTGTCTTACAGAACTGTCTTATCAAACTCCTAATTCATGATCAGGAATATAACTGTAACCAGGAACTATGATGTACTGAAAAATGCCCTGTAGGTTTATATTTGGGAGAAATGGTTGATGGAGGGAAAGGTCAGAAATGTGACGGAGGAAGGGAGACCTGAGTATAACCAAAGATGAGAGAAAGTTCATGTGGTCAGGAAATAATCTCCAAAAGCAAAAAGAAAGAATAAGAAGACAGAAACACAAAACACTGGAGAGAGTTGCTCCCACTCTGTACTTGGTGAAGGAGTTAAAATGAAAGTAGGCATTGGGGAACACTTGCCCAAAAGTGTTCCTGACACCTTCTCATCTACTTTTGTCTGTGATTTCTTTCTTTCTTCTTTGCCACCTCCTTCCCTCCTTCTCCTTTTTCTTCTCTTCCTTCTTCCAGTTCTCTCGTCTCCTTTCTTGTTTTGAAAAGGCCTCATGTAGTATAGGTTGACTTATAATTATCTATGGAGCTGAGGGTAACCTTGAACTTCTGATACCTCTGGATCCTTCTTTCAAGTATTGAGATTACAACAATCTACTATCAAGTCCAATTTGTTCCATGTTGGAAAATGAACCCAGGGCTTCGAGTATGCTAGGCTAGCCCTCTTGCGCATACACTACATCTGAAGCTTTGATTTCCTTGCTAGATACTTGTATGGTAATTCCTGAGTCTTCATAAATTTAGTGAAATTCCTTAGCTGTTCACTTTAAAAAGGAAAGTATCTAGACTATGCAAGAGGCTCTATTTTACATAATAAATAATATAGGTTTCTAAATGCAGTGCATTTTTTCTGTATGCTTTGATACTAAGCATGATTAAATATAGCCATTTAAACTTCAAAAATACAAATCCTTAAAATTTCATAGATTTTATCCAGCAGGAAGGAGATTTGAATGAGCATATTATCAATTAATTCTATTTTTGACTATTGATATATAATAAGGACTCACATTTAGTGTTTATTTTATTGGATCTTTGAAAACACTAATTCAAGGAGGTCTCATTACTCTGTACATTTCAATAGAGTTCTCTGGCTACAATTAGTTTATAGCATTTTATTAGCAGTTTTATTGAGATGTAATTCCCATTCTGTGCAATTCACCCAGCAAAACTATGTAATTTGATGGTTTTTAGTATGTGCTCAAATATGTGCAACCATTACCACAGTCAATTTATAAAATATGAATATTTTCATCATCTAAAACAGAAGGCTTTGGCACACTAGCTACTGTTTCCTCCCACCGCTGAGCAATCCTCGGTCCTCAGTAACTGTTAATCATGTTTCACATGGCTTTGATTTCCCCCTTATGGACATTGCATAGGAATAGAATTGCATAAAATACATTTGTTGTTGATGGGCTTCTCTCCTTTAGTATATTGGTATTCTCTGATTCTTTCCTTTTCTGAAAAAAACATAGTGGGTTTTGTTTTCTTTTACAGAAAAGGTGGGAAGATAAGCATTCCTACAGTTCTTATATAGAAACCTCACTGTTTTTCTATTAAAAATATCATATTAGTTTGGTCTATTTCAAGCAAGCAATGGTCAAATACAGAAACAATGTTAGAATGGAAACTTGTACTTTATTGCTTGAATTTCCTGAAAACCTTTGAAGAGAGAAAGGGTGTGTGTGTGGGGGGGGTGGTATGAGCATGTATATGTCTGCATGTGCCAGGGCATGCCTATGTGTAGGAGGTACATGCATACATGTATGCACATATATGTGGAAGAGGCCCAGAATTATCACGAGGTCTCTCCCTGGATTGGTGTGTTGAGACAGAACTCGCTAAGCTTGGGGCTGGCTATTTCTGTTAGTCTAGCTATCCAACTTGCTCTGGAGGATTCTGTCTCTGCTTTCCACACACTAGGATTCCAGGTAGATCACTGTGCTCACCTAATCTTTGACTTGAGTTCTGGAACTCTGAATTCTCACATTTCTTTAGACTTTACCTAATGTCCTATGCCTCTTCCAGGACCCTAGCTGGGATATCACTTTGCAATTATTTTATTTTCTTATATTCCATTTTGCTGTGGCGTTTAAACCGTTTTCCATATTTGAAGAAGTAAAAATGTATTTATGATTCAGCATAATATTTTAAATTATGTCAATGTTGTGGAGTGTCTCCGGCTAAATAATGATCGTTCACTACCTAGTGTTCTTATTTTTGTGATCAGAATACTTCAATTTCCCCCTTCTCTTTCAAGTATGGAATACATTGTTATTCTACCATCACCCATCCATGTAGTGTATTCAATAGATTTGTTTACAATCAATTACTGCATTCTATTCAAAAGCTGTCCTGAACAAAGGAAAAAAAATCAGACACTTCATGTTTCAATGTTAGCTTTTGCACGAAAAACAGGGAAATTAGAATAATGAAAGGGAAAAAAGAGAAAATCTACCAAGACATAGAAATCCTGTCACTGAGAAAATGGTGTGACTTAATGAAAACAAACACTTAAGCTAGTTAAGAAATGTGATTTTTTTTTTTTTGCTTTCATCTGGAGAAAACTGCATATAGAAGGTGAGTAGAAGTTTGAGCAGTAGGGGTGGGAATACTCCTGCAAACATAGAGCTTGACTAGTGGGCTTCCCTCTGATTTGTGGTCCTGATCTCACACTAATGTCAAGAAAGTTAAATGAAGCACACATACTATCTGTGTTAGACATGTGACATCCACTCATTTGTAGTTTGTGATGGATCATGTCAAAGGCAGTGGTGATCACGGGAGGGCCATGAGTCTCTGGAATTTGTATTGAATAACTCAGCTACTGGTCACATCATAATGGAGTCACTATATAGAACTAAATGAATGTAGGGCTGTAGAAAGGATGACTGAAGTGTAGATTCCAGTGATCTCAGTTGGTTATGTGTACTTGTTCTCAGTACTACAGACATGAGCTGATTGAGAGCAGCCAATGGGACAGAGAGATGGGAGTGGGGAATCTCAATGCTGTAGGTCATACTTGACAGTTACATTAGAAAATGACATGCCTTCCAGGACCTCATCTCACAAATGACAACTGAATTAAATGACTTGAAGAAGCCTCCTACTATATATTCAATCAAATAATAATATTAACCAAATTTATAACCTTTTAGCTTTCTATAAGTGTAATTTGGAACATGAAACAGAAGGAAGAAACCTATTAAGTAAATGGTAATCCAAGGTAAGACCTGTTTTCATTGCTCTTATCTTTTAAGAAGCAATATAAACAAATCCCTCAAAGAGTAACACAACAATTATTTCCCCTTTTTTCCTGTTCATGGCCAATGTAAAATCAAACCAAACCAAACCAAACCAAACCCATGCATGCAAGCAAGCACTCACGCACGCGTGCACGCACGCACACACACACACACACACACACACACACACACACACACACACAAGAAAACCACACCAAAAAGCTATTCTGTATATTTTAAAAGTAAACAGGGGATGTTCACATAAAAGGCTGTAATTTTTCTATGCTGATGTTATTCCAGATGTTTCAATTTTCATTATAGTGGGTCATTTATTCACACATGGTAATGGAAATGCTGGAAGCTGTATAAACATTGCTATACTGCTGGATATTACTGAAATAATGGATCCTTTAATCACTACCTGTGAGTGAATGAAGGGGGGTAAGCTCTTCAAATATTTTGACAATTTGGAAAATTCCTGGAGGACAAACAAGTAGTTTTGGAGGTGTTAGTTAAGTATTTCTGCTGTGCCCTCTAGCCAGTACAGCAGTTTCTGTGAAAACAAGAGGTTTGTTGCATTTGATGAATGGGGAATCAGTCTAAACAGGAATGCCTTTATTGCAGCAATTGTTCCATGATGCATTATGGCTCCACACCTCTTAAGGTTACTGAGATAACAGCACTTTCTTATTTTGTATGGATTTTCCTAATTGCAAAACACTTTATGATTTATTACACAGCCTAGTATTAGACATGATTGAACCAGCCAATACCCTATTAATTATAAGATCCTGTTTTACATGTACCCATATTTGAAATACAAAAAAATTTCAATAATTAGTTCACATGATATACATTTTTTTTTTCAAAATTAAAAAGGCTCATTTAATCTAAAGAGGAAGCCATTATGCCAAGAAAACTTGAATGTGATTTATTCAGGAACAGACCAGTTACTCTATATTAAAGAGAAAATCATCCAATTTGTTGAACATAACCTGTTCTTGGGGAGCATTAAGGAAGCACTGATGCCAGTATTACCAACATGGAGATAGTTTATAAAACTGAATATGGATACTTTTCTTGTGAAAATTCCTTTATATAATTGAATATCCAAAACCTTTCTATCGATAAAGTCAAACTTATATCCTCCTTCTCCTCTTTCTTCCATTTTTTTCATTCCCTCTCTCACAATTTTCTCCCTTCTTTTCCCTCTATTTCTCTAGTTACCTTTCAGAGTTTCCCCTTGATCTTGGGACTGGCTCAACTACAGAGGTATTCAGCCTCCCAAACTCCCAGACTCCCCCCACACTATCATTCTCCTGGGTGATTGAATGGCTGTGTGTACTTTCCAGAGTAATTGTCCTTGTTTAATTACATTATGAGTGCCTGGCAGACCTCACTTCTACATTACACAGAAATAATAGTGTCATTCTCTCTAATACAAGACATGTTCTATTGGCCCTGCCCTGATGACCAACAAATGGGGTATACATAGTAGTCCCAATCCTTTTAGAAGATCTGGTAAGTCAGCAAATTCCCTGTCACCATCAAATAATTATTTTCCTAAGGTGAAAGTAAATGAGTACATTGCTGCCAATTTTCCTATGAAAGGAAGTTTGTGTTTTCCTTTCCTCTTCCACCAAGTTAAGTGCCATGTAGGCACCATAAAGAGAAAGCTATCCAATACAATTTCTGTTTTAAGGTCTCCAATTTATGTTTAAAAATAATTAGTGAAAATAATCACTTTATTCTATCTCTGGTTTTAATTTTTCTTTCTTGTTCTGTGGTATTTTGAGACGGGTGTCTTACTATGCAGCCATAGCAGGCCTGAAACTCTCCCAGCAGCTTGTAGCAACCCTTCTGCTTTTGCCTCCTGAGTGCTGGGAGTATAGGTGTGTGCCACAATACTCAGTTTTACTGTCACTTAAGTAATTATGAACCTGTCTGTTTCCTTCACAAACAGAGATAAAAGTTAGTACTAGAGTGTAGTCTGGCCTCATGAAAGGGTGATAAGAGCAGTGCACATGTTTCTTGCCACTGGTGGTAAGAATCCAGTGAAGGACCACCAGAGAAACAGGAGGAACCTAAGAGATTCATACAATGTCCCTTGCAGAAGGGGAAAGGGACAAGATCTCCTGAGCATATTTGGAGGGGGGCAGTGAGTGGAGAGGGAACTAGGAGAAAGAGAAGGGGAGGGGAGGAAAGCATGTGGGACTAGGAAGATTGAGTCAGGGGAGGAACAGACAAGAGGAAAAGAGAGAGAGAGAGAGATACCATAAAAGAGGGAGTCATTATAGGTTTCAAGAGAAAACTGACTCTAGAGAAATGTCCAGAGACCTGCAAAACTGACCCCAACTAACAATTTGAGCAACAGTGGAAAGGCTACCATAGATGCCCTTCCCTGCTAATGACTAACTTATCCGCCATCATAGAGCCCTCATCTAGTAGCTGATGGAAGCAGAAGCAAACACACACAGCTAAACACTGAGCTGAACTGGAATCCAGATGCAGAGGGGAGGACAAGACCAGGCTACAGAAACACACAGAGACAGCTGACCTGAACAAGGGGGAGCTAATGGACCCCCAGACTGATCGCTGGGAATCCAGCATTGGAACAACTCCACCCCCCTGAACATGGGCCTCAGTGAGAAACCTGGGCAGTCTAAGGGACCTCTGACAGTGGAACCAGGATGTATTCCTGGTGCACAAAAGGACTTTGGGAGCACATCCCCATGGAGGGATACTTCCTTAATCTAGAGGCAGGATGGAGGGCCTAGTCCCTACTCTAAATAACTTCACAGATTTTGTTTGACCCCTCCTGGAAGGCACCACCCTCTCTGTGGAGTGGGTGGGGGAATGGGATGGGAGCATTGACAGGGGGCATGAGAGGGAGGGAGAGAGGAAGTGAAAAATGCAGGGAGGGTGGGAGGGGAGAGTGGGAGGGAGAGGGAACTGGAATCAATATGTAAAATAAGAAAATAAAAAAATAAAAAAAAATAAAGAAAGAAAATCACAGCAAGCATGCCAATATAGGTATCATTTTAAGAAATTTTTTCTCAGAACAATCATAAATAACAAAAAATGGTTGATATTGCATTACAAAAAAGAAAAAAAAAGAAAAAGAAGAAGAAGAAGAAGAAGAAGAAGAAGAAGAAGAAGAAGAAGAAGAAGAAGAAAGAATCCCGTGAAGTCAGTAAGAAGCCTCTGGTGGGATTGGGGATTGTTTTCAACTCAAGGAAGTAGCAGGGGCTAGACTTTCGGCTGGCCAGAATTTTTAATACTCTAACCTTCAGGAAAAGACTGAAAATAGTTAGTGGATGTCTTGGGTGTTTGCCTGGGGGCTGGGAGCCTTGGGATACTTTTTGAATATTGCTTTCAATATCTTTTTAAACAATAAAATCTTTTGGTTAGGGTACTCTCAGATTGTCCTGAAAGTTGAAGCCCCAGTGGAAATGCCTTCCCCTAATAAACACAACTTCCTTTCAGGTAACAACATCCAAATAATGTGAAAACTTGTTCCATTGACACAGTTAATATACTGCTGTAGAAAATGAAAGTCAGAGGCTGGCTTTGCAACTCAAGGCTAGTCAGCTTGGCAGCCCTATAATATGTCCCTGAGGCTCCCCAGTGCTCTATTCTTAGTATATGGCTTCTATTTCAGGATTCTCCCTTACAGAAATGAAGATCTTACCTCATGTCTGTAGCATCCCCAAATATCACATCAACACAGTAAAACTGACAAGGATGGAAAGAGGACTTCATGCTTTGTCTTCTTTAAGGGTCACAGAACTCACCACAGCAGATAATGTTCTCGACAGATAAGATTGGACATGATGCTCATTCTTTAGCAATGGCAAATGAATGGAATTACCATGATTTGCATAACATAATTAAATAATAGGGAGCAAGAGGAAGTTAGAAAGGCTCTTCAAATCCCTTGCTCATGACTAAAATAGCAGAATTCAGGGAGATGTGGGAAAGAAGATGGGCTGTAGAGTACAGAGCCTGTCTAGAGTTTGAATCATAGCAGCCACCAGAGCTACAGAGCTTCTATGCCTTATTTTTCCCAGTCTGCTTGTGCAGCTTGTCCTATAAATACAGTAGCACAGTTATTCTTGCTGCACAAACAAGAAAAGCAAAGAGGAGTGCTTAAGAAAATAGGACAAGTTGACTTTTCCCACAACCAAATGCACTGTAAGACAAAGACTATGCTTCACATAGCCTGTTAATGGGAGTACTGTTAATGGGAGATGGTGGCTTCCATTGTAGGTGTCTGAACGAACAGAGTCACAGGCCCAGAAAGAACCAAGCTTTCTATTTTGTTCTTCAATGAGGAGTACAAGTACTCCATTTCTCTCTGCTTATTCTCTGGTTATCTGAACTTGAGCCCTTAATTTCACCACCGCTCTTCTTTACTCCCTAAGGCTTTCTTGTCCTGATCTTGGCATTCCAAAGTTCAGCCTTGTCCCATTCTTACCTCTGACTACCTCCACAGAGATGCATCTACATACCTAGTCTTCACCCAAGCCATGTTGCTATCCTGTCCTTACCTATCTGGTACATATACCCTTCCCAGGTTTAGCTAGGTCCTATGAGCCTGGCTGACATCTGAGTCTGCCACACCAACATAGAACCAGTGATCTTTTAATAAAATTTTTTTTCTGAATAATTTTCTAGCCTCCCCATTCCAGGAGCATCAAATGAGCAACATCTTCTTGCTGATGACTTGGAAAGAATACTACATAGGAAGAATGCAGAGGTAGATTGCATGATGGTTTTGACTGTGTGAACTAGAAGTTTCACTCCTGTGTACCTCGAGACAGCTGTTTCTATGGGGAGACTCACTTGGAGGTGCTCATTTCTCCAGATGGCTTCATTTAATCCATTTCTGATCTCTGGTGGCTGGGAAGAGAATGGGGAGCCCTTGAAACAGGGTAATGGACCATAAATCCCAGAGGCCAGGAAAATGGAACTGATGCCTGGGGTGCAAGTAAAGAAATAAAAACTGTTGGGAGCCACAGGGCACAGGCTGCTGAGGCAGCTGTAGAAGCTATTCCATACCAGCCTCAACTTACCGTGCAGATCTGGGAATTGTTAACCCCGTGACTATTAACAGAAGAAAGTGTAGTGGAAGAAAGTGGTTATTTCATCCTCTCAGGGTTTCTAGTTGGATCTGGAAGGAGAGTTATTACGAGTAAGGTTTTCCCGCCGGTCTGGTCCCACCACCACGCCAGCCCCAATTAATACACAGAGACTCTGTATTTGATATTAATGCTGTTGGCCAGTTACTAGTTTCTTATCGGCTAGCTCTGTCTTAAATATTAACCTATTTCTATTAATCTAAGTATTTCAACGTGGTCTCATCTTACCAGAGAGTGGGGCTGGTCTCTGCTCTCTCCAATCTCTACATGCTGATTCCTCCCTACTACTTATTCTTTCCTTCTTGTCTCCTAGTCCCTCCTATCATCCTTTCCTATTGGCCAACAGTGCTTTATTCATTAACCAATAAGAGAAACATATTTACAGAGTAACATCTCCCATCAGAGAGTGACAGAAACACATGACTATAAAAACAGCAGATAGATTTATTCTCTAGTTTTAATGTGACACAGAAGCCTCAGAAATGAAGGTAGATAATCCTGTGTTTTGGTATTAGGTAACAGGGATAAACAGAGTAAGAACAATGAAGAGGCAGTTGGTTGCTTTGATATTATTTCATGATGCTTTTACCTCCAAGAAATAAGATGCATATAGCCTTTTACAAAAAAGAAAAGACAGGAAGAAAGAAAGAAGCAAGCAACACAGTTGCATTTTACATTCCTCTCACACCCATTCACTGCCTAAATGGACTCTCTACCATAATACTATGCCCAAATTCTGACATAGCAGATACTTGGGCTTTTTAATTACACACTTTAAGCTACCATAAAGCATACTTTATTTCTATATTAAAGGAATTTGAGGAGAAAAGAGATAAACATGGCTATATTTAAAAAGCAATTCAAGGATAAAAATCAAGAAACAGAAACTTAAACAATTTGTTAAAATTATTAAAAGTTAAATAATTGTAGTTCAGTGGCGGGAGCCTTTCCTTTTCAGATTGAGTTACATTTGTTTAAGATAATTTTGAGTTTGAGTTGTCTTAAGGAAAAACAAGATACACCTTCAAGTTTTATAGAACCACCATTTTATAGGGGGAAATCCTTTTAAATTATTTCTTTTGGGTCTTTATAGGCATTGCTGTTCTTCATCTCCTCATCTTCAGAACCGTGTGATCATTGTTTAAAAAAATCACTGGCTAGCATGCCACCTTTAAGCTTAGAAAACAACTGTGGTAAATGATTCTTATTCAAAGCTACAGTCTTCTTAGCCAGCTTGAGATAATCCATTCACTCAAAGAGAAAGACCTAAAGTTGTGTTCAAGAGATGACCATATCAAACAAAATACAGAATGTTGTTAGGGAAGTTCCTAAAGCTCAGCATGGTTACTTATTCACTACCTCATAAGGAATTGTTTTCCCTACACAAAGGGTGAATAACCAATGGGTGAAGGTAGATAACCAAACTATGGCTATAATTTTCAAGAGACCCATACTTTCTATTCACTGAATTTGAAAGTTGGAGTGATTTGAAGAGGTGATCCCATTCATCTGGTAGAAACACAAAAGAATATGCCCACCAAACCTCCAGGCCATAACTTTCTAATAAGTGAGGCCAATTGAGAAAGTTTGAGATCATCTTTA